>NW_027142484.1:551195-1100942 GCF_026170545.1 Melanerpes formicivorus | reverse complement strand
GGAGAGGAAAGGAGAGGAGAGAATTAGCCAGGTTGGAAAAGAACTTCCAGATCATCAAGTCCAACCTATCACCCAGCACCATCTAATCAACAAAACCATGGCAACAAATGCCTCATCCAGTCTCCTCTTAAACACCTCCAGAGATGGTGACTCCATCACCTCCCTGGGCAGCACATTCCAATGGCCAATCTCTCTGTCTGTGAAGAACTTCCAGAGCCACAAAGAGAGAATAGACTAGAGGCACAAGAATTGTTTTGGTACAACCAATCTTCTGGTATATATCTCTCCAATGAAATTATTTAGAATCATCTCTATTTTCCTTTTCATATCCAATAGTAATTTATTTACATTTTATTACTTTTTCTGCTCAAGGTCTGCGAAAAAAATTTAAAGGCATAGCCTAAAACTCCCTCACCAGCCTAGCTACCTTCTGTGCACCAGCTTTCCCCTTCCTGTTACCAAATCTCTCAGCCATTTCAAACATCTTTTAAAAAAGTAAAGTTATCTCAACCCTTCCCATCTGCTTAAATCGTTTTCTGAAGAGAGAAAGGAACTCTCTCATCCACCTTAGCTTGGCATAACTGCAGTGGTTTGAGCCTTAACTGGGAGTCAAGAGCTCAGATGGGGGCAAGGCTGAGAATCTCTCCCCTGCTCCCCCCTCCTCCCTCCCAACAGAGAGGGGAAAAAAAAGGAAAGGGAAGGAGCAAATCCACCAAGCAACAATTTGGAGTCAGTCTGGAAGTAGAGAGGTAAAGAGTTTTCTTTAAACAATATATATATATGTAACAATAACAGGTAAGGTTCACAAGGGCAAGGAACAAAGATGGATGGGAGGAGGGAAAAAAAAAAAACCAAGAATACAAAACCAGTCTCTCTCTCTGAAGAGGCACAGAGGCAGCAGGGAGAAGGATCAGGCCCAACCACATAGTGGAAGAGCAGGAAGGCAGCTGCAGTAGCTCTCATCCAGGAGAGGAAGGAGCCAAAAAGGAGACCTAATGACTGCAATGCCCTCCCTTTTATACTCTAGCTGGGCAGGGAGGGGGAAGTGGAACAGACTCAGTTTCCCAGGGGGGAAATGCCCTGCTGGGAGGGCAAAGCACTTGCAAGCCCTCCACCCTGTTTTCAGAATGGCCATTAACCCACCACAGTAATACACGATTTCAGCAGCAAATCTTGCAGTGCAGCATCACCTTGAGGCTTTTTCTAGTCCTTCCCAATGGTGTATCACTATGAAGACACTGGCAGATGATCTCTCTCATAGGAGAGGTGCTTCAGAGGGCTGGAGCACCACCTCTCCTATGAGGACAGACTGAAGGAGTTTGGGCTCTTCAGTCTGGAGAAGAGAAGGCTCCCAGGTGACCTAATTGTGGCCTTCCAGTATTTGAAGGGGGCCTACAGGAAGGCTGGGGAGGGACTTCTCAGGAGATCAGGTAGTGATAGGACTAGGGGGAATGGAATGAAGCTGGAGGTGGGGAGATTCAGGCTGGATGTGAGGAGGAAGTTCTTCACCATGAGAGTGGTGAAGCCCTGGAATGGGTTGTCCAGGGAGGTGGTTGAGGCCCCATCCCTGGAGGTGTTTAAGCCCAGGCTGGATGAGGCTCTGGCCAGCCTGATCTAGTGTGGGGTGTCCCTGGCGGCCATGGCAGGGGGGTTGGAACTAGATGATCCTTGTGGTTCCTTTCCAACCCTGACTGATACTATGATACTGTGATGATACTGTGATATAAGGGATCTGCAGAAACTGGCAGTTCTAGAGACCCAGCATCCACTTCACAGTTCAGGCTGCCTTCTGCTTAGTTTCTCCTGAACAGAACTCGGTTGCCATGCTCTGAGAGCACTCTGTAGTGAGTATCAAAAGCAGAGGAAGTGAGGGCTGTTCAGAGATTTGCTCTACAAGGGCACACCCGACTAATTAAAGTGAGAATGTAAACACATCCAGAGCATTCAAGTGCACCTCTTGGCACATCAGGAGGAATGGCAGGCAATTAGCCCTCCAATAGCTTCTGCTGGCGTCTTAAGGAACACAGAGGTTACAAGTGACAACAAAACAGATCGAGGGAGGTTCTCCTTCCCCTCTGTTCTAGTGAGACCTCACCTGGAATATTGTATCCAGTTCTTGCTCCCCAGTTCAGAAGGGACAGGGATCTACTGGAGAGAGTCCAAGGGAAGGTTATGAGGATGATGAAGGGACTGGAACACTTCCTGGTGAGGAGAGGCTGAGAGCCCTGGGGCTGTTTAGTCTGGAGAGGAGACGACTAAGAGGGGATTTAATAAATGTCTATCAATATCTGAGGGCTGGGGGTCAAGAGGCACAGCACATTGAAACAGGCTGCCCAGAGAAGTTGTGGAGTCTTCTTCTCTGGAGACTTTCCAGAGCCATCTGGATGCATTCCTCTGTGATCTGTGCTGGATTCTCTGGTCCTGCTGTGGCAGGGGGGTTGGGCTCGATGATCTCTGGTGATCCCTTCCAACCCCTAACATCCTCTGATCCAGTGAAAACATGAATGTGGACAAGTGCAGGGTCCTGCACCTGGGGAGGAATAACAGCAGGTTCCAGGACAGGTTAGGAGCTGCCCTGCTGGAAAGCAGCTCCACAGAGAAAGACCTTGGAGTGCTGGTGGGCAGCAAGTTCTGCATGGGACAGCAATGTGCCCTTGTGACCAAGAGAGCCAATGGGATCCTGGGGTGCAGCAGGAAAAGTGTGGCCAGTAGGGCTAGGGAGGTTCTGCTCCCCCTCTGTTCTGCCCTGCTGAGACCACAGCTGCAATCCTGTGTCCACTTCCAGGCTCCCCAGTTCAAGAGAGACAGAGACCTGCTGGCAGAGTCCAAGGGAGAGCCACAAGGATGCTTAGGGGACTTGAGCATCTCCCCTGTGAAGAGAGACTGAGAGCCCTGGGGCTGTTTAGTCTGGAGAAGAGAAGGCTGAGAGGGGATCTGATCAATGTCTATCAGTAGCTGAGGGCTGGGTGTCAAGTGGAGGGGGCCAAGGTCTTTTGGGTGGTGCACAGCAATAAGCCAAGGAACAATGGAGACAAACTTGACCAGAGAAAGTTTCAGCTCAGCATGAGGAGAAACTTCTTTAGAGTGATGATGACAGAGCCCTGGAGCAGGCTGCCCAGAGAGGTTGTGGAGACTCCTTCTCTGGACGCATTCCAAACCCACCTGGATGCGTTCCTCTGTGGAGTACCCTGGGTGATGCTGCTCTGGCAGATTGGGGGGGGGGTGGGGGGGGTGGGGGGTGTGTGGACTGGATGATCTCTGGAGGTCCCTTCCAACCTCTAATGTACTGTGAGACTGTGAAGTAGAATAGGGCTATAACAAAGACAGAAGGAAAATTTTGTCTTTGCCCAGGCGCCCTTTCTGAGTGCCACATAGGAGTGGAAATGCCTCATCCACACTACAAATAAGTGTTGTAGACATCAAAGACTAAAAACATCCAAGGCCTGTGGCTGGAAGAATCTTGAGGAAAATGAAGGAGAAAAAATTAGGTACTTGGGAGGGGGGGAGGGATGTCTGACAAAGTATTTCTTTGTAGTGCTGGACTGAATTTATGCTTAAACCATAAGGTGTGAGTTCCAGGTTCAGGTTCCAGGTTCAGGCAGTTCCAGGTTCATTATTCAACCACAATTATCCAGAAATATTTATGTGGAAAAGTGAATTTGGAGGGATCAAAGTTCTGGAGATCAGTCGTGCCTTAAAATGGAGCATGTCTTTATTTGATTTTGATAATGCTGACCACTGATTGATTTTACCACTCAAGACTTATTCATACCCTACCTGGAGTACTTCATCCAGTTCTGGAGCTCCTATTACAAGAAGAATTTGGAGGTGCTGGAACATGTCCAGAGAAGGCTCACGAGGATGAGCAGAGGGCTTGAGCTGCTCTGCTGAGTTGGGGTTGTTCAGTCTGGAGAGGAGAAGGCTCTGAGGAGATCTTCTTGTGGCCTTCCAGGATCTGAAGGGAGCTACAGGAAAGCTGGGGAGGGACTTTTGAGGGTGTCAGGGAGTGATAGGAGTGGGAGGATGGAGAAAACTAGAAATGGGTAGATTGAGATTGGATGTTAGGAAGAAGTTCTTCCCTATGAGGGTGGTGAGAGACTGGCACAGGTTGCCCAGGGAGGTGGTGGAAGCCTCATGCCTGGAGGTTTTTGCAGCCAGGTTGGATATGGCTGTGAGCAACCTGAAGTAATGTGAGATGTCCCTGCCCATGGCATGGGGTTTGGAACTGGATGCTCCTTGCAGTCCCTTCCAACCCTAACAATTCTGTGATTCTATGTTTCAGCCACTCTCCATATGTTTTCGTGAGTTTCTGTGGAAAAGAGTACACACACTCACAGAAATGTACTGATTTGTCCCCATGAATAGAGATATGTGTGTGGCTATACATATGGAACACACACAGATCTATATACACACAAATACTTACATACATAGAGAGAAATTAGGTAGGATTTAAGAAACACAAGGTACCCAGGAAAAGAGGCAAACAGGGCATTTTCCTGTATCTACTCTTCCCTGGTGTGAGGGAAGCCTTGTATGATGTGATGTTATGGTACACACTATCAGAGAGTGGAGACCAGCTCTGTTTCTGTCTCAGGGGCTGGGAAGCTCTACATCCCTTGCCAGGCCCAAAGGATTGAACTGCAGTTTCACCACATGCTTGGGCTTTACTTGTCCTGAACACTGCCAAGGACAGGGACTGTCTGGAGAGCCCTGCCATGTTGCAGCCTACTCACCTGGGATCATTCCTGTCACCTCATTGGCAACACGGGGAAATTCGGATTAAAAGACTGAGCCAAGGTGCAATAACCTTGGGTCCTTCAGCACGGCAGCAAGCTTCTGCCCTGGCAGCCTTCCCCCTGTATGTGAAGGAACAGTGAGCTTGGCTTCTAACCTTGGGCTGGCCCGGGTGGCTTGGGTGACAGGAATAGCATGCTTTGGGGGAGGGAGAGGGGAAGAGCAGGGGCTTTTTCTGAAACTATTAACCCGTCTATTTGGAGAGTGGTGGCTGCCTTTGAAATCTCTCCCTATAGATCTATACTTAGCACTGGAGCAAGGAGTGTGTGCTGGGGCGGGGGGGGGGGGGAGTGTGAGGGGTGTGCTAGAGGAGGGCTCCCTGTGAAGTCCCACACCTTTGTCCTCCAGCCGTGCCCCCGCGGGCTCAGCAGAGGGGACGGGGCCACCCGCCGCGCCCGGGCACGGCTTCTGTGCCCCCACCTCTTGTCCATTTGCTGCATCCCGAACTCACGGGATTTCAAGGAGGGGAGAAGTTAGGTTGTATCTTGTACCTTTCTTTTTCTTGATTTTTTTTTTTAATCTGCCCTCTTCCACTGGTCCCTTCCCCCCAAACGTATCCCACTCCCCCCCCCCCCCTTCCTCCTCCCCCCCCCCCCCCCCCCCCTTACTTTCTAAATAGGAGATGTTCTCAGGACAGCGCCCAGGAGACTGGCTGGAATCAGTTTTGGAGGGTGATGCACCGCGACAGCTAAAAGTTGGATAGGGTTTCAGCAGTTCCTATATAAAGCAGGGAGGACTTATGTCACTGCACTAATTAAATTCCATCTGGGTTGTTCCTCGGGGTGTTTTTGAGCCTGCCACCCAACTCAAGCAGGCAGAGAGGCCAGGGGACAGCATGATGATGGACCTTTTTGAAACTGGCTCCTATTTCTTCTATTTGGACGGGGAGAATGGAGCCCTACAGCAGCTGGAGATGGCCGAGGGATCCCCACTGTACCCAGGCAGTGACGGCACCTTGTCGCCCTGTCAGGACCAAATGCCACCAGAGGCTGGTAGTGACAGCAGCGGAGAGGAGCATGTGCTGGCACCCCCTGGACTACAACCCCCCCACTGCCCCGGCCAGTGTTTGATCTGGGCTTGTAAAACTTGCAAAAGAAAGTCGGCCCCCACGGACAGACGGAAAGCAGCCACCCTGCGAGAGAGGAGGAGACTGAAGAAGATCAACGAAGCCTTCGAGGCTCTGAAAAGGCGGACTGTGGCGAACCCAAATCAGAGGCTGCCCAAGGTGGAGATCCTGAGGAGCGCCATCAGCTACATCGAGAGACTGCAGGACCTCTTACACAGGCTGGATCAGCAGGAGAAAATGCAGGAAATCGGGGGGGACCCTTTCAGCTTCAGCCCCAAGCAGGGAAATGTAAGCACTGCTGCTTGATTCATCACGCCGCCCTGGCTTGCAGCTGCCCGTGCCCATCCGTCCTCCTCGGTACGGCCTGTGCGGCGGCCCTGGCGGCCGTGCAGGCTGACGGGCGCGGAGGAGAGCGTGCGGGCTCCTGGCCCACTCCGGGGAGATGCGGTCCGCCTTATTTAATACCCATGCTCTCCCTGTGTCTCCCGCCCCCGCGTGTGTGTGTCGCAGATCCCCAGTTCAGACTTCCTGAGCACCTGCAGCTCCGACTGGCAAAGTGTTTCTGACCATTCCCGAGCCCTGGGGATCAGCCCCAAGGAAGGTAACTCGAACTGCGGCCGCCGTCCTCCGTGTGCGTGGCGGAACGGCCGCCGCGGGGCCGTGCTCCCCGGTGCCTTTCTCCTGCCCCAGCGGTCGCAGTCCCTCTCGGTGTCTCACCCCCTCCGGCGTCCGGGCTCTTCGCCTGCCGCCAGTCCTGCTCCGCAGGCCCGGCAGGGAGGAACCGTTTGCTCTTTAATCCCTTTTCTCTCTTCGAGCAGGAGGCTCCATCGTCGAGTCGTCAGCCTCCAGCAGCCTTCGCTGTCTCTCTTCCATAGTCGACAGTATTTCTTCCGACGAGCCTAAACTGACCAGCGTGGAGGAAGTGGTGGAGAAATAAATCGGGCTGCTCTGGTAGTATATATCTAAGGGAGATGGAGTCCCCATCCCTTCCCTCTAAACGAAGTAATGCAGCAAATTAACACAGTGGAAAGCCCAGGCAGGGACCTTGGTAAGGTCGCATCAAGGTACTCCTAACCGTCCCCCCCCCCCCCCAAGAAAATGGCTCTCACTGACTCGAGTCAAACAGACTTTCCCCCTTTTTCTTTCCTCATTTCCCCTCTCCCCGCCGAGTTTTGTTTCCTTTAAATTGTGTTGCATAGACCACCCCTCCTCTCTCTCTTTTTTTTTCTTTTTCTTTTTTTTTTTTTTGTTTTGATGTGGTTTCGATTCGTTTCGTTTCCTTTTAATTTAAAACACTTACCTGTACGCTGGTGATCCACTCTCGCTGAGACTCACCGGAAAGTTCATTCCTGTCTGAGTGAAGATGTTTGGTTGCGTTTCATGTTAGTCGTATTTAAAGGGTTCCCACCCCTCGTTTTTTCCTTCCTGTAAATAATTTCAGTACTGTCTTCTTTTCTTTTTCTTTTTTTTTTTTTTCTTTTGTAAACATAACAAATATATATATTTAAATGGTGGGATGTGATATTGTATATAAGAACAGGCGGATTTCTCGGATTGTAAAATAAAGCTCTTTGTGTTACAGTGTTTTTACCCCGCTTCGTAATTAAATAATAACCCGGAGTTAAAACCCATCACCAACTTAGAGGGACCAGACATGTGTAGCCAAGACACGACTCGTGTGACTGGAGGCAGCACCCAGGGTAGATTTTTTTTTCCCCCCTCGTTCTCTCCTGGAAGGAAGGAGCGTCTGTCCATTATCTAGGTCCACAGCGGCGGCGTTAATTACCCTCCTGCCCTCCCGCTCCCAGAGCAAACCAGGCAGGCACGAGTGGCTGCGTCGGCATGGCCTGCAGCGATCCGTGGCCGGTTTCCTCGCCGTGCTTGTGGAATGTTTGCCCCCCGAGAAAGCGGTACTGCGGTACTGCTCCCCCCTCACACGCCCGGCAGTGCCGCTTGCCTAGTTAGCCAGGCAGGGACGCTCCTTTGGCCTTGTCCTGCACAGGCTGGGTGGGCTTCGAAAGGGAAAGCGCGAAGAGCCCCTCACCCTAGCCCTTAGGAAGAAGGAGGCTCAGCGCATCTCACCTTTTCCTCTGGGCACGGGAGGACGTGAACCCCAGGCCCTGCCTACTGCCAAACTGATGAGCCTGCTAGCCTCCCGGGGCGGCAAAAGGCTGTGACGGGAGTCCTCTCCCCAGGGGGCTGTGATTTCTTCCCAGGAAAGGTAACTCCCCTTTGACTTCCTTCAGCCTGAGGGAGAAGAGAGCGAGGCCCCTCAGGGAGGAGAGAGTTAAGCGGACTAAAAGAAGTCGGGGAGGGGGAGAGGGGGTTAACAACATACGAAGTTTTTCACTCAGTGATGTTTAAAAAAAAAAAAAAAATACCAACCAACAGAGCCTCTCCAAGGACGGTGGAGCGGAGCTGCTCGCAGTCAGAGCGTTACGGTCTGTAACGGATTGTTTATCCCCCCGGGAAGGAGCGACCACCGGGGAACTGCCCTGCACACACACACACACACACGGCTCGCTGGACAGCTGGCAAAAGCAAAGGGATGCTGCCTTCACTGCCCGCGGGCGCTCTGCTCCTCAGCTTTAACCCGTGATTTGATTTTGATTTTTGGTTGGGTTTTGTGTGTGTATGTGTGTGTGTGCGTGTGTGTTTTTTGAAACGTCACAGCCACCTTTCTGGAAGGTGTTACCCTTCTCAGCCGGTCTGGGCATGGGTGGGTCCGCCTGAAGAAGAGACTGCTCCACGACTGCTCACCCTCCCGCCGCCGTGGCCTCTTTCGTCCACCTGCCACCGCGGCCAGTCTGGCTTTTTTTAAACGGGTTAATTACTTGCTGTAATAGCTCTCTAATGAGTAAGGAGCAGTTGCGGGTCCCCCCGTTTTCTCGTTTCAAACACCTCTTTGCCTCGGGGAAGTCTCGGGCCCTTCAGAAAGCGAGCGCGGGGTCTTGCGGGCGAAGGAGCGAAGACGTTACGGTTCACTTCTGTAGCGAAGGGTCTGGATCAGCAACAGTGTGTGTCAGACCGGGTTAGCAGCAAGTCGCCTTCCCTAACAATTTGTTCGATCCCCGCCGGGTGAGAGAGAAGGGCCGCACAAAGCTGACATGTCTGAGGCAGCACCGTCCGAACCGAGCCCCGCAGGACCCGCTTCCCGCAGTGGGGCAGGAGAGGAGCTGAAGCGCCCCCGAAACCACCGTGTCACGTCGGCCACTCTGTTGTCACGTTTGCCCTCAGCCTAGCGTACTGGTCCGTCCGCCCGGTAGGACCCCCACTGCAGGTCTCCTCCAGCAGCAGGGTAACTTGAGTGGTTGTTTGGAGTAAGATTGTCTAAGGAGGTTGTGGTTAGGTATTTTGGTGGCAGGGTTTTGGTTGTGGTTTCTTTTTTCTGGGTTTTTTGTTTGTTTGTTTATCCGGTTTATTGGGGTTTTGGGGGGAGGGGGGTTGTTTGGTTGTTTTGGGATATATTGGGGGGGGGGGGGAAGCGGTTGTTTTGTTATGTTTTGATTTGATTAAATAAAGAAAATACCTCCCGAAGAGGCTCTCTGTGATGTGACCTCGCGGCCGCGGCTGACATCTCGGGCTCCTCGGGAAAGGTGTGTTTGCAATTAAAATGTTTGTGTTTGATATTAATAACGATAATCTTTACTTAAGTCCCCAGCCAAAGCAAACAGTGCCTGTAATCACAAAATCAAAGCTTAATACTGGGTAAGGACAAGAGGCCTGTGATTTAATCGAGTCCTTTTCCGGAGGGGCCACGCACGAAGTCGTGGAAGTGTTCACACGAATGCAAATGCTCCCTCCTGCTCCCTCCCCGCCACAGTTTTGTCTACAAGAGAGCCGCCCGGAGCGCTGCTCCCGGAAAGCTGAGCGCTGGCCTGTGCCGCCTGCTCCGCTCCCCAAGAAGCGGAGAGGTACGGGAGCGCCGGGGGCCCGCATGGGATGCCCTGCCCAGCCCAGTGCGCCCCGGAGCGCACCGCCTCCCGCCCCAGCTGCCTGCGGGTCCGGAGAGCGATTGATGGGGGCAGACGGGATGTCTGCAGCTCACCTACGTCCTCACCGCTCTCCTCCGAAGTGTTTAAATGATTAGTATTAGTAGTAGTGTATTAGTATTATTAATGTCGTTATAATTGGTGTTATTATTTTCCTCCATAAAACAGCCCACAACTTAGAGAGAGAGGCGGCACCCGGCAGCGGGCTTGCCTTGTTTTCTGGGGTCGAAGGAGAGAAGGGCAGGCGTCGACCCAGCAGCTATTTCCAAGAGGAAAATTCCTGTTTGGATCACTGCTGCCTAGGGGAACTCATACATTTTAAAAATTATTTTTCCCGAGAGCTTCTACCTTTCTGTGGACAACGAATTGCGGAATGGAAGAGGGGGACAGGGGCGGGAGGAGGTTGAATAATTGAGCCATGTGCTCGCTGAGACGTTCCTCCGATAGCAGGAACTAGCGACTTTTCCCAGTCTCAAGGCTGCTAAAAAACCCCTCGTGTGCCTTTGATCTCTCTTGGGAGTCCCAGGGTGCCAGCAGAGGCCAATGCCTTCTTCAGCTGCCTTCTATACAAATCCCTCTGGCAGGTACTAATGTGTTTACTTAGGTGCGCCCGGTTCCCAGCGCTGGGGGGAACCAAACGTTTCTCACACGGCTGGACGCGCACGGCCCCACCAAGCCAACTGGGAAACAGTTTTGCTGTCGGGGCGGCGCGGAGGAGCCCTCGCCGCGGGCACCCACCGACGGTGGGAGGGGAGAGGCGGGGGCAGCACGGGGCGGCTGGACGGCTCGGTTTGTGCCGGCCGTCGCCGGTCCCGCACGCACCGTTAAGTAAAATGCATCCCTGCATGACACTCTCGTTGCCCGTTGCTGTCCCCAGAGCTCCCCGGAGCACTGCCTGGTATCACCGGCCTCGCCGGAGTGAACGTCGGGGCCGGGCACTGCGGGGAGCGCTCGGGTGGGCCCCGAACACCTCTCAGGTCCCTGCCCCGTGATTTATGGTTTCGGTGGGATTTTCTTTGCTTAAATAGAGAGGTATGGACCTAGGAAAAAGCTCTCATGTGGGATTGAATCCCTCCTGAAATAGGTGCGGCACGGCGAGTGCTGCGGAACGGGAAGAGTTGGGGTGAAAAACAGCGTTTAAAATTGGTCCCGACACATTCAGCGTTCCCTTTCTGCCCGTCCATAGGAGCAGTGCCTGATGCTCAGGCTGTTCCCGCTTTCCGAACTTCAGCCTCCTGAAATATAGCCCTATCTACCCGCCCCCACCTTAAGTCCTCGTCTGGCCCCGCCGTCCCGTCCCCCAGCAGCCTCATTATCCAGCCTTGGAGTTTGCGCTTTCCACTCCCTTTCTTTAGTTCCACTCGCTTACTGCACTTTTGCAAATTTGGTTAGAGATCACTTTGCTAGAGGGGCCGAGAGCTTCTAAGGGATACTAATTACAGATTTTTTTTGTTTTAACTTCCTGAGTGACAGGCTCTTCCATTCTTTCTTCTCCTTCCCCCAAAATATTCAAAGAAAAAGGAAACAAATTTCCCTAGCTCCTCAAAGACTTCGGGGGAAAGGCACGTTTCTTAACAACCCCAGCCCTGATGGATTAAGAGTTAAAGCTGGGAGCTAAAGCTCAGCACGCCAGGAGAGAGGGACCAAAGGGCTTGGCATTCTGCACCGGGAGATCCACATTTGCTTGGAGAGAAATTCCTGAAAGGTGATCGGAGCTGCACTTTAAAGATCAAGTTTATTTGTGCACAAAGCATAAATCTGTAAACAGGTCTATTTTAGCCAATGCGAACGTGTTAAATAAAAGTAAGTGTGTGTGTGTGTGTGTGTGCGCATGCCACAAGTCAGTGAAGAGTTCAAGTTACCGCCAGGCAGAACCCTTTCTGACTGACGGTTTCTTGGGAAAACAATAGAGGATTGCCCTCTTTCAGATGTGGCCCAACTAAACAGCAACCTGCACCTCGGAGCGGCAGAAAGCTTGAAATTCTGAGCTTTCCCCTTTCTGTAACTTTACTCCTTTATCAACTCTCTGCTTTTCTACAGTATTCATTTCAAAGAGGGCTCCCCCCGTTTATAGCCCCAAATAAACCGAAGCAGTGCAGATGTAGCCTTCTCCAGCCTTTTAGACAATTATGCCCCCGCTCGTAGGACGAAGAGTGTGTGCACGGAGGGTTGTTTTTTTGTTTTTTTCCTCAAGAAAAGTTTTAGCCTGAGAGTGGAAATCCCCTTTTTGAGGTTGTGAAGCCGCCTTGTTCACTTGAAGAGCGGCTCCTTGAGACAACCGAATAGCCGTGCCCTCCGCGTTACCTCTTCCTGAAGTGAAGAAGCTTTTTTCCTGGGCACACAGACCGGCTCCATTGCATTTGAGCGGCGGATAGGTCACTTGCTCTCCGCCCGAATTAACCCAGGTCACATAATTTTATTCCCAGGTAGGGAAAGTTTCCTTCGCCTTGTCGTAATGTTTTCTTCAACTACAAAAGCCACCTGGATGAAACAAAAGGATTCCTGCGCCTTATCAAATGCCTGTTAAATGGCTTCATTACCACTCTAATGACCCTTGCACCGCTCCACTCAGCTACTGCTGCGGCTGGAGCTCTGCAAAGCTTTTGTCCCCGGCTTGTGTAAAGTTACTTAGGGATTGTGGGGTTAGAAATTTTACACTTCCAGGAGGGGTTTGTTGCACTGGCAGCTGGGACGCATCTGTAACGGTACAAGTTTGCCTGAAAGCAGAAAATTAGCAAGCCCAAAGCAGTGCTCGACTGTTGTGTCTCTAGCAAGACCGGGTCACACGAACAGGACAAAGAGTGGGAAGGGGATTTGTGTGGGAGCAACACAGACACATTTTTCTTTTGTGGCTGCCTTTCCCATCGACGTGATCCAACAGCACTAAAATCTGGGTCTCCGCACTCCTTGCCACACATAGCTGTGCTGTTTTGGCCCCCGGTTTGTAAATTTAAAAGGTTAGTGAGATAGCTTTAGTTGCAGGACTCAAGATAAATTAACAAATATTAGGTCTGCAAACAGGAATAAATCGTTTGAAACTAGACCTGGACCATGGGCCACGGGGAATAAAGCTACCCAAGCAGACGCTGTGGATGCTGTGGGGGAACCCTTAGGGTAACTCTCCCATAGGGAGAGCTGGCGTCCTTCCCGCTGCAGCCTGTGATGGGAGATGGGGAGAGAGGGACAAGGAACGACTCCGTAGGGAATGTCAGCGGGCCATGCGTATTCGCTGCCTCTCCTTCTCTTTTCCTACCAAAATTGCAAATTCCCAGATTTGCTTTAAACTTAGGAGATACCACAGTCAGTTCTGGGGAGGTCGTTCATAAGAGAATTGCCCGACTCAAGGCTCTCTGAAGGAGCGGTGCGGAGCAAATTGTCTCCTGGGGACTGGAAGGGGTTTGCCCAGACAGCCCCCGGCAGGGGATGTGGTGGGATATGCTAATAAAGACTGGCCGCTGCGGACCAGCCTCCCTTTACATGTGTATATAAGGGCCCCCTGCATCAGCCAAAGGACACTTCATCTCAGATCGCTAATTACTGGGGAAATTGCCCCAGAGAGCTGCGGAGCGCCTCGCCGAGAGCCGGTGGCTGCACTGACGCCTCCGCTACAGAGATGGAGCTGATGGACAGCTGCCAGTTCTCTCCGTCCGAGCTCTTCTATGACAGCTCCTGCCTCTCCTCCCCGGAGGGCGAGTTCCCGGAGGATTTTGAGCCCAGGGATCTGACTCCTTTCGGGGCCCCCGAGCCCCCCGAGCCCGCCTGCTCCGAGGAAGAGGAGCATGTCCGAGCTCCCACAGGCCACCACCAGGCCGGCCACTGCCTCATGTGGGCTTGCAAAGCCTGCAAGAGAAAATCTACCACAATGGACCGGCGAAAGGCGGCCACCATGAGGGAGAGGAGGAGGCTGAAGAAAGTGAACCAGGCTTTTGAGACCCTGAAGAGATGCACCACTGCCAACCCCAACCAAAGACTTCCCAAAGTAGAGATCCTGAGAAACGCCATCAGATACATCGAGAGCCTCCAGGAACTCTTGAGGGAACAGGTAGAAAACTACTATCACCTGCCAGGACAGAGCTGTTCCGAACCGACCAGCCCCACTTCTAGCTGCTCGGATGGGATGGTAAGAGAGGGGCAGGAGCAATGGGGTTGTGGGGACTCCAGGAAGGCCCGCGGGAAGGTCCATCCCGACGTCGTGGGACCGGTGCCATGGGTGTGGGACGGGCCGGAAACAACCGGACATCAGGGAAAGGTGACCGGTTTGCTTCAAACCAGGCCCCTTCCCAGATCTAATACATGGGCTTTCCGGGAACGCATGGGGGAGCGGTAACGCTGCCAGAGGGTACCCAGCAAGCACCCCGGCCCCCGGGGACTCACCTTCCCACTCCCCTCAGCTTAGTGCGGTGCAGCGGAGGCGTTAGGTATGGAGCAGGAGAGAGAAGGGGAGAGAAGGGGAGATGGCGAAGGTGCTGCGCAGCGCCAGCCCGGCAGAGCAGTCTGCCCGCAGCGTTGCAGCTCCCTCCTTGATGGGTTTTAAGGCCCTTTCCCTCTGGGGAGAAAGTTCCACCGGGCCCGAGATGGGAATGGCCGTGCCTACACACTCGACCCTCGCTGTCTTGCAGGCCGACTGCGGCAGCCCCGTCTGGTCGGCGAGAGGCAGCAGCTTCGACGCCGTTTACTGCTCCGACATAGCCCACGGTAAGCCCGGTCCACCAGCAGCCCAGGGCGGGGGGATGGAGGCGGGGTCCGAGGGGGCCGCCCTGCTCTCCTGGGCACTCGGGGGATGCAGCGCTGGGCCCCGCTGTAACGCGGTGCCGTCCTCGCCCCGGTCCGTCCCCTCCTCGGCCGCAGGGTATGCCACCGAGCAGAGCAGCGCCCTGTCCAGCCTGGACTGCCTCTCGAGCATCGTGGACCGCCTCTCTCCAGCGGAGGAGCCGGGTTTGTCCCGGCGCGACGCCGACTCCCTCTCGCCTAGCGCCAGCATCGACTCGGGGCCGGGTACGCCCGGGACGCCGCCTCCCCGACGGACCTACCAGGCGCTATGAAGTGCCAGAAGGGGCCAGCGCCTCACGCCTGCCACCGCCTCCGCGGCCGCTCCGCTCCCGCCGGGGCCGCCTTCCTCGCTCAGCCGCACCCTGTAAACGCTCCTCGGGGCGAGAGGGGCGGCCCCGGCGCCTCTTGTCCCGCCACTTCCCCCCGGGGCTGGGGTCAAAGCGCCCCATCTGGCCTCGGCCCGGGCCCCGCCGCCCCGGCCCAGGGCAGACAGACCCTGGGGCTCGGGACGAGCGCTCCCCTGACACCCCGCTGCAAATAAAGCGTGCCTTGAGAGAGCTGTCTGGCCTGCTGCTTCTTTAAGGGCATTCCCTGGTATTGTGGAGGGCAGCGCGGCCCTGCTGCCGGCTGTCCGCCAGAGGCCGTGCTCAGCCGCAGCCCAGGCGAGGGCACTGCTGACTCCTGCCTGCGTGGGGACCTGCCTCCTCACGGCCGTCTTGGGAGCGTCTTGCTGGGCTGGGGTCTGGGAGCTTTTTTCTCCCATCACCAGGACTCATGAAGGAGCAAAGACGTGGAGGGTCCATTCCTCTCCTGCTTTGGGAATGGTTTACTTTATTTTCTGCAAGAGTGAAATATTTTGTTGTAATCTTTCTTGCCCATCCCTGCCTTTCACCCCAGGAAAGCCCTTGTTTATTTTCCCTGAGGATGAAGACAGAAGATGTATTCTAGGATTTGGTCCTAAATTTGCATGGTGACTCCTCTGTAAAAACCAAAACAAAACTGTTGTAGTGTGATGGTTTAACCCACCCACATTAACAAAACAAAACAAAACAGACAAGACAGACAAACAAACAAAACCCCAAACAAACAAACAAAAACCCCACCTCAAACCCTAAACAAACAACGACCAAAAAAAGCATAAAGAAAAAATAAAAGCAAAAACCCAAGCAAAAACCCCACAACAAACTGCATGATCTAGTTCTGATATCCTGCTGGGGAATTTTACTCTGTCACTCTCAATGCTCTGGCAAAACAAACTAAGTAAAGTTAGTAAGAACAAGCCACAAGTCTCTCTTTCACAATCCAGGAGGAGCCTTTCACAATATTCATTAAGCAATGTACATCTATTTGCTCCTAAGGACTTTGGTCCCACCAGCCAGGGTGAAAATTCATTACTCTTATTGGCATGGGTCTAGAAATAGCTGGGTCAAGCCTTTGGGAGTTTCAGAGGTAACAAGGTTTGTTTTCCAGGTGCTAAATCGAAGTCTTTCCACCATGATAAGTCTCCAGGTCTTTGCACTGCTTTAGTTGTAATCCAAAACTTTTCCATCCTCCTCCTCCCCTAAATAAAAAAGACAGAGATAGGGTCCTCCAGTGTATCCAGAAATGTGCCCTATGTTAAGCACTCTGACTGGACAGGGATATGCACCTCACTGGCATGGAATAAGGATGTATCTGTCACTTGTGTTTATGTTGTTAGCACTGGGTGGCCAAGGGACCTGGAAGTGGTATTTCACCTCTGATAAAATGTTCGCTTGAACCCAGCCTAGCTTCATCATGTCACCAAAAGTTACCACCTGATTGCTCTTTGGCAGCATCTATGAATTGTGGATGAAGGAAACCTACTCTAGGCATGGCCCTATCCTCGTAGCACCCTGAGGGGCCACATGCCCCATGAAGGGCTGCAGGGATATTGAGGTGGCACCTACCTTCCCTAGCTGCTCCTCTGTCTGGGCAGGAGGCAGCTGGCCCATTCCTGTGCAGCCACTTCCCTCAAAATGCCTTTCTGCCCTTGCTGTGTAACTCTGAGGCAAGTTTTTTTCTTTCCCACAGTATAATTCCTGACAAGGAGTTTCCTGGATAGTCTGTATGTATAGGTAGGTCCCAAGTAATCACTGAGGAGTTCAGGTGGCTTGAAAACCCTGGATATACAGAGGTACAAATTAGGTATTTGCCTACTCTGGTCATACTCTTGCCATACTCTTGCTTCAGGAGTATGCAGGTGTCTTAACTCACAGACACACTTCCTTGGCAGCAGGTAACCACTTCCTGAGCCTTTCTGTTCATAAAAATCCCCATGCAAGATTGTGGAATATAGAATCATAGAATATTTAGGGTTGGAAGGGACCTCAAGGATCATCCAGTTCCAACCCCCCTGTCACGGGACAGGGACCCCTCATGCTAGATCAGGTTGCTCAGAGCCATATCCAAGTCTGGCCTTAAAAACCCCCAGGGATGGGGCTTCTACCATCTCCTTGGGTAACCTGTGTCAGTGTCTCACCATCCTCATGGTGAAAAACTTCTTCGTAACATCCAGTCTGAATCTACTCAATATCACTTTTTTTAATTCATGATTTCTCACACCTTGCTGCAGCACTCACTCCTCTCCAGTGAAAAAAACCCTATCTTCCCAGGGATGCTGCTTATGGCCAGGCTCTAACAGAGTGCTGATGTTTTCACATGGTGGTTTAAAATGAGCTAAGCAGGAGAACTTCCAGCATTTCGCTCTGCCGCTCTGTGCTGACCTTGGCAAGGGATCGCCTGCAAAGTATGCAGAGCAACACCAGCAAATCACATGTTGGTAATGTACACCTCTCTTTGGCTGGCAGACATTTTAAGAGTTGCAAAAAGGTCAATACCTCTGAGAAGTGGCTTTTCAGAGAGTGGGAAGAAGCGTCCCATCTGTGGCATGTTTGTCTGCAGCCACCTCGGTCCTACTAGACCATATTACAGTCTAAGTGTTTTTCTGTGCATGCCGAGGAAGTAAACTAAAGTTAATTAGAGGGCATCTGTAAGCAAAGCTCCTGGGAGCTGAAATGTGCTGCAGTCCTCAGAAGAAGTGGAAGTTAGCACTTTTAGCTCATGGGTTGGGAAGAATAAGATGCAACCGGCTGTTGTTTTGGGAGGCACACCGTTAGGGTCAGATTTTGCATATTCAGTAAGAAGTGTGACTGAAAAGACACAGGATGCAAATCACATCCATTTAAGGAAGGCCGTGCCCACAGATACGTGAGATGATGGTCTAGAAAACCTGAGCTCCACCTCTCTCAACTCCTACTACCTGTGGCTGAGCGCTGTAGGCTCTTGTAATGTCATGCAGGGATCTTGTGGGCAGGCAGGCAGGTGGAGGGATACCTCATGGTGTCACAATTAAACACAGAAGCTGCAAGTTTTCTGTTACTCACTGCAATGAAAGGCATAATTCTGTGCAATTAACTCCCTCCCTTCCTCCCCTCTCCTTTCCCCCAAATTAAGTTTTGTTGGCTTAGATTCTGACTGAGGGAGGTAGCTGTGCTTTGTGTGTGTGTGTGTGCTTGTGAAGAACTTCCTCTATCTCTTTTCTTTTGTTGAGAAACCAAGCAGAGATCTTCAGTGAAATGCATATTTTCATCTCAGATCAAAGGGCCCACTGCACACTACAAAACTAACCAAAGAACCTGGCATATGTCTCTTAAATACAGCATCTGCTTGCTCTGTGTTTGTATTTCTAAGCTGCCGGTGTGGAAAACCACTTGTTTTCCCTGTAGGAAAAAGGTCAACCTCGGTCTTCTCCTGTGCTAAAGCTTAATTAAAACTGATAAGCCTTTAGTCATTAATTTTTGGAGAATGAAGGAGTCTGAACTGACACTGCTCATCAAAATATGCCCAGGCACACGCCAAATTCATGGCTGCATCTGGGGGGGAATTTCAGTATCTTTGCCTTCCCAGCTCAGCCTGCTTGTCAGGACCAGCCAGACTTAACCACAGCAGACAACTGATTTTTCCCACTCTAGACCCCTTCCCTCCCCTCATCTTCCTCTGTGGAGCCCTTGACTCGCTCATCACTTCTCCTTACTCCTCTCAGCTAGTTCTTGGGGTCCCATAGGAGAACCCACAGCTGGCCAGCTGATGACTGCTGACCTTTGGCAGGTACTGACTTGTGTATCAACCTTGCAGCTGGCCACAACTGCCTTCCTGGCAGCTAAATACCTAATGAGCTTGGTCAGCTGGAGACTAGGCTGGGATCCTGCTAGATAATTTGACCCTGTTCAAGGGACAGAAGAATTCACCCCCAAATACAGAAGGGGTGAGTGGTGCATCTGTCCACATGCTGCCCTGGGAGCTCAGGGCCAGGGTCCTCCTGTAGCCAACTGGCTTAGTAGAGTAAGTGAAAAAAAGAGGTAGCAGAGATGTTTTTCTTGTGCTGTATTTGAGTTTCCTGTTGAGTATTAGCTTAGGCTTTGCTGGTGGCCTTCTTTGCCCTCACTACATCATACAGATTGCTCCATTCAGCTCAAGAGATGCACCCATCCACCAGACAAGGGCTGGACCAAGGGAGTCTCAAACACAGCATGATACATTTCCTCTTCATTCAGCAAGTGCCCCACTTTTCTTCCTCCAGAAGATTATGCATCCTGGATGCTCAGGGACTTCAGTATCACAGCACATCAGAGGTTGGAAGGGACCTCCTGAGATCATCCAGTCTAACCCCCCTGCCAGAGCAGGAGCACCCAGGGCAGGTGGGTTTTGAATGTGTCCAGAGAAGGGCTCTGTCACCCTCAATGGAAAGAGGTTTCTCCTCATGCTGAGGTGAAACCTTCTATGTTCAAGTTTGTCTCCAGTGTTCCTTGGCTTATTCCTGTGCACCACCCAAAAGAGCTTGGCCCCCTCTCCTTGACCCCCACCCCTCAGATATTGATTGACATTGATCACATCCCCTCTCAGCCTTCTCTTCTCCAGACTAAACAGCTCTAGGGCTCTCAGTCTCTCTTCCCAGGGGAGATGCTCAAGTCCCCTAAGCATCCTCATAGTCTCTCTTGGACTCTGCAGCAGGTCTCTGTCTCTCTTGAACTGGAGAGCGCAGAGCTGAACACAGATTTGCAGGTGTGGTCTGAGCAGGGCAGAGCAGAGGGGGAGAAGAACCTCCCTAGCCCTGCTGGCCACACTTTTCTTGCTGCACCCCAGGTGCATCAAAAAAATACAGGTACTTTTTCAAAGGTCTTCTGCTTTCTGCTCACCAGACCAGCTGATGAGCACCATCCAGTCCTGGAACCTGGTGTAATTTTCAGTACTGGTAACATTGAGGAACTGCCTTGCAATCTGATGGAATATATTGGTAGCTGTGGTGCCAAAGGCATTGCTCAGCTTGAATAAGGTGCTGGTGGGCATGGTGTCTTCCAGCCTAGAGAATTCTATGGTTCTATGAAGTATGGGGGTCAGCAAACTCCCTGAGAAATCAGAATGGTGGCCAAGTGTTTGCTTTTAATCAAGTGCATCTGAATCTCATGCTCTCTGAGTGGCCTTCAAACTGGGAGTAGCAGTAGAGGAATAAATGTGTGGGTTTTCTCTTTGTTTCTAAGAATGTATGCTTCTGATTTTATATTCTGCTTTAAAAATCTTTATAACATGTGTCCTAAGCACAAATTAAATCCTATAAAGAAGACCTGAAAGATTTACTTCTGGGTTTGGTTTGGTTTCAGTTTGGTTTTGGTTTGGTTTGGTTTGTTTAGTTTAGGTTTGGTTTAGTTTAGTTTCATTTAGTTTTGGTTTGGTTTAGTTTAGGTTTGGTTTGTTTAGTTTAGGTTTGGTTTGGTTTAGTTTGGGTTAGTTTAGTTGTGGTTGGTTTAGTTTCATTTAGTTTTGGTTTGTTTAGGTTTGGTTTGGTTTAGTTTAGTTTTGGTTTGGTTTAGTTTGGTTTAGTTTGGTTTGGTTTGGTCTGGTTTAGTTTAGTTTTGGTTTGTTTAGTTTTGGTTTGCTTTGGTTTGTCTTGATTTGTTTTGGTTTGGTTTGTCTTGATTTGTTTTGGTTTGGTTTGTATTTTTAAGTGTCAAATCCTACTGCTTGCAGTGGGATTCAGTCACATAGCAGGGACTCAGGAACCCAATGAAGTTCTGGCTGCAATATAAAACTCAAGGCTTATACTACATTACAGGAAGCCACACTGTGGATTAAATCAGATTTGAATCCAAGTTTCCACTCCTTTTGGTGGTTTGATTCGAGACAATTTATTAAATTAATGAAGAGCTACTTAATTAATGACAAGCAAACAATGACTCTAACTTCAGCCACACCTGTGTGTATCTCAGTGCAAAGAGCTTGTCAGCAAAGGCATCATTACTCCAGTAAAAAAGGTCATTTTCAAAATTGTTTGAAGCATTTGAACTTGATGAAATCTCATTCTGCTCCTCTCATTTCCATATTTGAAGAAGCTGTACATGGAGGGTGCTCTGAGCTTCTTTGTTTGACCAACAAGAAAAAACAGTAGTTTGGTTTCCCTTCCTGTCCATTCTGTGATGCTCTCAATAATCATAGAATCATAGAATGGGCTGGGCTGGAAGGGAAGGGACCTCCAAAACTCATCCAGTCCAACCTCCCTGCAGTCAGCAGGGACAGCCCCAACTAGATCAGGCTGCCCAGGGCCTCCTCCAGACTCACCCTGAAGATCTCCAGGGAAGGAGCCTCAACCACCTCCTTGGGAAACCTGTTTCAGTCTTCCACCACCCTCATAATGAAGAGCTTGTTTCCGACATCCAATCTAAATCTGCTCTGCTCTAGTTTGAAGCCATTGTCCCTGGTCCTGTCCCTGCAGGCCTTTGCAAACAGTCTCTCTGCATCCTTCCTATAGCCCCTTTCAGGTACTGGCAGGCTGCTATTAGGTCTCCCCAGAGCCTCCTCTTCTCCAGGCTGAACACCCCCAGCTCCCTCATCCTGTCCTCATAGCAGAGCTGCTCCAACCCCCTGACGATTTTCATGGTCCTGCTCTGGACCCTCTCCTTCAGGTCCATGTCCTTCCTGTGTTGAGGGCTCCAGACCTGCACACAGCACTCCAGGTGAGGTCTCAGCAGAGCAGAAGTAGAACGACAAATGGGGTTTCTGTTTTGAGAAGTATTTGTTTCCACAACTGCTCTTTTGGAGCATGTACCCATGGGTGCAATTCTGCATCTTGCTGCCTGAATGCTTTGAAAAACAGAGGAGCAAATATCTCTGCTGGCTGTGCTAAAAGTGCATCCATAGCATGTATCTGAAATCCCTTCCCTCGAATTTCAGTCTTGTGTAGATCTGTGGCAAACGCCTTTACCAAAAGAAAGATAAACTAAAACTATTGTTTCTTAGATTGAACTGAATTATCTCAGTGACTTGAAAAGCTAGATTAAAAACATTAAAACCCCTGGAGTAGAGACAGTCAGGTGTCTGGGAGATGGATGCCTGTGCTCTGGTAGTCTTCTCTCTTTGTTGGGTAGTATTAAACTGTTACTAGGAGCAGAGGACTGAACTCCCTTCTCTCCTGAGTGTGCACATGTCAAAGTCTGCCATTCTGGTCCTATGACTCCTAAATTTCATTAAAGCTGGTTCTCAAATTTGCAGCTAGGCGTCCTTCAGGCCTCTTTTTTCTCAGGTGTATAGAATCCCAGAATCACAGAATATTAGGGGCTGGAAAGGACCTTCAAGATCATCGAGTCCAACCTATCACCCAACACCATCTAATCAACTAAACCATGGCACCAAGCACCTCATTCCGTCTCTCTTTAAACACCTCCAGGGACAGTGCAGCACATTCCAATGGCCAGTCTCTCTTACTGGGAAGAACTCCCTAACATCCAGGCTAAACCTCCTCTGGCACAGCTTGAGACTGTGTCCTCTTGTTCTGGTGCTGGTTGCCTGGGAGAAGAGACCAACCCCCACCTGGCTACAACCTCCCTTCAGGTAGTTGTAGAGAACATGAAGGTTTCCCCTGAGCCTCCTCTTCTCCAGGCTAAGCAACCCCAGCTCCTTTAGCCTCTCCTCACAGGGCTGTGCTCCAGCCTCGTTGTCCTTCTCTGGACACCTTCCAGCATCTCAACATCTTTCCTGTGCTGGGGGGCCCAGAACTGGGCACAGGACTCAAGGTGTGGCCTAACCAGTGCTGACCGTATCTACACACTGCAACCCATGTCCCCAGCTCTCTCTTTTTGTGGGAGATCAAGACCATGAAGGGAAGAAGTAGTAAATTACATCTTTTGGTGCATAGGCTTGCTCTAACACCTTGTTTTAGCAACTGCATTGTGGACAAGAAAAGAAGAGCAATTAGCCTTTATGCAGAGCATAGCAAGCACTATTGGAGACATAATTGTCAATTACATTGACTAGTTTATAGGGTTAATGCTATTAGTAATGGATTAGATTATAAGCATCCACAAGGACCTTATTGTGTCTTTCCAGTATCTGAAGGGTTTACAAGAAAGCTGGGAAGGGACTTCTTAGGGTCTCAGGGTCAATGGCCAGTCCTGACACAAAGGCTCCAGTTTGCAGACCAGTGTCTAGGCAAAAATTCACCTTCTGCAGCAGCCCAGTGGCTGCAAAGTTCTTGCTTCAGGACATCAGCACAGGCTGGTGAGGAGGCTTTTCTGGGCTGGGAGTCCCACACCTGCTCCATGCAATAGGATGTGTGCCTCCTTTGTGACACAAATACAACTGTTATCACACAAGAGACACAGGTGGAATCCTGGGTGAGCAGACTGCTGCCATTTTGAGAGGCTCAATAGGAGCTGTCAGTGTGCACTTGCAGCCCAGAAAGCCAACCAGAGCCTGGGCTGCAGCAAGAGAAGCATAGCCAGCAGGGCGAGAGAGGTGATTGTCTCCCTCTGCTCTGCTCTGGTGTGACCCCACCTGGAGCTCTGTGTCCAGTTCTGGAGCCTCTATTGCCAGAAGGATCTGGAGGTTCTGGAAAGTGTCCAGAGAAGGGCCATGAGGATGATCAGAGGGCTGGAGCTGCTCTGCTATGGAGACAGACTGAGAGAGTTGGGGCTGTTCAGTCTGGAGAAGAGTAGGCTTCCAGGAGACCTAATTGTGGCCTTCCAGTATCTGAAGGGGGCTCCAAGAAAGCTGGGGAGGGACTTTTGAGGGTGTCAGGGAGTGATAGGAGTGGGGGGAATGGAGCAAAACTAGAAATGGGTAGATTCAGATTGGATGTTAGGAAGAAGTTGTTCCCCATGAGGGTGGTGAGAGACTGGCACAGGTTACCCAGGGAAGTGGTGGAAGCCTCATGCCTGGAGGTTTTTCAGGGCAGGCTGGATGTGGCTGTGAGCAACCTGATGTGATGTGAGGTGTCCCTGCCCCTGGCAGGGGGCTTGGAACTGGTTGATCCTTGAGGTCCCTTCCAGCCCTGACAGCTCTGTGATTCTATGATTCACATAGTTTCCTCACATTCCAATTTATAAATTTGATAGCCTTATTTTTATTACTGCTTTTTCTTCTCCAAGTTTCCCTTCCCAGGCACTTGGATCAGATCACTTCCCTTGTGTACTCCTTTTTTGTTTTTCTCTTTTCCTACTCCTTCATGCACATGAATAAGGTTTTGGATCTCACAGGTATGGAAATGAAGGTTTATCTTCATCTTTTAATCAGAAATAGTGTATTGCAAAGTACAGCAAGACCACGAGTTTATTCTTGCTGCAACACCACTGGAAAACCCCTGGAGTTGCACCAGAAACAGATTTGGGCCAGAAGGCCTTGAATACAGTTATAATACATTTCGTTTTCTCATGCCCTAGAAATGGACTGCTTGTGTGCCAAGCTGTAAAGTGATATTCATGGTGAGTGAAGCCTGAACAGCATTAAAATATCCAGAACCTCTGCTCCAAATCCTCTGGTATCTGAAACCCTTCTTTTACTTTCAAAAGGAGGGGCCCACTGCTGCTGAGGGTAAACAAGGGCAGGGGCACAGCTCTAGTTCTCACTACCCTAGCTGTTACTGAGGCTTAACTGCAGAGAGAAGTGGCAGAGTCAACTTGTAGGTCTGTGGTCAGTGGTGTTCCCCAGGGATCAGTACTGAGTCCAGTTATGTTCAATAACTTTATCAATAGCGTGGCTGAGGGTATTGAGAGTACCCTCAGCAAGCTGCTGATGATACAAAATTGGGGGATGGCTGAAACCTGCCAGGCTGTGCTGCCATCCAACCAGATCTGGACAGGCTGAGAGCTGGCTGCAGGCAAACCTCATGGAGCTCAGTAAGGACAAGTGCAGGCTCCTGCATCTGGGGAAGAATAACAGCAGGTTCCAGGACAGGTTAGAGGCTGCCCTGCTGGAGAGCAGCTCCACAGAGAAAGACCTTGGAGTGCTGGTGGGCAGCAAGTTCTGCATGGGACAGCAATGTGCCCTTGTGGCCAAGAGCCAATGGGGCCCTGGAGTGAAGCAAGAAAAGTGTAGCCAGCAGGGCTGGGGAGCCTCTGCTCCTGCTCCGCTCTGCCCTGCTGAGACCACAGCTGCAATCCTGTGTCCAGTTCTGGGCTCCCCAGTTCAAATGAGACAGAGACCTAACTGTCCTGGCTTTGGGAAATTATGTTCTAGAAATGGGAAGGGAATCATGCTGGAAGATGTACAGTTAAGTTTGCAAAGTGATATCAGAAATACAGATTGAGGTCTAGGGAGGTTCTTCTCCCCCTCTGCTCTGCCCTGCTGAGACCACAGTTGCAATCCTGTGTCCAGTTCTGCGCTCCCCAGTTCAAGAGAGACAGAGACCTGCTGGAGAGAGTCCAGGGGAGAGCCAGGAGGATGCTTAGGGGACTTGAGCATCTCCCCTATGAAGAGAGACTGAGAGCCCTGGGGCTGTTTAGTCTGGAGAAGAGAAGGCTGAGAGAGGATCTGATCAATGTCTATCAATAGCTGAGGGCTGGGGGTCAAGTGGAGGGGGCCAAGCTCTTTTGGGTGGTGCACAGCAATAAGCCAAGGAACAATGGAGACAAACTTGACCAGAGAAGGTTTCAGCTCAGCATGAGGAGAAACTTCTTTAGAGTGATGATGACAGAGCCTTGGAGCAGGCTGCCCAGAGAGGTTGTGGAGTCTCCTTCTCTGGACACATTCCAAACCCACCTGGATACATTCCTGTGTGGAGTACCCTGGGTGCTCCTGCTCTGGCAGGGGGAGGTGGACTGGATGATCTCCAGAAGTCCCTTCCAACCTCTAATATTCTGTGATGCTATGAGCTTGCAATACCAGCCCTGAAGCCTTGCCCAGAGCTCTCACAGCCTGCTCTGCTTTCCAGCTCATGTGGCAGACTGCTCCCAGATTGATCCTTTCAGGTTCAGCAATCCTTGGGAGATTTGCTGCACACACACACACATGAAAAAGAAATAAACAATTGTGATGAGTTGTGTTTGGGTTTTTTGGTTGTTTGGGACTTTTTGTGTATGTGTGTGGTTTTGTTTGTTTGTTTGCCTGTTTCAATGGGAAGTCCTGTGGCAAATTGGCTTTTATTTCAATTCTAATGCATACTGTGGCTCACACAGCTTGCAGGGTTCTTGAGAGCCAGGGACCATGCTCTGCTCACTATAGAATATCAACTACAGTGATGTGTTTGTGCTTTATTTGGCTGTGATTTCCAGAAGCAGGTGTTAGAGCAAGCCTGTGCACCAAAAGATGTAATTTACTTCTTTTTTCCCCTTCATAGTCTTGATCTCCCACAAAAAGAGGGAGTCTGGGACATGGGTTGCAGCATGTAAATATGGCTAGGACACCCCTCAGAGCAGATCACTTAGTATCATAGTATCATCATAGTATCAGTCAGGGTTGGAAGAGACCACAAGGATCATCTAGTTCCAACCACCCTGCCATGGCCAGGGACACCCCACACTAGATCAGGCTGGCCACAGCCTGATCCAGCCTGGGCTTAAACACCTCCAGGGATGGGGCCTCAACCACCTCCCTGGACAACCCATTCCAGGGCTTCACCACTCTCATGCCGAAGAACTTCCTCCTCACATCCAGCCTGAATCTCCCCACCTCCAGTTTCATTCCATTCCCCCTAGTCCTATCACTACCTGATCTCCTGAGAAGTCCCTCCCCAGCCTTCTTGTAGGCCCCCTTCAGACACTGGAAGGCCACAATTAGGTCACCTCGAAGCTTTCTCTTCTCCAGACTGTCCAATTGGACTGCTTGAGAAGTCCAATTTCAGGAGAAGCTTTCTGAAAGAAGCTTTCACTGCCTTACATCTGGGGGAGTTTAGAAATAACAAGCTGCATATCCCAAAGATCTGTCATTGTTGTAATTCAACCAGGAGATAAACATGGGAGAAATTTTCACCCTATGAAAAATGAAAAATGTGCATTTCAGGCACTGGGAGGATGCAGCTGTCTCAACCTTTGGTTAGAATCATAGAATCAATAAGGTTGGAAAAGACATCAGACATCATCAAGTCCAATCTATTACCTAATACCTCCTGACAACTAAACCATGGCTCCAAGTGCCACATCCAGTCCTTTTTTGAACACCTCCAGTGATGGTGACTCCACCACCTCCCTGGGCAGCACATTCCAATGGCAAATTACTCTTTCTGGGAAGAACTTTCTCCTCACCTCCAGCCTAAACTTCCCCTGGCACAGCTTGAGACTGTGTCTTCTCATTCTGGTGCTGAGTACGTGAGAGAAGAGACCAACCCCCTCCTGGCTACAACCTCCATTCAGGTAGCTGTAGACAGCAATAAGGTCTCCCCTGAGCCTCCTCTTCTTCAGACTAAGCCACCCCAGCTCCCTCAGCCTCTCCTCACAGGGCTGTGCTCCAGACCCCTCCCCAGCCTTGTTGCCCTTCTCTGGACACATTCAAGAGTCTCAATGTCCTTCTTAAATTGAGGGGCCCAGAACTGGACACAGGACTCAAGTTTTGGCCTAACCAGTGCTGAGTCCAGGGCAGAATGACCTCCCTGCTCCTGATGGCCACACTATTCCTGATCCAGGCCAGGATGCAGCACAGTGACTCTTTTTGGGGGATGGTCTTGAATGGCAGTCAGCTCTTACTGAGTGCCAAGCTAGGTAGCAAATGCTGCAAATGAAGCATATGAAGAGCTCTTGCTCCAGACTCTGATATTATAGAAAATAATAACTTTAAAAAATTCCCACCTGTGTAGTTAAAAGCAGAATACAGTCAGTGAGGAAACGTTGCTGAACATATGCTGAAGGCATACACTTTTCAAAGTCAATACTCATTGAAGAGAAGTAAGTGTGAGTAAGATCTTACAGTAAAGTGCAGCCAGGTTTTGGTTTGCATCCACCTGAACCAGAGGAGATGCTTACTATGCACAGGCACACTTTTTATGCCCAAATCTGAGCAAGTTCAAGGTCTTAAAAACAAAGGCAAGGAGGTCCTGCTTCATGATGTAGGGGAAGGAAGGAAAACTGTGTGCCAGTATTGCCAGATTGTGTATGTAAGATGACACAGGACTGCTTTGTTTGGAGACTGGTCATCCTTTGCTTAATCCCCCCAATTTTTCCTTTGCTTCAACCCCCCAATTAATTTTTATTATGTGTAATCCTGGTGTGTCAGATGTAGATGTCCACAGTGCCTCTGACAAAGCCTTTTCACAAGAGCTTTGTTCTGCATTTGCTGCAGGCAGTTGTTTTGGAAAGCTTCGCTAGCGAATCTAGAGGTTCAGAGCAGACTTTAGCTATGCAAGAGTGAGGGGCTGCATTTTTCAGCCACCTGAAGAGCTTTGCTCGGTTCTGAACTTGAAGGTTGATTGATCAGAAGTTGTGAATAACATCTACAACTCCTGCTCTGAGTCCAGGAAGAAAGGCTCTTGACAAATCACAGTTTCACAGTACATTAGAGGCTGGAAGGGACACCCAGAGAACTTGTTCCTAACATCCAGTCTAAATCTGCTCTGCTCTTGTGTGAAGCCATTGCCCCTGGTCCTGTCCCTGCAGGCCTTTGCAAACAGTCCCTCTGCAGCCTTCCTGTAACCCCCTTCAGGTACTCAAAGGCTGCTATTAGGTCTCCCTGGAGCCTCCTCTTCTGCAGGCTGAACACCCCCAGCTCCCTCAGCCTGTCCTCATAGCAGAGCTGCTCCAACCTCCTGATCATTCTCATGGCCCTCCTCTGGACCCTCTCCATCAGCTCCATGTCCTTCCTGTATTGAGGGCTCCAGACCTGCACACAGCACTCCAGGTGACGTCTCAGCAAAGCAGAGCAAAGTGGCAGAATCACCTCTCTGGCTCTGCTGGCAATGCTGCTTTGGATGCAGCCCAGGCTGTGATTTGCCTTCTGTGCTGCAAGCTCACACTGCCTGCTCCTGTCCAGCTTCTCATCCACCAGCACCCCCAAGTCCTTTTCCTCAGGGCTGCTTTCTCTCACCTCCTCCCCCAGTCCGTATTGACACATCCCAGCCAAATTGCTATAGACTGAAAACTGGAAGTTATAAGCAAAATGGTGACTCAGCAGGAAGTATAATGCACCAAGTAAGCCTAAAACCTCAAGGCATAAAGTCTGATGGAAATGAAATATTTTGACTTGGAGATTATCTCCCTAGGCGTAGGCAGTATTACTTCTAAATTAATTAAACAGTACCCAGATGTAAGAGTACTGTACGTAACAGAATTGCTACCTTCCAGGGACACCCTACACTTAATCACAGAATGCCAGGGGCTGGAAGGGACCTCAAAAGCTCATCCAGTCCAACTCCCCTGCCAGAGCAGGAGCACCTAGAGCAGATCACACAGGAACACATCCAGGCAGGTCTTGAATATCTCCAGAGAGGGAGACTCCACAACCCCCCCTGGGCAGCCTCTTCTAGAGTTCTGTCACCCTCACAGGGAATAAAATTTTTCCTCCTGTTTCCATGGAACTTCCTATGCTCCAAAACTTGCATGAGGTTTCACTCCCCCCTGGCTTCTCCAGAGGAGGCTGCTGTCTGCTGTAGAAGCTTTATTTGGTATAGGAAAGAGAGTCCAAGGGAGGGCTATGAGCATGATGAAGGGACTGGAGAACTGCCTGGTGAGGAGAGGCTGAGAGCCCTGGGGCTGTTTAGTCTGGAGAGGAGAAGACTGAGAGGGGATTTAATAAATGTCTATCAATATCTGGGGGCTGGGGCTCAAGAGGAAGGGCACAGGCTCTGCTCACTTGCACCCTGGGATAGGGCAAGGAGTAATGGATAGAAACTCCAGCACAGGAGGTTCCACCTCAACACAAGATGGAACTTCTTCACTGGGAGGGTCACAGAGCCCTGGAACAGGCTGCCCAGAGAGGTTGTGGAGTCTCCTTCTCTGGAGCCTTTCAAACCCCATCTGGATGCATTCCTGTGTGACCTGTGCTGGATTATCTGGTCCTGATCTGGCAGAGGGGTTGGACTTGATGATCTCTGGAGGTCCCTTCCAACCCCTAACATCCTGTGATCCTCTGAAAGCTGGACAATCCTTTTTCCAGTGGGATTGCTCTTTTGCTAAAGCGCTCTCTGTGTGCTGGAAAGAGCAATTTATTTTGTCACTGCCATGGGATAAAGCGTCATTATGGTACAGAGCTGTCACTGGGGAGTGTTTGGAAAGGGAAATCTCCTTTAGGCCTGGTAGTCACTCTGGTCATGGCAAAAGTCTTTCAAGTATGAATAAAAACAAACTCCCCAAAATTAGGAAGTGCAGGCTGAGGTCTGATTTTTTAACCTCTTTATGGGTTTTTTTTTACTTCCAAAGTTCTGCACTTGTGGGGCGGATTTTCTAACTAAACTAAACTAAACTAAACTAAACTAAAGAAAAAAAAGTAATAATTAAAGAAAATTTCTGTTTCTCTAAGAGACAGCCTTCCAAAGCTGTGTCTTTAAACCCTAGGCCAGCTGTGCTATTTAAAGCACTGAAATCTATAGGAGTTAAGCACTTTTCAAAATCCTGTGAGAGACCAGGGCTCAGATTCTCCAGTGGGATTAGGTGTTTAAATAGAATTGAGAATCAGACTCCAGAGCTATGGAGGGGAGGGTTAGGGATCCCCCCGCCCCAAGGCCAAGAGTTGCGTCTGGCTTTACAGAAAGCTGCCAATAAGGGACATTCACAACATGCCTTAGGAAAAGCTCTGCCAAGAAGAAGAAGAACTTGATGGGGAACAGGTCTTACTTAAATCTTTTAATCTGGATTGGCACATGGTGTCTTCACTTGCCAAGTCCAGTTGGAGATCTGTAACCAGTGGAGTCCCATAGAATAGAATAGAATAGAATAGAATAGAATAGAATAGAATAGAATAGAATAGAATAGAATAGAATAGAATAGAATAGAATAAGAGAAGAGACGAGACGAGACGAGACGAGACGAAACGAGAAGAGAAGAGAAGAGAAGAGAAGAGAAGAGAAGAGAAAAGAGAAGAGAAGAGAAGAGAAGAGAAGAGAAGAGAAGAGAAGAGAAGAGAAGAGAAGAGAAGAGAAGAGAAGAGAAGAGAAGAGAGAAGAGAAGAGAAGAGAAGAGAAGAGAAGAGAAGAGAAGAGAAGAGAAGAGAAGAGAAGAGAAGAGAAGAGAAGAGAAGAGAAGAGAAGAGAAGAGAAGAGAAGAGAAGAGAAGAGAAGAGAAGATAAAAATTAACCAGGTTGCAAAAGACCTTCGAGATCATCGAGTCCAACCTATCACCCAACACCATCTGATCAACTAAACCATGGCACCAGCCTAAACTTCCTCTGGCTCAGCTTGAGACTGTGTCCTCGTGCACCTGGGCAGAAAGAATAAACTTCATCAGGACAGGTTGGAAGAGGTTCTGTGGAGAAGGACCTGGGAGTACTGGTGGACAACAAGGTCTGCATGGGACAGCAATGTGCCCTGGGGGCTAAGAAGGCCAATGGGGTCCTGGGGTGCATTCAGAGGAGTGTGTCCAGCAGATCCAGGGAGGTTCTCCTCCCCCTCTACTCTGCCCTGCTGAGACCTCACCTGGAATACTGCATCTGGCTCTGGGCTCCCCAGTTCAGGAGGGACAGGGATCTGCTGGAGAGAGTCCAACAGAGGGCTATGAGGATGCTGAAGGGACTGGAGAACTGCCTGGTGAGGAGAGGATGAGAGCCCTGGGGCTGTTTGTCTGGAGAAGAGAAGACTGAGAAGGGATTTAATAAATGTCTATCAATAGCTGAGTGTCAAGAGGGAGGGCACAGGCTCTGTTCACTTGCATCCTGGGATAGGACAAGGGGCAATGGATAGAAACTCCAGCACAGAAGGTTCCACCTCAGCCTGAGGAGGAACTTCTTCACTGTAAGGATCACAGAGCACTGGAGCAGGTAGCCCAGAGAGGTTGTGGAGTCTCCTTCTCTGAAGTCTTTCAAGCCTTTAATGTGGCTGGGAGCACAACTAGTAAATAGTTAAAGGGCTGGTGCTGTGCAATGGGAGCACATCCAGCCCTGTGACAAGGCCACTTGTGTATGCTCATGTATAGAATCACAGAATTATCAGGGCTGGAAAGGGCCTCAAGGATCATCCAGTTCCAACCCCCCTGCCATGGCCAGGGACACCTCACACTACAGCAGGTTGCTCACAGCCACATCCAGCCTGGCTGCAAAAAACCTCCAGGCATGAGGCTTCCACCACCTCCCTGGGCAACCTGTGCCAGTCTCTCACCACCCTCATGGGGAACAACTTCTTCCTAACATCCAATCTCAATCTCCCCATTTCTAGTTTTACTCCATTTCCCCCAGTCCTATCACTCCCTGACACCCTCAAAAGTCCCTCCCCAGCTTTCTTGGAGCCCCCTTCAGATACTGGAAGGCCACAATTAGGTCTCCTGGAAGCCTTTTCTTCTCCAGACTGAACAGCCCCAACTCTCTCAGTCTGTCTCCATAGCAGAGCAGCTCCAGCCCTCTGCTCATCCTCGTGGCCCTTCTCTGGACACCTTCCAGAACCTCCAGATCCTTCTGGCAATAGAGGCTCCAGAACTGGACACAGAGCTCCAGGTGGGGTCACACCAGAGCAGAGCAGAGGGAGACAATCACCTCTCTCGCCCTGCTGGCTATGCTTCTCTTGCTGCAGCCCAGGCTCTGGTTGGCTTTCTGGGCTGTAATTGCACACTGACAGCTCCTATTGAGCCTCTCAAAATGGCAGCAGTCTGCTCACCCAGGATTCCACCTGTGTCCCTTGTGTGATAACAGATGTATTTGTGTCACAAAGGCGGCACACATCCTATTGCATGGAGCAGGTGTGGGACTCACAGCCCAGAAAAGCCTCCTCACCAGCCTGTGCTGATGTCCTGAAGCAAGAACTTTGCAGCCACTGGGCTGCTGCAGAAGGTGAATTTTTGCCTAGACACTGGTCTGCAAACTGGAGCCCTTGTGTCAGGACTGGCCGTTGACTCAGCTGTGTCCTTGGAGTGAGTATGAGCAGCAGTAACAGAGAGGTCTGACTGCACCACAGCTCTTTGCTTAGTGACTCAGGTAGATATTTCCAGACCCTTCTTGCTGTCTAGAGAAGGTTCCCTTGCCAAACCAGACCCTCTGGATGGCAGCTGGAGCTCTAGGATGATTGCAGCAAGGCTTCTGACAAATACCAAATGCTGGAATAGCAATGTGTAACAACTTATGCTCTGCCTTTGCCAAGCACTGGAAGAGGTCTCTTTCTAGCAGTCACCATACACTTTGACAAGCCATGCAAAGGAAGATGAACAGGTTTGCTTGTTACACATGATAGCTGCTGCAGCAACTCAGGGCACTGAATGAGGAAGAGAAAACAAGAAATCCCTATCACCTACAGGAATTTGTCATCTCTGTTGTTGGATTGAATGGGGCCCACATGAGAAGCAGACTGATGAGCTGAGGATGAAATGGCATCAGCAGTTAGCTCAGGCACACGTGCTGGAGCATGTCCAAAAAGTTCATCCAGTCCACCCCCCCCTACCAGAGCAGGGTCACCTGGAGTAGGTCTCGAATATCTCCAGAGAGGGAGACTCTGCAGCCCCCCTAGGCAGCTTGTTCCGGGGCTCTGTCACCCTCACAGGGAAAAATTACAAAGAAATTCTTCACTTCAAGGGTGACAAGACTCTGGTAGGGATTGTCCAGAGGTTGTGGACGCGCCTTCCCTGGAGATGTTTGAGGCAGGATGGATGGGGCCTTGAGTAACCTGGGCTAGTTGAGAGGCATCCCTGCCTGTGGCAGGTAGGTTGGATTAGATATCTCTAAGGATTTCTAATGGACTAGCAGCTGAATATGAGCCAGCAGAGTGCCCAGGTGGCCAAGAATGCCAGTGGCATCCTGGCTGGGATCAGAAATGCTGTGACTAGCAGGAGCAGGGAGGGGATTGACCCCTGGGACTCAGCTCTGGTGAGGCCATACCTGGAGCATCATGTCCAGTTTTGGGCACTTCAATATAAGAGAGATGTGGAGGTGCTGGAGCCAAGGCAGAGGAGGGCAAGGAAGTTGTGAAGGGCCTGGAGAATAAATCTGATGCAGAGAGACTGAAGGAGCTGGGGATGGTTAGTGTGAAACAGAGGAGGCTGAGGGGAGATCTCATTGCTGTCTACAATTACCTGGAAGGACCTTGTAGAGAGGCTGCTGCTGGTCTCTTCTCACAGGTTATTAGTGATAGAACAAGAGGGAATGGCCTCAAGCTGAAACTGGGTAGCTTTAGACTGGACAGTAGGAAACAGAAGGAGACTCCACAACCTCTCTGGGCAGCCTGTTCCAGGGCTCTGTGATCCTCCCAGTGAAGAAATTCCTCCTCATGTTGAGGTGGAACCTCCTGTGCTGGTGTTTCTATCCATTGCCCCTTGTCCTATCCCAGGGTGCAAGTGAGCAGAACCTGTGCCTTGCCTCTTGACCCCCAGCCCTCAGCTATTGATAGACATTTATTAAATCCCCTCTCAGCCTTCTCCTCTCCAGACTAAACAGCCCCAGGGCTCTCAGCCTCTCCTCACCAGGCAGTTCTCCAGTCCTTTCAGCATCCTTGTAGCCCTCTGTTGGACTCTTTCCAGGAGATCCCTGTCCCTCCTGAACTGGGGAGCCCAAAGCTGTCCGTTCACTGTAAGACATGTGGAGATGTGCTGAAGGACTGCTGCACGCACCTGCCCGCGCCTGCTCTTCGGGGCCAGCAAAGAGCGAGATCCGCAGCGGCGCCGGTGCAGGAAGGAGCAGCCGGAGGTGCTATGAGCATCGCTTTACACCAGGCGTCCCCCTCAGCGTTTTTGTTGGAGGGAGAGCTGCGGTGCCGCTGCCCATCCCGGCGCCGCTGCCCAGCTCGGTGCCGCTGCCCATCCGGTTGCCGGTACGAATCTCGGTGCCGCTGCCCATCCGGTTGCCGGTACGAATCTCGGTGCCGCTGCCCATCCGGTTGCCGGTACGAATCTCGGTGCCGCCGCCCATGCCGGTGCCGCTGCCCAGCTCGGTGCCGCTGCTCATCCCGGAGCCGCTGGCCAGCTCAGCCCCGCCGAGCACAGGCGAGTGCCGCCGGATGAGCTGTGGAGCTGAAGCCTTGCCGTGCGGGCAGAGGAAACAGAGCTAACGTCTTCTGAAGCAAATTGTTGGAATAACCGAGTCGTAAAATCATAGAATCAAAAAATCCTTTGGGCTTGAAGAGGCTTTTCAGTATCATAGAGCCCAGCAGCTAACACAGCCGCTGCTAGGTCACCACCAGTAGTGGTTTGAATCCTAAGGGGTGGTTTGCCCCTAAGCACCACATTGTTAGCTCTGGTATTCAAATACCTGCAGGGATGGTGACTCCACTTCCCTGAGCAGCCCGTTCCAGTGCTTAAAAACCCTTTCTGGGAAGAAATTATTTCCTAATATCCATTTCCTCCCCTAATATCCAATCTGAACCTCCCCTGGCTCAAGTCGAGACTGTTTCCTCTTGTCCTATCATCTGTTGCTTGGGAGAACAGATCGATGCTCACTGGCCTCACCACTGCTGAGCACAGGAACATGGTCACTTCCCTACCCCTGCCGGCCACACTATTTCTGATGCAAGCCAGGATGCTGTTGGCCTTTCTTGTCCCTCTGGACACACTGCTGGCTCATATATAGCCAGCTGTCCAGCAAATACTGCCTGGTCCTTTGCCAGTGGGCAACTTCTCATTCACTTTTCCTCAAGTTTGCAGCATTGTATGGGGTTGTTGTGACCCAAATGTAGGACCAAGCAAATAGCCTTGTAGAACCCATTTGGTCAGAAGGGACCTCCAAAGCTCATCCAGCCCAACCTCCCTGCAGTCAGCAGGGACATCCCCAACTAGATCAGGCTGCCCAGGGCCTCCTCCAGCCTCACCTTGGACATCTGCAGGGAAGGAGCCTCAACCACCTCCCCTGGGAAACCTGTGCCAGTCTTCCACCACCCTCATAGGAAAGAACTTGTTCCTAACATCCAATCTAAATCTGCTCTGCTCTAGTTTGAAGCCATTGCCCCTGGTCCTGTCCCTGCAGGCCTTTGCAAGCAGTCTCTCTCCATCCTTCCTGTAGCCCCCTTCAGGTACTGGCAGGCTGAAGGGAGGTTGTAGCCAGGAGGGGCTTGGTCTCTTCTCCCAGGCAACCAGCACCAGAACAAGAGGACACAGTCTCAAGCTGTGCCAGGGGAGGTTTAGGCTCGAGGTGAGGAGAAAGTTCTTCCGAGAGAGTTGTTGCCCATTGGAATGTGCTGCCCAGGAAGGTGGTGGAGTCACCATCCCTGGAGGTGTTCAAGAGGGAATTGGACGTGGCACTTGGTGCCATGATTTAGTAGTCATGAGATCTTGGGTGACAGGTTGGACTTGATGATCTTTGAGGTCTTTTCCAACCTTATTGATTCTATGATTCTATGAATCACCTTCAAAGGATGCCTCTAACTCTCTGCTGACCATGGAAACAATCATCATAAACTCTGCAGCTTTCTTTTAAAGAGCTGAAGGTAGAGGCAATGAATCCATCAAACACACATCTAAATCCTTTTGCAGGTTCAAATTACAAGATTGGATTTGCCTCATGGACGAGCAGGGTGAGCTTGGGTCTGCTTGCAAGGCTGCTTGAACACATTCCCTAATTCAATCTGACCTTCACATGGACAAGCATAATGGGCTGTTATTTCCCATCAATGTACTGCAGCAGGCAGCACATTCCTGCAGATTCTCCCAGAACACCCCCAGTGTTTGAGACTTGTTTGAAATGATCTCACTTATGCTTATGCAGGGACAGTAACACTTCTAGATGATAATCCTATGCTTATATACAGAATCACAGAATGCCAGGGGCTAGAAGGGACCTTGAAAGCTCATCCAGTCCAACCCCCTGCCAGAGCAGGGTCACCTAGAGCAGGTCACACAGGAACACATCCAGGCAGGGCTTGAATCTCTCCAGAGAGGGAGACTCCACAACCCCCCTGGGCAGCCTCTTCCAGGGCTCTGTCACCCTCACAGGGAAAAAAAATTTTCCTCCTGTTTCCATGGAACTTCCTCTGCCTCAGCTTCCATCACTGCCCCTTGTGCTGGCATTGGGCATCACCCAGCAGAGCCTGGCTCCAGCCTCTGAGCACTCACCCTGCACATCTTTATCATCATGAAGGAGGACACCTCTCAGGCTCTTCCTCTCTCAGCTACAGAGCCCTCAGCTCCCTCAGGCTCTTCTCCTAAGGAAGCTCTTCCACTCCCCTCATCATCTTTGTGGCTTTGTGCTGGACTCTATCAAGCAGTTCCCTGAGGTCCATCCAGTTGTGGCCTCACCAGGGCAGCGTAGAGGGGCAGGAGAACCTCTCTCAACCTACTCACCACAGCCCTTCTAATCCACCCCAGGATGCCATTGGCCTTCTTGGCCACAAGAGCACATTGCTGGCTCATGGTCAGCCTCCCATCTCCAGAAGTCTTCTAGACACAGTTCTGCATTAGAGGCTGTTTGGTCAGTTTTGTAGTCTTATTTTCAGGCAGATTCAGAGAGAATTATTAAGTTTTGCAACTGTCTCTCAGCTTGTAATAAAGCTAATCTTCCACAACCATAGCTAGTTTTAAAACTGAAATTATGCCTAAAATCCTGCATTACCCCAAACACAGCAAAGCCATCCTCCTTGGGGTTTAGCTTTCTCTTTAATTATTATTCTAGGAACCTTCTTTGCTCATGAGATTTTAATTTAATTTAGAACTCTAAAATCACTGAAGTTAGAATCATAGAACCATAGAATGGTCTGGGCCGGAAGGGACCTCCAGAACCCATCCAGTCCAACATCCCAGCAGACAGCAGGGACACCCCCAACTAGATCAGGCTGCCCAGGGCCTCCTCAAGCCTCACCTGGAATATGTCCAGGGAAGGAGCCTCAACCACCTCCCTGGGAAACCTGTGCCAGTGTTCCAACACCCTCATAGGAAAGAACTTGTTCCTAACATCCAATCTAAATCTGCTCTGCTCTAGTTTGAAGCCATTGCCCTTGGCCCTGTCCCTGCAGGCCTTTGCAAGCAGTCCCTCTGCATCCTTCCTGTAGCCTCCTTCAGGTACTCAAAGGCTGCTATTAGGTCTCCCTGGAGCCTCCTCTTCTCCAGGCTGAACACCCCCAGCTCCCTCAGCCTGTCCTCATAGCAGAGCTGCTCCAACTCCCTAATCATTCTCATGGCCCTCCTCTGGACCCTCTCCATCAGGTCCATGTCCTTCCTGTGCTGAGGGCTCCAGACCTGCACACAGCACTCCAGGTGAGGTCTCAGCAGAGCAGAGCAAAGTGGCAGAATCACCTCTCTGGCTCTGCTGGCAGTGCTGCTTTGGATGCAGCCCAGGCTGGGATTTGCCTTCTGTGCTGCAAGCTCACACTGCCTGCTCTTGGCCAGCTTCTCATCCACCAGCACCCCCAAGTCCTTTTCCTCACGGTTGCTTTCTATCACCTCCTTCCCCAGTCTGTACTGATAGTGAGGATTGTTCCATCCCAGGTGCAGAACCCTGCCCTTGCTCTTGTTGAAGCTCATGAGGTTCCCCTGGGCCACCTCTCCAGCCCAGGTTAGTAGGTGAGTGCAGACTTTCTTCTCCTGCAAATACAGCATATAGTTTGTACCTGCTGCCATAGTTTCCAAAGGCTCCCAAGCCAGACTGAATGATTGGCTATGATAAATACATAGCATAGGTAAGATGTACAGAGCTAAGAGGTCTGCAGCACCATTCACCAGGGAACTGCAGGTAGATTTTAATGTACTTTCTTCCACTCACAGGCATTCATTGACCTTTCTTCTATGATTTGTTACTGTAGAAAGGAAGAGGATGATGCAGCCTGGTGAGCTTTTTGCTTTAAGGAGGGATATGAAATTCTTCCATTCTCAGTGAAATGTGGGTTGGATCAGATGTCACAAGCAGAAGAGCTATTGCTGGTACAGCAGGTCCATCAACTTCAGCAAGTAAATGACACTAACCCTGAGGCTCTGTTATTATTTGATCTTACATCTGGGTCTTTATCCAAAGTGAAGAGGATACAAGAGCTTGTAAAAGTCACTCTGTGCTCCTTTGGTTATTGTAATAAAGAGGCAGAGAAGACTTCTTGGACCTCCTACTTCAGCTTCTAAAAATCACTTTGTGCTCCTATGGTTATTGTAATAAAGAGGCAGAGACTTCTTGGAACTCCTACTTCAGTTTGCTCCTATCACAGAGAAACCTGAGTGTGCCCTAAGGGTAAAGGTGAGCAATAAAACTCACTGAGCTGACTGGAAGAATATCAATTCAGTGTAGTGAAACAGCAGCTGCCAGGAGACCAGGCAGGTAAAATATGATGCACAAGACCTGCATGTGGGAAGTGTTCTCCCTGCACGTCTTTTAGGTCATAATTCAGGCCATGCAAGTGTGGAAATGCCTTACTGCATCAGCACCAAGGGCATTAGAACCACAAATGGAAAGATTGCCTACAACTACATGCAGGCTGGGCAGGGAATGGCCTGAGAGCAGCCCTGGAGCAAAGCCCTTGGGGGTGCTGGTGGGTGAGAAGCTCAACAGGAGCCAGCAGTGAGCACTTGCAGCCCAGAGAGCCAACCAGAGCCTGGGCTGCAGCAAGAGAAGTGTGGCCAGCAGGGCTCCATTCTGCTGAGACCACACCTGGAGTACTGCATCCAGTTCTGGAGCCCCTATTACAGGAAGGATCTGGAGGTGCTGGAATGCATCCAGAGAAGGGCCACAAGGATAAGCAGAGGGCTGGAGCTGCTCTGCTATAAAGACAGACTGAGGGAGTTGGGGCTGTTCAGTCTGGAGAAGAGAAGGCTCCCAGGAGACTTTCTTGTGGCCTTCCAGGATCTGAAGGGGGCTACAAGAAAGCTGGGGAGGGACTTTTGAGGGTGTCAGGGAGTGATAGGAGTGGAGGGAATGGAGCAAAACTAGAAATGGGGAGATTCAGATTGGATGTTAGGGAGAAGTTCTTCCTCATGAGGGTGGTGAGAGACTGGCACAGGTTGCCCAGGGAGGTGGAGGAAGCCTCATGCCTGGAGGTTTTTGCAGCCAGGCTGGATGTGGCTGTGAGCAACCTGCTGTAGTGTGAGGTGTCCCTGACCATGGCAGCAGGGTTGGAACTGGATGCTCCTTGAGGTCCCTTCCAACCCTGACAATTCTATGATTCTGTGATTTAGGGACACAGATGATTCTGTGATGAAGTGGCTGTATGTTTTATTGATCAGTAAGGGACATGAAAAGTGACCCTTACAAAGCTGTTTCCTCCCGCTTCTTAGTCCACCACTTCATGAACATTAGTGCTTCACTTAGATTTTTCTTTCATCTGATTGTCAAATGTTGTTGTCAAAGACTGGAATGTTATCTTTAGGGTGTATAAATAATTTATTGAATAATCACATATGGAAATGTATTTGCTAGGCTTCTCTGTATGAATGACACTCTATCACTGACATTTTTTAATCAGCACATTCCACTCCATGTTTTTGGAGGCACAGGAGGGGAGGAGGTGGCAAGGCAGCGTGGAAAAATGCAGTGCAGTGGGCTGACTGAATCTGGAATGATTGGGCTCTGAAAACTGCAGTTATCAGTGCACTTGAAATCACACTGAGGAGACATAGAAGAGTTATGTGCAGTCATAATAACAACATTTTATAGACCACCACCAGCAGCAGTGCCTGGCTGAGAATACAGCTTGAAAATAGGTAGGTACAACTTTATTAAGGTATAAAAAGACACCGTGCAGATACAATATAATTCCTCTTTAATTCTGGTAGTTCTCAGACTCCACTGTCTCAATGAACACTGTCATCAATGACCACTAGATAGAATTACTTCTCTGTATAAAATGAGGCTTCTCTGGATGAATTCATGCTGTTTGGTTTTAAAAATACAATGGTTTCCTCTCAATGGCTACTTACACTAATCAAACACTGTCAAGACTGTTGGCTGGGCTTGCATTTAGTTTCTAACATGTGCTCTGATACTGCCATTTGCCCCTGGTTTGGTTTGCCTCTCTCTCTCTCTCTCTCTATTTGAGAACAGATCCTTCAAAACATTAATTGCTTCTTTGTTCCAAGTTCACAACCAGAACACTGGTTCAGACTATGCCCACATTCTTCAGGTTGCTAAACTTACACTGACATCAGCTTGAGCCTTCAACATGCAAGGGCTCTTCCCGAGATTGCTTTTCTCCCCCACTCTCTTCTAATGGAGCACAGAAGGCATGCTGAAAGTGATCCATTTTGGGACTTATAATGGTTGCAAGAAGCTGACAGTTACAAGCCTTCCAGCTTTGACTGTTTTCTTTGGAAAAGCAGACATGTAAACTTAAGAACTTAAGTCACAGAATTTGTTTACATGTTCCAATTTGGTTTGATTTTAAAACAAAATAATAACATAAATACAAGTCTAGCTTCAATTTGGTTTAAATGATAATGTGTTGAGCCTTAACAGAAACAATTTAGACTCCTAGAATTGTTAGGGCTGGAAGGCACCTCAAGGATCATCCAGTTCCAACCCCCCTGCCATGGGCAGGGACACCTCACACTACAGCAGGTTGCTCACAGCCACAGCCAGCCTGGCTGCAAAAACCTCCAGGCATGAGGCTTCCACCACCTCCCTGGGCAACCTGTGCCAGTCTCTCAACACCCTCATGGGGAAGAACTTCTTCCTAACATCCAATCTCGATCTACCCATTTCTAGTTTTGCTCCACCCCCCCCAGTCCTGTCACTCCCTGACACCCTCAAAAGTCCCTCCCCATCTTTCTTGTAGACCCTTTCAGGGCTCAAGAAGGTCTTCTGGGAGCCTTCTCTTCCCCAGACTGAACAGCTCCAACTCCCTCAGTCTGTCCTCACAGGAGAGGTGCTCCAGCCCTGAAACTTATCCTTCCTCCTCTCTAAAATATATTAATAACAGGCTCCAGCCCTGAAACTTAACCTTCCCTCCTCTCTAAAATATATTAACATTAGGCTGGGGAGAATAACTTAAAGAATAGAGAAAAGCTGAGATTATGCTGTCACAGTACTAGCTGCCAAACAAAGCTTGGTCTTTTGCTAACATCAGCTTACTACATTTGCAACACATGCTAAGCAAAGACCCTATTTCTCTAACAGGTACATTCAGACAAGATATATATATATATATATTTTTTTTTTATGGCATAAATATAGAATATATCCCAGTTATAGAATTCTGAATAGTAGCTAGGATAGATACAAGCAATACCTACTTTCAAAAATACAGCTCTAGGATTCCCTACCTTTACTACTAACAAAATTAAAATGGACCCAAAAAACTTCCTCACTCTGTCTTTGAGGCATAATAAAATATATGGGGGACACCAAGTGTAAAAAGCCAATTGCTTCTACAAATGGAATACTTTATAAATATAGTAAATTGCTATTTCCAGAGGGGAAAGCTGGAAATTATAAACAGGAAGTTAGGTTAAAACAGCTCTACAATATTTAGTACAAAGTGGCTATCAAGCAGGATGAATGCATTTGACATGGTGAAACTTTGAACTGATGGAGTTGTTGGTTTCTGGAGATAACTACAGAGAAAGATCCTGTTCCCAAAAGCAGCCAATCTTGATCTCCTTGAGCCAAACTTTACACTGACTAAAGAAAGCCAACTGGCCAAGCTGTCAGAGTAAGGAGTGCAAGATCAGATCAGCCAGAACCGTGTGGAAGCCCTGGACATCTCTGGGTTCAGGGGGTTTACCCAGCGTGATCTCCTCCTCAGGCAGAGTCACATAAGTCCGATGAACCTGTGACTGCTGGGTGCTGAAAAGCCTTATCATGAAAGGTACCTTCCCTATGGCTGCCCTAACTACACTCTTCTTGTACTGCACATTCTCCAGATGAATTCTGTTTTCTCTTCCTGTAGTTGTTTCCTTTTGCTGGAATCCTGAAGTACAGCTCTGGTTGCTTGATTACTGAGCTCTTGACTGAGGCTTTTTTTTTCTTGAGAATAACCTAGAAGTAAAGAAACACATTTCTCAGAGCAAGCACAAGGCATTAAAGAGCTAAGCTGCTGTTCTGTCTATGCCTGCAATTTCTCCCTTAGCAGTTTAAAGGAACAAAAATCAAATACAATCAGTAAAAATATCTTACCTGCTAATGCAAAGATTCAGGGAACTGAAACAAAGGAAAACCTTCATGTGAGACTGTGCATGTATTCATCATATGTGCATGTATTCATCACATGTGCATGTATTCATCACATGTGCATGTATTCACGTGTATTCATCTCCTTCAAAGCTTTACAAAGGAACCCAAAACTTACTTCATGAAATACTACTGCTTATAACTCCTGACTGAGTCATGGCCCTGAGGTGGGATTCATAGAATCACAGAATTGTCAGGGCTGGAAGAGACCTCAAGGAGCATCCAGTTCCAACCTCCCTGACATGTGCAGGGACACCTCACAGTACAGCAGGTTGCTCACAGCCACATCCAGCCTGGCCTGAAAAACCTCCAGGCATGAGGCTTCCACCACCTCCCTGGGCAACCTGTGCCAGTCTCTCACCACCCTCATGGGGAACAACTTCTTCCTAACATCCAATCTCAATCTACCCATTTCTAGTTTTGCTCCATTCCCCCCACTCCTATCACTCCCTGACACCCTAAAAATTCCCTCCCCAGCTTTCTTGTAGTGCCCTTCAGATACTGGAAGGCCACAATTAGGTCTCCTGGGAGCCTTCTCTTCTCCAGACTGAACAGCCCCAACTCTCTCAGTCTGTCTTTATAGCAGAGCAGCTCCAGCCCTCTGCTCATCCTCGTGGCCCTTCTCTGGACACACTCAGATCACCCTTAGAACCTTTCTTTGCATCAATAAAGCCAAAATCTCTGGTGGGCACAGCACAGGGAGTCTACAAGGTAAGTATTTTCCCCTATATATCAGCAGAAGTCAGTTTCAACATCAATAATGATGAAATCAATTACCGGGTGCTTCAGATCTGACCATCTGGGGTCTTTCTGAGTCACCTGTAGACTCTTACTGGTACAAACGTCCTGATTTGGGAATGGCTGGTGTGAGATGTGGAGGACTGAGGTGTGAAGTCATTGCCTCCCACTTACTTCATTTCATTTGGGCAAATGGAGCATATCTGTAAAAGTATCCACCCCATCCCAAACTCTCAGTGCATTTGGAGAACCTCTGTATCTCAGATGCCCTGTGCTTTGACTACACTGTAAAACTTGCAAGCCTCCTGGAAGCTATTCAAACACTGAATGTCACTCAACAGTGAATTAAATGCTTCCTCCCAAAGCAGAGATGAGAAGTAAGCATTTGTAGGTTTCCTGCAGAGGAATCTGTAGGAACCTGTAGGAACCAGAGACCCGGTAACCGTGAAGGACTAGGAAGACTTTTCACATACCAGCAGCTAATCAGAACTCCATTTATGAAGTCTTGCTGGCAGATAATAGAATAGAACAGAATTACCCTGGTTGGAAAAGACCTTTGGGATCATCGAGCCCAACCTGTCACCCAACACCATCTAATCAACTAAACCATGGCACCAAGCACCCCATCCAGTCTCTTCCTGAACACCTCCAATGATAGTGACTCCACCACCTCCCTGGGCAGCACATTCCAATGGCCAATCTCTCTTGCTGGGAAGAACTTCTTCCTAACATCCAGCCTAAACCTCCTCTGGCACAGCTTGAGATTGTGTCCTCTTGTTCTGGTGCTGGGTGCCTGGGAGAAGAGATGAACCCCCTCCTGGCTACAACCTCCCTTCAGGGAGTTGTAGAGAGCAAGAAGGTCTCCCCTGAGCCTACTCTTCTCCAGGGTAAACAACCCCAGCTCCCTCAGCCTCTTCTCACAGGGCTGTGCTCCAAACCCCTCCCCAGCTTTGTTGCCCTTCTCTGGACGCCTTCCAGCAACTCAACATCTTTCCTAAACTGAGGGGCCCAGAACTGGACACAGTCCTCAAGGTGTGGCCTAGCCACAGCTGAATACAGCAGCAGAATGACTTCCCTGGTCCTGCTGATAAGCTGGACTGGCTATTCTCTTGGGGTTATCAGCTGGAAATTGGCTCCAGAATTTCATAGGGCCTTCCAGCTGTTTCCAAAATGCATTTTCACTGGGGCAGACCATGTGGAAATGTAGAGAATAAACTCTCCTCACCCTCACTCAATGTCAACCCACTAGAGCCAGTCCAGCCTGCTGGCCAGATCCTGCCCTGTCCCTGCCCCCAGGGAGGTGCCCTGATGGTCAGGCCTGGGGCTGTCCCAGAGCCCCCCACAGCTGCTCTGCTTCTGCCTGGGGCTGGGCTGGGCCCTTCCCTGACAGACTGGGGACTTCTGGAGCCCCTATTACAAGAAGGATCTGGAGGTGCTGGAAGGTGTCCAGAGAAGGGCCACGAGCAGAAGGCTGGAGCTCCTCTCCTATGGGGACAGACTGAGAGAGTTGGGGCTGTTCAGTCTGGAGAAGAGAAGGCTCCTAGGAGACCTAATTGTGGCCTTCCAGTGTCTGAAGGGGGCTACAGGAAAGCTGGGGAGGGACTTTTGAGGGTGTCAGGGAGTGATAGGAGTGGGGGGAATGGAGCAAAACTAGAAATGGGTAGATTCAGATTGAATGTTAGGAAGAAGTTGTTCTCCATGAGGGTGGTGAGAGACTGGCACAGGTTGCCCAGGGATGTGGTGGAAGCCTCATGCCTGGAGGTTTTTGCAGCCAGGCTGGATGTGGCTGTGAGCAACCTGCTGTAGTGTGAGGTGTCCCTGCCCATGGCAGGGATTTGGAACTGGATGATCCTTGGGGTCCCTTGCAACCCTGACGATTCTATGCTTCTGACAGCTGCTGGGCCAGGTGGGTGCCTTAAGGAAGACCACTGAATGCTCTCACCTACGACATGTGGTTTTGCTGTGTGGTTTGCTGCTGCTGCTGCTGCTGGAGGAGCAGCTGCTGCTGCTGCCTGCGCCGGGCTGTCCTCAGCTTCTCGAAGCGAGCCTCCATCTCCTCCAGCACCTTGGGCGTGTAGCGCACCACCAGCTTCACGCTGTCCTTGGCCGCCTTCAGCAGCTCCACCGCCTTCTCGTGGTGCTCTCCTTCCACGCTCTGGGAGCAGGGACAAGAAGGTTTCATCAGAACAACAATGGACACAGCTTTGTCCTCTCTTCCCCCCCCCATATAGAGAAGCTGTTGGTGTTTTAGAAAGTATCCACAGCTCACATTTTTCAAGGAATCTTAGGATCACAGGGTGTTAGGGGTTGGAAGGGACCTTCAAAATTCATCAAGTCCAACCCCCCTGCCACAGCAGGAGCAGAGAATCCAGCACAGGTCACACAGGAATCCATCCAGATGGGGCTGGAAAGGCTCCAGAGAAGGAGACTCCACAACCTCTCTGAGCAGCCTGCTCCAGTGCTCTGTGACCCTCCCAGTGAAGAAGTTCCTCCTCATGTTGAGGTGGAACCTCCTGTGCTGGAGTTTCTATCCATTGCCCCTTGTCCTATCCCAGGGTGCAAGTGAGCAGAGCCTGTGCCCTCCCTCTTGACCCCCAGCCCTCAGATATTGATAGACATTAATTAAATCTCCTCTCAGTCTTCTGATACTTCTCTATGTTCCCACTGCTGTGAAGTTAGTGACAAAGCTCCCTGGAATCCTAATGGAACTAAGCTCTTCCCCTTAGATATTTCTGCTAAGGGATTTTTAAGTGAAAGTTGTGTCAGATGGTGAAGGTTGGGAGTGTGTTAAGAGAATTATTTCTACAGTATTTTAGCGAAGCAAGCTGTGCAGTGGCCAGCAAATACCCTAACAGACACCAAACTGTAGTATATTTTCCTCCCTAGTTAGAATGTTCCTTTCTGTAGGCTGTTCATGTGACTTTAACCTTTGTCTAACTGAAAGTAAACGGACAGTGTAAAATGGTGAGGTGCTGTGGTAAGAAATGTGTGTGTGTGCAATCCTGATTTGTCTGCACCTGCAGCCCTCAGGTATTGATAAACATTATAAACATGTGACCCATTAAAGGGAAGCATTGTGCTCAGCAAGACTGATGCAGTGCTGGGGATGTATCCATGTTCATGTTTTAAATAACCCAGATCTGGCTGGGGTTGCACTACAGACCTGATCTGCGTGAAAGGAAGGGCAGATACTCAACAGGCTTTAGGGCAAAAGCCCCAAACCACCCAGATCCCCAGGAAACACCCAAACTGTTTGCAGGGAGCAAAAATAAAATCCTATTTAAATGTTGTTAAGAAATTAAGAAATTGCCAAGTTTGAAATGACAAATTCCTTATTTATGCCCTGGCCCAGGAAAGATGAGAGAGACTGTTTGCAAAGGCCTGCAGAGATAGGACGAGGGGCAATGGCTTCAAACTACAGCAGAGCAGATTTAGATTGGATGTGAGGAACAAGTTCTTCACTATGAGGGTGGTGGAAAACTGGAACAGGTTGCCCAGGGAGGTGGTTGAGGCTCCTTCCCTGGAGATATTCAAGGTAAGGCTGGATGAGGCCCTGGGCAGCCTGATCTAGTTGGGGATGTCCCTGCTGACTGCAGGGAGGTTGGGCTGGATGAGCTTTGGAGGTCCCTTCCAGCCCAGACCATTGTATGATTTTATCATTCCATCATTCCACCATTCCATCATTCTACCATTCATAATTCATCTTTCCATCATTCTAGCATTCCATTATTCCATCATTCCATTATTCCACCATTCCATCATTCTATCATTCCATCATTCATCATTCCATCATTCCATTATTCCATCATTCTATCATTCTATGGTTCAATCATTCCATCATTCTATGATTCAATCATTCAATCATTCCATCAGTCTACCGGTAAGCAGTGGCTGAACACGCCTGCTGCTCCTGGGGTTAAGCTCCATTTCAGAGAGCTAATGGCCCTGCTCACATGTAACATTGCTGGGACAGGGGCTCTCTGTTGGAAACGAACTGGTCTTTAGCTGGTTAGTTGCAGGAAATGGAACACTGCACGTGCCTGCTGAAGGAATATTTATTTTCCCTTCCTTTCTGCAAAGTGTTTTACAGTACCACAGAATCACAGAACAACAGAGGCTGCAAGGGACCTCTAGAGATCATCGAGTCCAAGCCCCCTGCCAAAGAAGGACCAGCCAAGATAGTCTGCACAGGAATGAACCCAGGTGGGTTTGGAAAGTCTCCAGAGAAGACTACACAACCTGTGTTCAGTCTGGAGAAGAGAAGGCTCCCAGGAGACCTAATTGTGGCCTTCCGGTATCTGAAGGGCACTACAAGAAAGCTGGGGAGGGAATTTTTAGGGTGTCAGGGAGTGAAAGGACTGGGGGGAATGGAGCAAAACTAGAAATGGGTAGATTCAGATTGGATGATAGGAAGAAGTTCTTCCTCATGAGGGTGGTGAGAGACTGGCACAGGTTGCCCAGGGAGGTGGTGGAAGCCTCATGCCTGGAGGTTTTTGCAGCCAGGCTGGATGTGTCTGTGAGCAACCTTCTGTAGTGTGAGGCATCCCTGCCCATGGCAGGGGAGTTGGAACTGGATGCTCCTTGAGGTCCCTTCCAGCCCTGACAATACTATGATTCTATGATTTCCCATGTGTATTGTAGGACATATTCCAACAAACAAAAGTATCTTTGCACAGTGAAAAAAAAAAAAGCACAACTGTGATCTTCACCATTTAAAAAGGAGTAATTTTTTCCCCCCACATAAAGCAAAATGTATTATGTGCTATATTTTAAAACACTTATGTATCCTGGGCTATTTAAAATGAAACTACACCACAGGCTTCCAAAGAGAAGGAGCAACATGGAAAATATCTGAAGTGAAATTCATGCTATGAGAATAACTTAAGCATTGTTATAGCAACTGCCAGAGGAAAATTCTTTCTATTTTTACCTCTCCCATTCCACTGTGCAAGAAGAGTGAATAAGAATTGATTCTGCTGTGGCCCATGATGAGCTAGGAATCATGATTTATAACTTTCAAAAAGCAGATGCAATACACATCCAGAAGGCACCAAGCTGAGTGGTGCTGTCGATATACCAGAGGGACAGGATGGCATCCAGAGGGACTTGGTCAAGCTGGAGAGAGAGGTGGTGCCCAGGTGAGCTTCATGAGGGTCAACAAGAGCAAGGGCAGGGTTCTGCACCTGGGCTGGAACAATCCTCACTATCAGTACAGACTAGGGGAGGAGGTGAGAGAAAGCAGCCCTGAGGAAAAGGACTTGGGGGTGCTGGTGGATGAGAAGCTGGCCAGGAGCAGGCAGTGTGAGCTTGCAGCACAGAAGGCAAATCACAGCCTGGGCTGCATCCAAAGCAGCATTGCCAGCAGAGCCAGAGAGGTGATTCTGCCACTTTGCTCTGCTCTGCTGAGACCTCACCTGGAGTGCTGTGTGCAGGTCTGGAGCCCTCAACACAGGAAGGACTTGGACCTGATGGGGAGAGGCCAGAGGAGGAACACTAATATGATCAGGGGGTTGGAGCAGCTCTGCTATGAGGACAGGCTGAGGTAGCTGGGGGTGTTCAGCCTAGGGAAGAGGAGGCTTCAGGGAGACCTAATAGCAGCCTGCTAGTACCTGAAGGGGGCTACAGGGAGGATGGAGAGAGACTGTTTGCAAAGGCCTACAGGGACAGGACGAGTGGCAATGGCTTCAAACTAGAGCAGAGCAGATTTAGATTGGATGTGAGGAACAAGTTCTTTCCTGTGAGGGTGTTGGAACACTGGCACAGGTTTCCCAAGGAGGTGGTTGAGTCTCCTTCCCTAGAGATCTTCAAGGTGAGGCTGGAGGACACCCTGGGCAGCCTGATCTAGTTGGGGATGTCCCTGCTGACTGTGGGGAGGTTGGACTGGATGAGCTCTGGCGGTCCCTTCTGTCCCAGACCATTCTATGATTCTATGACACTGCTGGTGGATTCATTTTCCAGATGCTGATCTTTAAACTCCTTGTACCCCTTCCTGTATCCTGGGAGTTGTTGTACAACAGAGCAACCAGCCTGTCAATAATATATTGCTGATCCTGTAGGTAAGTTCTGTGGGTGGCAGGGTTGTGAAATTAATAAGTAATTTATATTTTCTTTAATTCCCCATCTGCACCACTTTTATTCATACCACTACTCTGTAACTGCTCAGTGTTAGAAGAAGCAATCACAACGACCACATGCTGGAACCATCATAATTCATTGCTGTGTGCCTGGCTTTGATACTGGCTTTTGCTGACACAGTTCTTGCCTGGAGAGGAACTGTATAACATTTGACTCTGTTTTACATTTGATGCTTGTATTTTGGGGGGCAGATCATGGTCAGTGTGATGTGGCCTGGACATTCAAGAGGAAACAACAGGCCATGAAGGGTTCTCATGATCAGCTTTGCTGTGGAACAGTATGAACAGGCTATGAGCAAAAATTGTAGTCTCCCAAGCCACACCAAAGCAGCTGAAAGATTCATTTGCCTTCCAAGAATTGGCTGAGTGGCTCCAGCACCAACAAGCAATTGTGATTGTATCTGTTCTGTACAGAATAAAGAGATGGTGGACTTCAAGACTTCATACCACTTGCTAAACTGCATTTAATTCATGATTGCCTTTTTTCTTTCCCTTTTGCCCCTGGCCTTGTTCTTCCATTTTATTTTTGTTATTGTTTGTTTCCACACCCCAACCCCCCCCTAAATACAAATTAAGGGTTTGACTTTGTTGCTATCCAGGTCAATGGAAAACTCCCATTGACCTGAACAGTAATGACACAGAATCAAGCCTAAAGCTCTGAACCATAATCAGAGGGGGAAAACAGCAAAGGCAGCGCTGCTCAAATGACTCCTACTCTCCAAATACACCTGACTCAGGTCTTAATAACCAGAGTTTTCAGCTGCTGTTAATATGATTTCTGTATTAACATCTTCATTGGTCCTTGCACTCATATTACAAATGCTTCACCTGTGTAGCAATAGCTGCACCACTTAAACAGCAGAGCCCCTCTTAGGAGGGGAAAGAGTTTATCCCAGCAAAGGAAGTTGGTTTGTTGTTTTAATTCTTCTGCCTCTGCAGTGACAGTGGCGTCCCTCAGGGGTCTGTACAAGGACCTGTGCTGTTTAATATTTTTACCGATGACACAGACAGTGAGGTTGAGTGCAACACCAGCAGTGTGCAGATGGCACCAAGCTGAGTGGTGCTGTCAATACACCACAGGGACAGGATGGCATCCAGAGGGACCTGGAGAAGCTGCAGAGAGAGGTGGTGCCCAGGGGAACCTCATGAGGTTCAACAAGAGCAAGGGCAGGGTTCTGCATCTGGGCTGGAACAATCCTCACTGTCAAGACAGACTGGGGGAGGAGGTGAGAGAAAGCAGCCCTGAGGAAAAGGACTTGGGGGTGCTGGTGGATGAGAAGCTGGCCAGGAGCAGGCAGTGTGAGCTTGCAGCACAGAAGGCAAATCACAGCCTGGGCTGCATCCAAAGCAGCATTGCCAGCAGAGCCAGAGAGGTGATTCTGCCACTTTGCTCTGCTCTGCTGAGACCTCACCTGGAGTACTGTGTGCAGGTCTGGAGCCCTCAGTACAGGAAGGACATGGACCTGATGGAGAGGGTCCAGGGGAGGACCGTGAAAATGATCAGGGGGTTGGAGCTGCTCTGCTATGAGGACAGACTGAGAGAGTTGGGGCTGTTCAGGCTGGAGAGGAGAAGGCTTCCAGGAGACCTAATTGTGGCCTTCCAGGATCTGAAGGGGGCTCCAAGAAAGCTGGGGAGGGGATTTTTAGGGTGACAGGGAGTGATAGGACTGGGGGCAATGGAGCAAAACTAGAAATGGGTAGATTGAGATTGGATGTTAGGAAGAAGTTGTTCCCCATGAGGGTGGTGAGACACTGGCACAGGGTGCCCAGGGAGGTGGTGGAAGCCTCATCCCTGGAGGTTTTGAAGGCCAGGCTGGATGTGGCTATGAGCAACCTTCTGCAGTGTGAGGTGTCCCTGCCCATGGCAGGGGGGTTGGAACTAGATGATCCTTGGGGTCCCTTCCAGCCCTGACGATTCTATGATTCTGACAGCTGCTGGGCCAGGTGGGTGCCTTAGGGAAGACCACTGAATGCTCTCACCTACGACATGTGGTTTGCTCCTAGGAGACCTAATTGTGGTCTTCCAGTATCTGAAGGGGGCTACAAGAAAGCTGGGGAGGGACTTTTGAGAGTGTCAGGGATAGGACTGGGGGGAATGGCAGGGGGCTTGGAACTGGATGATCCTTGAGGTCCCTTCCAACCCTGACAATTCTATGAATGTATGAAAACACTGTAGAGATAAGAAGAGACAAAAAACCTGCAGATAACAGTGTGGGGAAACACCAACCACTACTGTATGAGGTTCACTGATATCATAAATACAAAAGGAAAAAAAAAAAATCAATCCCACTGTTCCTGCACACCGAAAAGGGAATCTGACTCTTAACCCACAAGTGGAGAAACAGGAGAATATTTCTACCAGGGTTGTCAACAAATGCTTGGCTGAAAAATTAGCCAAATTTTGCATCCCCTCTTCTACCTGACTCCCATCAGGTGTCTGACCACATGCAGAGTCTTTGCCAGATATGAACAGCCACCAAGGAATGTCTGTGCTGAGCCATCTGCAGGGCTAACTGCTTTCAATTTCCTTTCCTTTAGGGGGTGTGGGACCAAAGAATGTAACCAAATCCCCAGCACAGGAAGAAAACACTTTTTTTGTCTTCCCAGGACTTGGTGAAAAGCACTCAAGGAAAAGTGATCCCAGGCACACTGGGATAATGAATCTGGGTTCTGAACACAGAGCTCTGGTTTTATGTTGGTAATTTTGAAGTTGGATAACCACCAGCTTCTGAGCACAAACAAGCCAGAGAGATTTCATTTCCACCTCGTGTTCTGCTGCTGAGCCTCCTGTTGCCGTGCACACACTGTCAGTTATTTGCTTTTCTTTAGCTAAATTAAGAGAGGCACAGGGTGAACAGGTCCCAGTGAACAATGGTAATTTTAGACCTTTTTCCTCCTGTCTCAAGCTGTCTGCAAACAAATTGCCACTTCTATAATTTCTGCCTTTTTTATGAATTATATCCTGTGGGTTTGGCTGGGCCCAAATTGTGAGAATCATAGAATTATCACAGTATCAAAGCACCATTAAGGTTGGGAGAGGCCTCAGAAATCATCGAGTCCAATCTGTCACCACAGACCTCATGACTAGACCATGGCACCAAGTGCCACATCCAATCCCCTCTGGAACACCTCCAGGGATGGTGACTCCACCACCTCCCTGGGCAGCACATTCCAATGGGCAATCACTCTCTCTGTGTAAAACTTCCTCCTCACCTCCAGCCTAAACATCCCCAGGTGCAGCTTGAGACTGTGTCCTCTTGTTCTGGTGCTGGTTGCCTGGGAGAAGAGACCAACCTCTGCCTGTCTACAACCTCCCTTCAGGTAGTTGTAGACAGCAAGAAGGTCTCCCCTGAGTCTCCTCTTCTCCAGGCTAAGCAACCCCAGCTCCCTCAGCCTCTCCACACAGAGCTGTGCTCAAGGCCTCTCCCCAGCCTTGTTGCCCTTCTCTAGACATGTTCAAGTGTCTTGATGTCCTTCCCAAACTGAGGGGCCCAGAACTGGACACAGGACTCAAGGTGTGGCCTAACCAGTGCAGAGTACAGGGGCACAATGACTTCCCTGCTCCCGCTGGCCACATTATTCCTGATGCAGGCCAGGATGCCATTGGCCTTCTTGGCCACCTGGGCACACGGCTGGCTGTTAGGGCTGGAAAGGACCTCAATGAGCATCCAGTTCCAACACCCCTGCCATGGGCAGGGATACCTCACACTACAGCAGGTTGCTCACAGCCACATCCAGCCTGCCCTGAAAAACCTCCAGGCATGAGGCTTCCACCACCTCCCTGGGCAACCTGTGCCAGTCTCTCACCACTTTCATGGGGAACAACTTCTTCCTAACATCCAATCTCAATCTACCCATTTCTAATTTTGCTTCATTACCCCCAAGTCCTATCACTCCCTGACACCCTCAAAAGTCCATCCCCAGCTTTCTTGTAGCCCCCTTCAGACACTGGAAGGCCACAAGAAGGTCTTCTGGGAGCCTTCTCTTCTCCAGACTGAACAGTCCCAACTCCCTCAGTCTGCCCTCATAGCAGAGCAGCTCCAGCCCTCTGCTCATCCTTGTGGCCCTTCTCTGGACACCTTCCAGCACCTCCAGATCCTTCCTGTAATAGATGCTCCAGAACTGGACACAGTGCTCCAGGTGGAGTCTCACCAGAGCAGAGTATAGAGGGAGAATCACCTCCCTTGACCTGCTGGCTATGCTACATGCAATTGGGAATTTCATATGGTGGGGTTTTGTTTAGTTTGGAGGTTTTTTTTCATGTTAGCTTAAGATATTTTAGCACATTCATGAAGAATTTTGAATATAATATCATGAAACAGAGGTGAGAACAGAGTTAAATTCCATGTATCTTGACACCTGAAGGGTCACTACTTTCCTCCCTGGTATTTGGCTGAAGGAAATAAAAGGAGTTTTCAGGATCCATCAACCAATTAGTGAATATAAATTCTTCTTTTTATTTGTCTTTTTATCCACCTCTTTGAAGAGTGGTTGAACAACAACAAAATTATTTCATTTACTTCCAATCAGTGCAGAAATTCTTCCCCATGAGGGTGGTGAGAGACTGGCACAGGTTGCCCAGGGAGGTGGTGGAAGCCTCATCCCTAGAGGTTTTTCAGGCCAAGCTGGATGTGTCTGTGAGCAACCTGCTGTAGTGTGAGGTGTCCCTGCCCATGGCAGAGGGGTTGGATCTGGATGGTCCTTGAGGTCCCTTCCAACCCTGGTAACTCTGTGATTCTAAGTTCAGGCAGTTTACTTTATTCAGTGCCTTTTGGGTTTGTGTATTTTCTTCCTCAATGTGTACTGGGGCAAACAAGCTTCCAGACCAATTATTTCCTCTTTTGAGAACATGATGGTTGATAGGAGTGTCTGAGGTGTTACACTGGTATTTTGTTTCAAGAGAAAGGGAATTCCTATTGCTGAGAGAACCAGATGATGACATGAAAGGGTGGAGAAACAGCTTTTTTTTTTCTCATTCTTTATAGGCTTGCAACAAAGAAGAAATTAAAGATGGAAAGTCTGGAACCAGCCCATTGCTCCTACATGCCTTTGATGAGTTTAAATCTGAGGTTTAGATGGAGGTTTTGCATGAAAAAGGATTCTGTTTTCATTAAGAGAGGTGCAAGGCTGGCTGAATGAGCACGCTTACCTTTTCAGTGCTGTACATTCCCTTGTAAAAAGGAACAAAAAGCAAAATGAAAGGCAGAATTTCACTACATATTATATAGTCAGAGCCTTGTTTTTCCTCTCTCCCCCATCCCCGGAGGCTTTTAAGGCCAGGCTGGACGTGGCTCTGTGCAACCTGATCTAGTGTGAGGTGTCCCTGCCCATGGAAGGGGGTTGGAACTGGATGATCCTTGAGGTTCCTTCCAACTATGACAATTCTGTGATTGCCTCTATTCCAACAACCCCTTTTTTATTACCTCCATATTGAATCACATCACAGAATTACTGAGGCTGGAAAAGACCTCTGAGATCATCAAGTCCAGCCTATGACCTAGCACCACCACATCAGCTAAACATCCAATATTTTCTTAAAGACCTTACAGGGATGGTGACTCCACCACCTCCCTGGGCAGTCCATCCCAGCACCTCATCAGCCTTTCTGTGAGGAGGTGCTTCCTAACGTCCAACCTAACCCTCCCCCAAATATACACAGCTTCTCTCACAGAGCTAATTCTTGTTGTTTCATAGAATCATAGAATCAATAAGGTTGAAAAAGACAGACATCATCAAGTCCAACCTGTCACCCAACACCTCATGACTAACTAAACCATGGCTTCAAGTACCAGGTATGATCCTTTTTTGAACACCTCCAAGGATGGTGACTCCACCACCTCCCTGGGCAGCACATTCCAGTGGCCAATTACTCTTTCTGCGAAGGACTTTCTCCTCACCTCCAGCCTAAACTTCCCCTGGTGCAGCTTGAGACTGTGTCCTCTTGTTCTGGTGATGGTTGCCTGGGAGAACAGACCAACCCCCACCTGGCTACAACCTCCCTTCAGGGAGTTGTAGAGAGCAAGAAGGTCTCCCCTGAGCCTCCTCTTCTCCAGGCTAAATACCCCCAGCTCCCTCAGCCTCTCCTCATAGGGCTTATGCTTGAGACCTCTCCCCAGCTCTGTTGCCCTTCTCTGGACATATGGCTGCATCTTTAACCACAGTGTTGGAACAGTTGTGAGACCCCAGCTGAAAAGGAAAGCTTGGTCCAAGTTCCACATACCACTCCGTTAACTGAAAGCAGCTGGTCCCCCCGTTTGAGCCCTCCGTGCCTCTCAGCCACTCCTCCAGGAATGATACGAGAAATATAAATAGGGGAATTTTGTTCCTTTCCTCCCATGACATTGAAGCCCAGGCCTTCATCAGTCTTTGGCAGCTCTACCACTCGTGGGTGTGAATGGCCTTCACTTGCAGCAAAAGCAGCAACCGTTGCCTGGAAGGGGAAAAAGAAAGTCATTTGACTAGGTAGGAGAACACTGACGAACACTCTGCTGTGCATTTGTGGGAAGAACTCATTCCTGTGGAAACACTTCAGTGTTTTACCCTGACCTTTCCTGACTACCTGAAAGCATTAAAAAAAGAAAAAATAATTAAAAAAATCTTAAGCTCCATGCCAATGCTTTTGAAATAAAGAGGTAAGCAGAGGAACAGAGAGTTCAGGTGGCTTGTTGGAAACAACGCAGCAAATTAGCAGCAGAACCAGAAGTAGGCAGTGGGAAGCCTGACTGCGTGGTGGCAAACGTTTAAGATCACTACTGCAGCTCTTCTGTGCTTTGCACAGGGAGAGAATTTATTACTGAGGGATACAGAGTGACCTCTACTGTGCTCCCAGTTGAAATAAAGCCAATTGTATCCCAGGCAGCAGCAAGAGAAGTGTGGTCAGCAGGGCCAGGGAGGTGATTCTCCCCCTCTGCTCCACTCTGCTGAGATCACACCTGAAGTACTGTGTCCATTTCTGGAGCTTCTATTACAGGAAGGATCTGGAAATGCTGGAAGGTGTCCAGAGAAGGGCCATGAGGATGAGCAGAGGGCTGGAGCTGCTCTGCTATGAGGACAGACTGAGAGAGTTAGGGTTGTTCAGTCTGGAGAGGAAAAGGCTCTGAAGAGACCTTCTTGTGGCCTTCCAGTGTCTGAAGGTGGCTACAGGAAAGCTGGGGAGGGACTTTTGAGGGTGTCAGGGAGTGATAGGACTTGGGGGAATGGAGCAAAACTAGAAATGGGTAGATTGAGATTGGATGTTAGGAAGAAGTTCTTCCCCATGAGGGTGGTGAGACACTGGCACAGGTTGCCCAGGGAGGTGGTGGAAGCCTCATGCCTGGAGGTTGTGAAGGCCAGGCTGGATGTGTCTGTGAGCAACCTGCTGTAGTGTGAGGTGTCCCTGCCCATGGCAGAAGTGTTGGAACTGGATGCTCTTTGAGGTCCTTTCCAGCCCTGACAATTCTATGATTCTATGAACTGAATTGTTAACTCTCTGCTCTGCTTTCAGAGGTACAGAATTCTTTATTTTCTTCTTTGGGCACAGAAAGAAACAAAAAAAAAATCCTCAAGGGATATTCTTATCTTAAAAAAGATTAATTCACCATCTTGATGAAATCTTGAAAAGTAAGTAACCCCTAAAAGAGGTACATGAGGTTTTGTAATAGAATTGGACCCAAATGGAGAATTCAATCTTAAGAAACTGGATTTATGACTCAATTAGATTTACAAATCAATCAGGAAGATTGTTCATCTTACTCTAGCAACCAAAAAAAAGGCAAAACCCTGATGTAACAAACTGCAAAGCTTGCATCCAGGAAAGTATTACCTCTCTTACTTAATTTGTCACTAGAAGCATTTTCCTACTTATAGATCTTAGTAAATTATTACACAAACATCCAGAAGCCTTTCCAGCATCGGTAGTCCAAACTGCTTGAAGGCTTCTGCATTTCTCTCACGTTTTTAGCACCCTACTAATGCTTGATGCTGAACAGAAGCTAGTGGATGACGTGACACAATGGCTCATTCTCAGTTACATGGGGTTGTGGGGGTTTTTTGCACATGCAGACCTTGTCATCATGCATACATTTTATGTCAGACATGAAGGCACTAGGAAAAATGCAATGCAGACAGCCCAGAAATAACCAGGAAATATTGCAGGATTGAAACGTTGCTCTCTAACCCTGCTGTTCTATATGGATAAGAAATGAGAATGGCAAACACTAATTGGCTTTCTCCCCATTTACTACCACAACACAGCCAAGCTTTTCCTATCTTTTACCTGCAGGTGCAGACAAATCAGGATTGCACACACACACATTTCTTACCACAGCACCTCACCATTTTACACTGTCCATTTACTTTCAGTTAGACAAAGGTTAAAGTCACATGAACAGCCTACAGAAAGGAACATTCTAACTAGGGAGGAAAATATACTACAGTTTGGTGTCTCTTAGGGTATTTGCTGGCCACTGCACAGCTTGCTTCTCTAAAATACTGTAGAAATAATTCTCTAACACACTCCCAACCTTCACCATCTGACACAACTTTCACTTAAAAATCCCTTAGCAGAAATATCTAAGGGGAAGAGCTTAGTTCCATTAGGATTCCAGGGAGCTTTGTCACTAACTTCACAGCAGTGGGAACATAGAGAAGTATCATAAGACTGAGAGGGGATTTAATTAATGTCTATCAATATCTGAGGGCTGGGGGTCAAGAGGGAGGGCACAGGCTCTGCTCACTTGCACCCTGGGACAGGGCAAAGAGTAATGGATAGAAACTCCAGCACAGGAGGTTCCACCTCAACATGAGGAGGAACTTCTTCACTGTGAGGGTCACAGAGCACTGGAGCAGGCTGCCCAGAGAGGTTGTGGAGTCTCCTTCTTGTGAGCCTTTCCAGCCCCATCTGGATGCATTCCTGTGTAACCTGTGGTGGATTCTGTGGTCCTGCTCTGGCAGGGGGGATAGACTGGATGATCTCTGGAGGTCCCTTCCAACCCCTAACATCCTGTGAGCTGTGATCCTGTGATCTATGAAACAGGTTTTTTCGCAGGTTTACATGTTTTGCATAGCACCTGCTATACCACCCAGAAGGTAGTGTTGAGTACAAAATGATAATGGAAACAAGAAAGCCTCGGTGCGTCTCCTTGTCTGGAAGCACCTCCCTTTGTGCATGCTCTGGAAATACAGAGGACATGTCATACTGGCACACAGGATGGGTTCTTTCATGGTTGTGTGAATACCCTTAGAAAATTAACATTTTGGTAGTAGCAGTAATGTAGCTACAACAGTCTAAGGATATGAAAAAGCAGTGGTAGTGTAACACTGGAACAGGTTGCCCAGGGAGGTGGTTAAGGCCCCATCCCTGGAGACATTCAAGGTGAGGCTTGACAGGGCTCCAGGCAACCTGATCTAATTGGGGATGTCCCTGCTGACTGCAGAGGGGGCTGGACTGGATGACCTCCGGAGGTCCCTTCCAACCCAGACCATTCTGTGATTCTGTGATTCAGGCAAGTCCACATGGACAAACAGACAACAGATGTAATTAAAACAGGAAATGCATTAGGAAAAATGGGCTTGCAATTGGCTGTGGAGTCTCTTGATTGAGCCATTTGTGAGGAGGAATTTTTGAGTGGAATTTTGACTGTTTAGTGTCTGTTTAGGATGTCAGGGGTTGGAAGGGACCCAAAGAGATAATTGAGTCCAACCCCCCTGCCAGAGCAGGACCATACAATCTAGCTCAGGTCACAGAGGAATGCATGAACACAATTCACAGGATCACAGGATGCCAAGAAACACTGTGTGCTTTCTACCCTGCTTCCTCTCATATTTAGAGCTATTCTTTGGCACCTGTCTGCAAAAAAAAGGCTTCATAATTACCTGGAGGTTACCCTCACTCTGGTGATGACTTTTTTCTGTTTAACTGGTTCACAGCTCACAGGACATCAGGGGTTGGAAGGGACCCAAAGAGATCATTGAGTCCAAACACCCCTGCCTGAGCAGGACCATACAATCTAGCTCAAGTCACACAGGAACACATCCACACAGGCCTTGAAAGCCTCCAGAGAAGGAGACTCCACAACCTCTCTGGGCTTCCTGTTCCAGGGCTCTGTGAACCTCCCAGTGAAGAAGTTCCATCTTGTGTTGAGGTGGAACCTCCTGTGCTGCAGCTTACATCCATTGCTCCTTGTCCTATCACAGGGAGCAAGTTAGCAGAGCCTGTCCCCTCCTTCTTGATCCCCAGCCCTCAGATATTTATAAACATTTATTAAATCCCCTCTCAGTCTTCTCTTCTCCAGACTAAAGAGCCCCAGGTCCCTCAGCCTCTCCTCACCAGGCAGTGCTCCAGTCCCCTAATCATCCTTGTAGCCCTCCACTGGACCCTCTCCAGCAGATCCCTGTCCCTCCTGAACTGGGGAGCCCAGAACTGGATGCAATATTCCAGGTGAGGTCTCAGCAGGGCAGAGTAGAGGGGAAGGAGAAGCTCCCTGGATCTGCTGCACACACTGGTCTTAATGCCCTCCAGGATCCCATTGTCCTTCTTGGCCACCAGGGCACATTCCTGTCCTATGGATAACCTCTTGTCCACCAGGACTCCCAGGTCCCTCTCCAGGTGGCTGCTCTCCAGCAGATCACCTCCCAGACCACTGTGTCTATCAAATGCCAACCCACTGCGTCCTCTCTGGATGAGCTGCACCTGGGCAAACACCCCACTAAAATACTGGCTGCAGTATGAATCAGTAGGATTTGCTTTGGGCCAAGCAACCTTTCAGAATGCATCAAATCCCCGTTAAAGAAAAAAAAAAATCATTCTCTTTTCTTAAGCTACAGAAGCAGCAGAAAGGTGGAAATTTTCCATTATGGTTGTTACCTGGGAAGTAGCACTGGTTCTAGAGTCTGGGCTGCCACTGATGTCTAAATTTTCTTACAGTGTACACACGAATACCTGCAACACACACGCGCACAGTCAATTACTGGGTCGCTTTGGCAAGGTTCACTGCAGCAGCTGCAGGTGGCCTACCTTTGCAGTGGCCCTGGCTCGGAATTCGGGGCAGCCATTAACAGTTATGGTTTCATGCATGTATTGATACACCTAAAATGTTCATGGAAATAAAATGAAAGTTAATCATAGCGGCAAAACAAGGACTTTACATCATCCACCCAGAAAGGAGAGGCCCTTTCCCCTCACACAGACCACGCATCGTTAACGCTCTCTTTAGGCCATCACATAGCCAAGTGGCTGCTAAGTGTGCACCAGGCTTAGCTCTACAGAGAACACAGAATCATACAATGCTGGAATCATAGAATCAGCCAGGTTGGAAAAGACCTCAGAGAGCAGAGGCTGGAAGGGACCTTCAGAGATCATCCAGTCCAACCCCCCTGTCAGAGCAGCATCACCCAGGGTACTCCACACAGGAATGCACCCAGGTGGGTTTGGAATGTGTCCAGAGAAGGAGACTCCACAACCTCTCTGGGCAGCCTGCTCCAGGGCTCTGGCACCCTCACTCTAAAAAAGTTTCTCCTCATGTTGAGCTGAAACCTTCTCTGGTCAAGTTTGTCTCCATTGTTCTTTGGCTTATTGCTGTGCACCACCCAAAAGAGCTTGGCCCCTCCCCTTGACACCCACCCCTCAGCTATTGATAGACATTGATCAGATCCTCTCTCAGCCTTCTCTTCTCCAGACTAAACAGCCCCAGGGCTCTCAGTCTCTCTTCACAGGGGAGATGCTCAAGTCCCCTAAGCATCCTCCTGGCTCTCCCTTGGACTCTCTCCAGCAGGTCTCTGTCTCTCTTGAACTGGGGAGCCCAGAACTGGACACAGGATTGCAGCTGTGGTCTCAGAAGGGCAGAGCAGAGGGGGAGAAGGACCTCCTTAGACCTCAATCTGTATTTCTGATGACACTTTGCAAACTCAACTGTACATCTTCCAGCATGATTCCCTTCCCATTGCTAGAACATAATTCCCCAAAGCCAGGACAGTTAGGTAATACCTAATCAAAACTGGTGTCTCTAGGGCAACTGATTGGAATGCAAATGATGCAAACTGATTTGAGTGGTGTCTCAGCCTCCAACAATAGCTTCTTTGTTCTCTGAACTTTCCTATGAACTCAGGATTTGGAGGAGACTGATGTTAAAAAAATCTGTAGGTTGCTCAGCATACAGATGCTGAAAATGGGAGCAAAAGTTAAATTCTGGAGAAAGGTCACAGTACTTGTTTCCATCAACCACAGCTAGGGATGGTGAAAAGGACTGGCAGTCTGGTAGGTCAGACATGGAAAATCATCATCCCTTAGGAAGGAATTCTACATCCACACAAATGGCAAAAGAACAACATTGCCAAGAAGTACAACTTTCTGCCTGCTGCTTTATGCTAGGATAGACTTGTGGTACACATTTCATGACATAGAGAGCATGCAGATGACACCAAGCTGAGTGGTGCTGTTGATACAGGATGGCATCCAGAGGGACCTGGACAGGCTGGAAAGAGAGGTGGTGCCCAGGTGAACTTCATGAGGGTCAACAAGAGCAAGGGCAGGGTTCTGCACATGGGCTGGAACAATCCTCACTGTCAATACAGACTGGAGGAGGAGGTGAGAGAAAGCAGCCCAGAGGAAAAGGACTTGGGGGTGCTGGTGGATGAGAAGCTGGATATGAGCAGGCAGTGTGAGCTTGCAGCACAGAAGGCAAATCACAGCCTGGGCTGCATCCAAAGCAGCATTGCCAGAGGTGGAGAGGTGATTCTGCCACTTTGCTCTGCTCTGCTGAGACCTCACCTGGAGTGCTGTGTGCAGGTCTGGAGCCCTCAACACAGGAAGGACATGGAGCTGATGGAGAGGGTCCAGAGGAGGGCCATGAGAATGATCAGGAGGATGGAGCAGCTCTGCTATGAGGACAGGCTGAAGGAGCTGGGGGTGTTCAGCCTGGGGAAGAGGAGGCTCTGGAGAGACCTAAGAGCAGCCTTCCAGTACTTGAAAGGGGCTAACAGGAAGGATGGAGAGTGTTAGCAAAGGCTCCTTCCCTGGAGATATTCCAGGTTAGGCTGGAGGAAGCCCTGGGCAGCCTGATCCTGTTGGGGATGTCCCTGCTGACCGCAGGGAGGTTGGACTGGATAAGCTTTGGGGGTCTCTTCCGGCCCAGACCATTCTATGATTCTCTGATTCTCTTATTCTCTGATTCTGATTCTATGATTCTATGATTCTCTCTCCCTTTTAAACATCTTCAGTATGGACAAAGGAAAAACGTCCTCCACTGCCTTTAGTCTCTGGATTAGTCATACTCTTAGATGAAAAATCTCAACAAATGCCTTGATAGCAGCCAGTTATGTTGAAAGCACACTGAAAAATATGCAGCCTATGGAAGTGTTTTTTTGCAAGGCACAGGTGAATGCAAACAGTCAAAACATTTTATTTAATTTTCTTATAAACCCACCAAATCTGGTGTTCCTACATCCCATGCATTTTCTTGACCTACTTTATTAGGAACTTTGTCTTTTCAGGTGCTTTATGTCTCAAGCTTCCTTTCTCAGAGAGAACCTTTGCTGGCAAAGCATGTCAGGTTTTACAACAATCTCTTCCTTCAGGTCCTCAAGGTCTGCAGATTCAACAGTACTTTCCAAAACATGTTTACCTTTCACTGATTTGGTGATTCTTTAGCAGGAGTGCCAAAGCTTCCCTCATTGGAAAAGTAAATGGTGCTTTGCCAGGGAGGTGTCAGATCCTGTGCTCTGCTGACCTAGCCCTTCAGGTACTTAAAGACGGCTCTACACATTGGCCATAACCACCCCATGCAGTGCTACAGGCTGGGGACAGAGTGGCTGGAGAGCAGCCAGGCAGAGAGGGACCTGGGGTTACTGGTTGATAGCATCTGAACATGAGCCAGCAGGGTGCCCAGGTGCCAAGAGGGCCAATGGCATCCTGGCCTGGATCAGGGGCAGTGTGGCCAGCAAGAGCAGGGAAGTCATTGTACCCCTGAACTCAGCACTGGTTAAGCCACACCTTGAGTCCTGTGTCCAAGATGTTGAGAAGCTGGAAGGTGTCCACAGAAGGGCAATGAAGTTGGTGAGGGGTTTGGAGCACAGCCCTGTGAGGAGAGGCTGAGGGAGCTGGGGTTGCTTAGCCTGGAGAAGAGGAGGCTCAGGGGAGACCTTGTTGCTGTCTGCAACTACCTGAAGGGAGGTTGTAGCCAGGTGGGGCTTAGTCTCTTCTTCCAGGCACCAGCACCAGAACAAGAGGACACAGTCTCAAGCTGCACCAGAGGAGGTTTAGGCTGGATGTTAGGAATAAATTCTTCCCAGAGAGAGAGATTAGCCATTGGGATATGCTGCCCAGGGATGTGGTGGAATCACCATCCCTGGAACTATTTAAAAAGAGACTGGATGAGGCACTTGGTGCCATGGTTTAGTTGATTAGATGGTGCTGGGTGACAGGTTGGACTGAATGATCTTGGAGGTCTTTTCCAACCTGGTTTATTCTGTAATTATGCTGACAGGTGGTGCTTAGGGACATGGTTTAGTGGCAGCCTTGGCAGTGTTCAGATTGTGGCTGGACTTGATGACCTTAAATATCTTTTCCAATGTAAATGATTCTATGATTCTATAAAAAATGTCCTGTTCCACTGACAGGTAAAACTTCCCCAACTCTCTGTCCTGATGACTTGCTTTGCAGCATCACAATGATATCTCTCTCCACACCGAGCCTGTTACTATCAAACTGAGCTCACTGATGAACATACAGCTACAAAGACCTCCTTTCTGCTCTCAGTGGTCAGACAAAGAGGCAATCAAACACCATGGAGTAGTAAAATGTTTGGAATGACTGAGCCACAAAACTGCTGTGAGTTCACTCGTGTTGATAAAGATGTGCAGGGTGAGTGCCCAGAGGCTGGAGCCAGGCTCTGCTGGGGGATGCCCAATGCCAGCACAAGGGGAAGTGGTGGAAGTTGAGGCATAGGAAGTTCCATGGAAACAGGAGGAAGAATTTTTTCCCTGTGAGGGTGACAGAACACTGGAAAAGGCTGCCCAGGGGGTTTGTGGAGTCTCCCTCTCTGGAGATATTCAGGACCTGCCTGGATGTGTTCCTGTGTCATCTGCTCTAGGTGCTCCTGCTCTGGCAGGGGAGTTGAACTGGATGAGCTATGAAGGTCCCTTCCAGTCCCTGACATTCTGGGATTCTGTGTGATATCATACACATGGGAAAGGCAAAAGAATAATGCAAACCCATTCTAGAGACCTAAAACAGTGTACTTTCAAAGCACGGCAAAAATATTATTTGTCTTGATCAGTATCATCACTTAAAGACATTCCAGGACTTAATTCAGAAAAGCTTGGGTCAGTAAAGAAAGCTGAGACAAGGGGAGCACACTGAAAAGCCTCCTGCTTTGAGCATTTCAAATGAGAGCTTGCTCCCACTGTTAAAACATTGACATAGACCACAGCAGAGTCCAGGACTTCACCCTGCTTTAAAAAATATGGAAACCCCCACTCCCACCCCTTAGAGCCTCTAAAGCATCTCTGCTTTGTTCTATCTTTGTACTACTGGATGATGCTCATGATGGATCATAAACATGGGTTGATTATACATAGTCAGGGTTACCCTGCACAGAGGAGCTCAGTGTTCCTTGCATGAAGTCATAGGTGATTCTTATATAAGAACAACCAGCACATTATGTAAGAATAGTACTGTGTAATTGCAATAATGAATCACTGAGTAGTTGTTACTTCAAACCCCATATGGCATTGAAGCACTACTAATGCTGTGTTTGCCTGGTAACTGCAGGCTCCCTTTCATCTTAAAGCAAGAGTGCAGACTATACATACTGCTTTTGCTTGCATAGCTGTAAATGCTGTGGCTGGCTACAGCTTCTAAAAGCCTCAGCATGCAGAGGGGCCTGGACAGGCTGCAGAGCTGGGCCCAAGACAACCTCATGAGGTTCAACAAGACCAAGTGCAAGGTTCTGCAGCTGGGTCAGGGCAATCCCAAGCACCAATATAGGCTGGGCAGCAACTGGCTCTGAACCCCCCAGCTCTGAAGAAAAGGCCTTGGGGGTGCTGGTGGATGAGAAGCTCAACAGGAGCCAGCAGTGTGCACTGGCAGCACAGAGAGCTGAGCACAGCCTGGGCTGCAGCAAGAGAAGTGTGGCCAGTAGGGTGAAAGAGAAGTGATTGTCCCCCTCTGCTCCACTCTGCTGAGACCACACCTGCAACCCCTGTTACAAGAAGGATCTGGAGGTGCTAGAAAGAACATGTCCAGAGAAGGGCCAGGAGAGTGATCAGAGGGCTGGGGTTCCTCTCCTATGGAGACAGACTGAGAGTTGGGGCTGTTCAGTCTGGAGAACAGAAGGCTCCGAGGAGACCTTATTGCAGCCCTCCAGTATCTGAAGGGACATCAAGGAGCATCCAGTGCCAACCCCCTTGCCTTGGGCAGGGACACCTCACACTACAGCAGATTGCTCACAGCCACATCCAGCCTGGCTGCAAAAACCTCCAGGCATGAGGCTTCCACCACCTCCCTGGGCAACCTGTGCCAGTCTCTCACCACCCTCATGGGGAAGAACTTTATCCTGACTTTTAATCCAAATCTCCCCACTTATGGTTTTGCTCCATTCCCCCCAGTCCTGTCACTCCCTAACAGCCTAAAATAATTGTTGTTTGCCTGTAGCCACACTAAGCTCTTATCTGTGCTCTTCTTAGCATCACCTTAGCTGCGATTTGCACACAACAAATCCATGGTGATGCCTCTTCTATGTACACAGAACAGATGAACTGAAAATCTTTGTTCTCAAACTAAATAAGGTACCACTTAAATCCTCCCAGAGCAGAATATAGCTTCTTGTGCAATCCTTTTTATACAACAAGTAATTGAAATGGTTTTATAAAATCTTTTCTCCCAGTGCCTACTATTGTCTGTACAGCTGATTATACTTTTAATGTATAGAAATTCTCCTGAATCTAACAAGGTCATCCTTAAAATGCCCTCATAAGACCTGTGATTTGTGTCCAGCAGATCCAGGGAGGTTCTCCTCCCCCTCCACTCTGCCTTGCTCAGACCTCACCTGGAATATTGCACCCAGATCTGGGCTCCCCAGTTCAGGAGGGACAGGGATCTGCTGGAGGGAGTCCAAGGGAGGGCTATGAGGATGCTGAAGGGACTGGAGCACTGCTGGTGATGAGAGGCTGAGAGCCCTGGGGCTGTTTAGCCTGGAGAGGAGAAGACTGAGAGGGGATCTGATCAATGTTTATCAATATCTGAGGGCTGGGGGTCAAGAGGGAGGGGACAGCCTCTGCTCACTTGCTCTCAGTGATAGGACAAGGTGCAATGGATGTAAACTGCAGTACAGGAGGTTCCACCTCAATATGAGGAGGGTCACAGAGCCCTGGAATAGGCTGCCCAGAGAGGTTGTGGAGTCTCCTTCTCTGGAGCCTTTCGAGCCCCATCTGGATGCATTCCTCTGTGACCTGTGCTGGACTGTCTGGTCCTGCTCAGGCAGGGGGTTTGGACTTGACAATCTCTGGAGGTCCCTTCCAACCCCTAACATCCTGTGATTCTGTGATTTCCTTACTTGGGCAAAATATCATTCATTACAGAGGAAGACAAAAGTGTAGAATTTAATTTCAAGCATTTGAAAAGCTCCTTTAGGACATTTACTAAAGAAGTCTTCTAAAACAATGACCTTTGTTGACCAGGACAGGTGAAAAATTTTGAAAGATCATTGTGCAATACAAATGAGCTGAAGACAGGTCCTCCACCTGGGTCACGAAGACCCCATGGTAACCTACAGACTTGGGGATGTGTGGTTGGAAATCTGCAACCTGGGAGAGGGACCTAAAGGTATTGGTTGACAGTTGACTGAATATGAGCCAGCAGTGTGCCCAGGTGGCCAAGAAGGCCAATGGCATCCTGGCTGGGGTTAGAAACACTGTGGGCAGCAGGAGCAGGGAGGTGACTATGCCCCTGTGCTCAGCACTGGTGAGGCCACACCTTGAGTGTTGTGTTCAGTTCTGGGCCCCTCACTACAGGGAGGACATTGAGGTGCTGGAGCATGTCTGGGGAAGTGCAATGAGGCTGAAGAAGGGCCTGGAGCACCTGGGCTGCAAGGAGGGGCTGAGGCAGCTGGGGGTGTTCAGGGTGGAGAAGAGGAGGCTAGGAGGAGACCTCATTGCTGTCTACATCAACCTGAAGGGAGGCTGAAGCAAGGAGGGGGCAGCCTCTTCTCTGTGGTGGCAAGAACCAGGACTACAGGAAATGGTTCCAAGCTGTGCCGGGGTGGTTCAGGATGGATGTTAGGAAATGTTTCCTCACTGAAAATGGTCTCAAACACTGGAATAGTCTGCCCAGGGCAGTGCTGGGATCACCACTCCTGGAGGTGTTTCAGGGACCTGGCTCTTAGAAACATTTTGTGTTGACCCTTCAGTGCTGGGCTGGACTGGATGACCTTTGACTCTTCCAACCAGATGCATTCTGTGGATTAACTTCTTACAAATCACAGACTGGTCGAGGTTGGAAAGGATGCCTGGAGGTCATCTGATCCAGCCTCCTTGCCCAAGCAGGGCCACCTAGAGCTGGTTGCCCAGGACACTACCTAGATGGTTACTGTATGCTATTCTTTGCCAAAGAGCATTTGGTAGGTACAGCTATTTTTAGGGTGCCTTAAAGACCACATGGGTGTTTAGCAATATTATTTGCTGACAGACTCCCTACAGAGTCTGATGGTCTAGTGCCCAGGGAAAAGAGTTTCCACAATACATTAATAGCAGGGATTGAATTCCAGGTGAAATGTCAGTGTTTCAAGGTGCAAAGCTGCAGCTGTAAGGCAAATAGTAATGTTTCATATCATCTTCCTCCCATGTTGATTTCTGCCAAGGCTGTCAGCATCTGTGAGCTGAACATTCATTGGGTGAAAGTGTGCTGCAGAGAGGGGGCTTGTTCACACAGCTCTCATTTGTTCTGTGGAGCTCAATGTACTTGACTGTTCTCTCTTTCCTGTGGTGCAGCAAATACAGCACTCCCCTCAAGGAAGACTCCTGAAAACGTGAATATAGATCTCAAACTTTCTTGGCTCCCGCAGGTAGTCTCCTCAGACACCCATCATCTGAAATGATTCTCCCTCAGCAATCAAAAGGTACGGAAAGAGTGAGGGAGGAAAATTACACCTGGAAAACCTGAACTTGGAAGTGAATCTTAGTGGCACAGAGAAATGCACATTCTATGCCTCCTCCCAGCAGGAGCTGCAGTGAGTCAGATGCAGCAGGTATAATTGTTATGACGATGGTCCTTGTCCCCACGCATTCAGCTGGGAGGCAGAGCAGCTGCTTCAGCATTACTGAAGTATGGGACTGCCTTACAGGTACTTTTAGGAGCAAGCTTAATGAAAATTACTCCATACAGACCCATAACAAAAAAGTACATGCTGGTCTGGCCTACTTAAGTCAATGTGAAGCTTTAGAAGAAGCTCCAGCAGTAAGAGTGCACTTTGCAGCCTATTTTATAAACCTGGCTATTAAGCAGCATAGAATCATAGAAATGTCAGGGTTGGAAGGGACCTCAAGGAGCATCCAGTTCCAACCCCCTGCCATGGGCAGGGACACCTCACACTACAGCAGGTTGCTCACAGCCACATCCAGCCTGGCCTTCACAACCTCCAGGCATGAGGCTTCCACCACCTCCCTGGGCAACCTGTGCCAGTCTCTCACCACCCTCATGGGGAACAACTTCTTCCTAACATCCAATCTCAATCTATCCATTTCTAGTTTTGTTCCATTGCCCCCAGTCCTATCACTCCCTGACACCCTCAAAAGTCCCTCCCCAGCTTTCTTGTAGCCCCCTTCAGATACTGGAAGGCCACAAGAAGGTTTCCTCAGAGCCTCCTCTTTGCCATAGGAAGCTGAGGGGAGACCTCACTGCAGTCTAGAAGTAACTGAAAGGACCTTGTGGAGAGGCTGCTGCTGGTCTCTTCTCACAGGTCATTAGTGATGGAACAAGAGGGAATGGCCTCAAGCTGCCACTGGGTAGCTTTAGACTGGACATTAGAAAACATTTGTTCAGGGCAAGAGTGGTCAGGGATTGGAATGTGCTGCCCAGGGAGGTGCTGGAGTCGCCTGGGTGTCTTTAAAGGTGGTTTGGATGTGGTGCATGGGGCTATGGTTTAGGGGTGACCCTTGTAGAGTAGGGTTCTGGGTTGGACTTGGTCATCCTGAGGGTCTCTTCCACCCTGAATGTTTCTGTGATTCTGTGATTCTAAGTGTAACTGTACCTACAATAATGATGCTCAACTGACTTTTGAACAACTTAGTCTGAACATCAGGAAGGAAAAGGCACAAGGGCAGAACTCATTTTACAGTAATGAACAAGTGTCCCAAAAAGCCCACAAACAAAACTCAAGACACAGCACACTGCAGTTCAGATATGAGAAGAAGCAGGCCCAGATAAATTGATTTCCTGCAACTACTGCATTTGGGCTTACAAGAAAGCTGGGGAGGGACTTTTTTAGGGTGTCAGGGAGTGATAGGACTGGGGGGAATGGAGCAAAACTAGAAATGGGTAGATTCAGATTGGATGATAGGAAGAAGGTCTTCCCCATGAGGGTGGTGAGAGACTGGCACAGGTTGCCCAGGGAGGTGGTGGAAGACTCATGTCTGGAGGTTTTGAAGTCCGGGCTGGATGTGGCTGTGAGCAACCTGCTGTAGTGTGAGGGGTCCCTGCCCATGGCAGGGGGGTTGGAACTGGATGCTCCTTGAGGTCCCTTCCAACCCTGACAATTCTGTGATTCTATGAACCCAGAAAAAAATAGCTGCTTTGTGACAACTAGTCTGTATCAATGAGCTATTTATAGCTGACAGAATGTGGTCATTCAAGGTTGCTGGCATTCTGAATATTTTTACATGGTAAGCTTTCAGTCCACTGTGAGCAGTCACAGCTTTGCATCAGGTGTCTATTTTCAAAACCAAACATCTGTATCATTTGCAAAATTGTCCTCACAATCCCCTTCCAGGAAGCAACACTGCCTGGATGTTGCCACATGCAGCAGCAGACTAAAAAAGCTCCAGCCTGTAAATGAAATTCAGGCTTGTTTAACAACCTGAGGAGATGAGAGTGCTCTCATTCCAGAATATGTGGAAGAAATGTTATGTATCTTGGCTTTTGCATTGCCATAGAGGATTGTCCCAGTTTGAGATGGGTGCTTTAAGGGAGACCACAGAGTTACAGACCTGCAGTGTGCAGTGTCCAGCAAAGTGGGTGGGTACAGGAAATCAGCTATTTCCCCCCATAAATCCTACATCATTATAAAGCTGGCTGAGAAGTCAGTTGCTCTCTCCTTCTTCCTCTGCACATCCCTGGTAGCAGTGAGCTCCCTTATCTGGTGTGGGGGGAGGATGTTTCCAGTCTTATGTGGCCTTCAAAGCCTGACTAATTTTTGCTGCACAATATTGGCCTGCTTGGCCCTAGTCCCAGGGACTAAGGAGAGGTAGTTTCAGACCTGGCCAGCCTGAACTCAGCCTAGGAATTGGGGGAAGAGTGAGCCCTGGGGTGTGTGTTGAACCCCAGCCTGGGAGAGGAGTGCTGGGGTTTGGTCTGATTTGGTGGAGGGTTTGGTGTGAAGCTTTTGGCTTAATGAGCTGCTCTGTGAAACCCAGATCCTGCATTCCTTTGTATTTCCTATGCTTTGCTGTGCTCATCACTATGCTTTGTAACACTGTAGTATTGTAGCTTGTGAAAAGCTTTTTCCATTTCAACTTTCCAGTGTTCCAATCCTGTGTGTGGAGAGGTTTGCTTTTGCCCCAGGGGCATGAGAGCAATTTGGCCTGCTTTGAACCACAACAAGGATATTTTATTTAAATACAGCCATGGGATACCTGCAGAGCTCTCATGGGACAAACTGGGTTGATAGCAAAGAATGCTGGAGCTGGTGAGCTTGGGAGAGACCTTTGGGATCATCACAGCCAAGCAAGAGTCCATCTCTGGAGCAGTTCCTGGTTGTTGGGTTGCAGTGGTGTCATCTGCCTGGGGGCTTCATGCACAGGGACCTCAAGAGCTGCTGGGCCAGCTCTGTTCCTCCTGCTGGGCGCAGTGCAGCCCCAGGAGGTGACACTGCAGGGGTCCCTGTGCTTTGCTGGTGGCTTCATCCATCCCTGCCATCCCCTGGCCAAAGGGATCAGCCACAGGAGGTTCCTCATCTCTTGTGAGCACCTGATGGGACCCAACAGCCTCCAAGCCTTTGTGCTGGGTCAGGTCTCAGGGCTTGTCTGCAAACCTTTGGTGGCCACCTCAGGGGGAAGCAGCTGTCCAGCTGCCAGGTTCTCATTGAGTTGAGGCTCCTGGGCAAGCTTAGCAATGGAGATGGAACTTCTGCCACCCAAGCCCCAGGGCTGAGGTGTGATCACAGAGCTGGAGAAGCAGCTGGAGGGAACAGCAGCAGATCAGATGATGCAGGTTTAAAAATAGAGCCCACGTCAGCCTCTCCTTCAGCTGCTGGCCAGGGGCTTGCTGGGGAGCTGAGGAACCCAGCTGGGTGTCTCCTCTGCTAGGCACTGCTGATGCCTCCTCAAGTGCCAAAGCCAAATCCCAAGACATACTGGGGGGGGTTCCTGGATGGTAGGAGCTTGGTTGGAGGTCTCCTTATCCAGGGGGTGCTGCAGGGTGTTAGGTCAAAGGCTGGACTCAAGGATCCTGGGACACTGCAAGAAGGCTGCCAAGGGAAGTGGTTGAGGCCCCATTCCTGGAGATATTCAAGGTGAGGCTGGACAAGACTCTGGGCAGCCTGATCTAGTGGAGGATGTCCCTGCTGAGTGCAGAGGGGGTTGGACTGGATGGCCTCTGGAGGTCCCTTCCAACCCAAACCATTTTATGATTCTATAATCCTAACAGTTTCTGGGTTTGGTGGGGGCTGGGGGTCCTGAAGGAAACTAGGTCAGTTTTAACAAAGTGAAAAAATCCCAAATCTGAATCTTGATGAATTATTAAGCTGTCCTTAGGCACTGGGAGCAGGGGGGGGGAACCAGCACAAACAGCACAGGCCTGAACCATTGCTAAAACTTCATGAAGTATAATCACTGCAAGGTTGTAATATCTTCATTTAGGGTGGAATATTTCATGGAGGCACCAGTTAAAATGCCAGACTATTACTTGCTCTAGTAGTTCCTCTCTTTTTTTTGTGCCTGTGTTGCTGTCTGAAACCTGAACCACATTTTGGTCCCTAGGTTCTTGCCATCTGAGGTTGTGCCTGTCCAAGAAACAACCCAACAGGGGTTACAGGCTCCAGCCAGAACCTCTCTCCTCCCTCCTGTGCAAGCAGAAGAGCACAGCAGATGTACCAGGAAATTCCTGCTGTCACATCCTCTGCACAGATTGGGTGAGTCAGCTCAAATGCTCCTGGTGTTGCTGTTAGGACACACAAGACCTCCAGGTGCCTTCTTTTCTTCCCTCCAATGTTGATACTGCCTGGAAACACCACTCTGAGCCTAGCAAGTCAACAGGAAGTGGCTTGGCACCCTTTCAAGTACCATGAAAAATAGACTTTTCTTTTATTAAATGAATAGACTTAAATTAATAAACATATTTTATTACATAAAAATGACTTACATCAGGAGCAACAACAACAAAAAAAAGACAATGATTGAAAATTCTTCCCCATGAGGGTGGTGAGAGACTGGCACAGGTCGCCCAGGGAGGTGGTGGATGCCTCATCCCTGGGGGTTTTTCAGGCCAGGCTGGATGTGGCTGTGAGCAACCTGCTGTAGTGTGAGGTGTCCCTGGCCATGGCAGGGGGGGTGGAACTCGATGCTCCTTGAGGTCCCTTCCAGCCCTGACAATTCTGAGTCATTTAGTTTATTTTCATGTTCTTTATGCACTGTTCTTTAGTTGGTGCTAAGTCAATAGCAACTCTGATCTGGCATCTTTGAAGGCAATGTTACAGGTGTCTTAGAAACTGCATCCTCTGCCATCAGCCTGGAGAAGAGAAGGCTCCAGGGAGACCTAAGAGCAGCCTGCCAGTACCTGAAGGGGGCTACAAGAAGGATGGAGAGAGACTGTTTGCAAAGGCCTGCAGGGACAGGACAAGGAGGAATGGCTTCAAACTAGAGCAGAGCAGATTTAGATTGGATGTTACAAACAAGTTCTAAGGTCTGGAGCCCTCAACACAGGAAGGATATGGACCTGATGGAGAGGGTCCAGAGCAGGGCCACGTAAATGATCAGGGAGTTGGAACAGCTCTGAAACAAGGACAGGCTGAGGGAGCTGGGGGTGTCCAGCCTGGAGAAGAGAAGGCCCCAGGGAGACCTAAGAGCAGCCTGCCAGTACCTGAAGGGGACTACAGGAAGGATGCAGAGAGACTGTTTGCAACAGCCTCCAGGGACAGGACAAGGAGCAATAGCTTCACACTAGAGAAGAACAGATTTAGACTGGATGTGAGGAACAAGTTCTTTACCATGAGGGTCGTGAAAGACTGGAACAGGTTTCCCTGGGCAGCCTGATCTAGTTGGGGATGTCCCTGCTGACTGTGGGGAGGTTGGACTGGATGAGCTTTGGAGGTCCCTTCCAGCCCAGACCATTCTATGATTCTATGAAGTTCATCTCCAATGTTGCTATCAAGCTGAGAATGCAGGGAGAAGGAAGGAAATTGTTGATGTCTCTTGATTTTAAACACCAAGAAGAAACATAGCAACAATGGAGCATTAAAGCAGTTGTGTACAAGTTTTCTTTTCTGAAGGCACCATCGAAAAATAGAGATTGAGAGTCATTGCTCAAGAGTCTCATCAGTGACATCAGCTGAGTGGAAACAGAGGCTCCCATGAAGGCAGACACAATGGTGCAGTGGCTTCCAAAAAACCTGTCAGCAAAAATATTTCTCAGTACTTCCCCTTGATGCTGATTTCACAGAATCACAGAGTCACCATGGTTGGAAGAGACCTGAAAGATCATCAAGTCCAACTAGTCACCACAGACCTCATGACTAAACCATGGCACCAAGTGCCACGTCCAATCCCCTCTTGAACACCTCCAGGGACTCCACCACCTCCCTGGGCAGCACATTCCAATGGTGAATGACTCTCTCAGTGAAGAACTTTCTCCTCACCTCGAGCCTACACTTCCCCTGGCACAGCTTGAGACTGTGTCCTCTTGTTCTGGTGCTGGTTGCTTGAGAGAAGAGACCAACCCCCTCCTGGCTACAACCACCCTTCAGGTAGTTGTAGACAGCAAGAAGCAGGTTGAGGTGAACTGCACCAGAGGCTATTCTGTTTATTCTGCAGAGTTTTATGTGATCAAATACAATACTGCAGCAACCAACTGAAATAATAATGTGAGGAAAACAAAAGAGATGCTGAGATCTGGCACCCATGATCCACCACAGTCACCTTCTGCAGCACATGCAGCTACAGCCCTGTGCAGAACTAAGCACCATCACCTGAGTACCACTCTTGAGGGAGTTTCAGTGACTATGGCAAGGCTACTCAGATAAACTGCAGCTAGGTCACTGCATTGGTTCTATACATTACAGGACTCTTGCAGCACTGAAATATTTCTCTTCAGTGAGTGGCACAACTCTGCAAGCAGAGCACAAATGTGAGCCACGTAGACATTAGCCAACTCTGAGAATTGATCTTTAATCAAAACTAATGGGAGAAAGCACTGATTAAAGATCAGTGACACAGTCTGGCCCCAGATTCTGGGGTACTCCATCTGTTAAATCAATGCATTTAGCTCTAGGCAGCTTAAAGGAAAGTGACAACAGCAGCTGTTTTAAATATCCTGCAGTGAAGCCATGAAAGTCATAGGGGCTTAGTAGTTGTTCAGAGACTTCATCACGCATTCTCCCAGACAAAGCTTGCACAGCTTAGTAAATTCATGTAATTGCCATTAATGAAGGCCATCTGCTGAGTGACAAGGTAGTAACCCCAAAAGTTCTCACTCATGCCACCCAGGGCTTGCAAGCAACAGTAATGCTTCAACCTCTTAAGGTGAAGCAGCAATGGAAACTTTGGGGTTTATTTCCTGAAATTTGCATTATTTCTGGCTACATCCACCCTAAAAAAACAGCACTCACTTTAGCACAGGCATTTAATTTAAAAAACATAGTTTCTGGATTTACTGCTAACTTCACCAGGCAGCCTGTCTTCTGAAGTGTGATATTTTTCCTTTCTGCCCTCATTTACACACATGACAAATCCTTTCCTCAACTCATTCTTAGAGACTTGTAACCAGAAGAGGGAAAGTAAAATTCTGCAAAGCCTGAAAACCCCATGCAGTGCTACAGGCTGGGGACAGAGTGGCTCGAGAGCAGCCAGGCAGAAAGGGACTTGGGGGTATTGGTTGATAGTAGGCTGAACAGAAGCCAGCAGTGTGCCCAGGTGGCCAAGAAGGCCAATGGCATCCTGGCCTGCATCAGCAATAGTGTGGCAGGCAGGAGCAGGGAGGTCATTCTGCCCTGTGCTCAGCACTGGTTAGGCCACACCTTGAGTCCTGTGTCCAGTTCTGGGCCCCTCAGTTTAGGAAAGATGTTGAGGTGCTGGAAGGTGTCCAGAGAAGGGCAACAAAGCTGGGGAGGGGTTTGGAACACAGCCCTGTGAAGAGAGGCTGAGGGAGCTGGGGTGGTTTAGCCTGGAGAAAAGAAGGCTCAGGGGAGACCTTGTTGCTCTCTACAACTTCCTGAAGGGAGGCTGTAGCCAGGTGGGGGTTGGTTTCTTCTCCCAGGCAACCAGCGCCAGAACAAGAGGACACAGTCTCAAGCTGTGCCAGGGGAGGTTTAGGATGTTTAAGAAGAGCCTGGATGAGGCACTTGGTGCCATGGTTTAGTTGATTAGATGGTGTTGGGGGATAGATTTGGCTTGATGATCTCAAAGGTCTTTTCCAACCTGGTCTATTCTATTCTATTCTATTCTATTCTATTCTATTCTATTCTATTCTATTCTATTCTATTCTATTCTATTCTATTCTATTCTAAAACATTACCACTCTGCCATAGCTTCATCTTTGGGAGAAGCCAAGTAATGCCTTTTCCCAACAGTGAGTGAGGTACTCATTTAGTGGGTATTTTTTATCATTACTCTATCTGGCTTTTCATTGTTGGGACACTGGTAATGGACAAGGGATGGAACAGTACAGCAAAAGATTCATGCACATGCTGCATGGTACAAATCAATCCCTGCATAAGTATGTGAACAACTGAAGGAGTTGGGTCAATCTGCACAATTCTGTCCCTGATACTGCAGGAGTGTTACTGCTCAATTAATGCTGCACCAATTCTGATTGGACTGTCTGGAATACCATAACAAGGTATAACAAGGTGTCATGGAATCACAGAATCATAGAATTGTCAGGGTTGCAAGGGACCTCACAAGGAGCATCTAGGTCCAACCCCTTGCTATGGGCAGGGACACCCCACACTAGAATCAGAGAATCAACCAGGTTGGAAAAGACCTCAGAGATCATCAAGTCCAACCTATTACCTAAAGCCTAACACTTCATGACAACTAAACCATGGCTCCAAGTGCCACATCTAATCCCTTTTTGAACACTTCCAGGGATGGTGACTCCACCACACACTCCAATGGCCAATTACTCTTTCTGGGAAGAAGTTTCTCCTCACCTTGAGCCTGAACTTCCCCTGGCACAGCTTGAGACTGTGTCCTCTTGTTTTGGTGCTGGTTGCCTGGTAGAAGAGACCGAGCCCCACCCGGCTACAACCTCCCTTCAGGTAGTTGTAGAGAGTGGTAAGATCTCCCCTGAGCCTCCTCTTCTCCAGGCTAAACACCCCCAGCTCCCTCAGCCTCTCCTCACAGGACTTGTGCCTAGATAAGATTGCTCAGAGCCACATCCAGCCTAGCCTTAAAATCCTCCAGGGATGGGGCTCCACCACCTGCCTGGGCAACCTAAGGAGAACTTTGCTTCCCAGCCTATCTAATGGGCCATCATGCTAATATAAATGTACTGCTTGCTGTAATCCCCCCCTTCAGGAGCCATTGGGTGATGAATGAAGGCAGGAACCCTGTTGCCATGGAGCAAAGAGAGTCCAGAAATGCAGAGAGCAGAGCATCTCAGAAGTCCTCCCACAAGGCCTTTATTACTGCACTGTAGAATCCCAAACATTACAGAGTCTCAGAGTCCCACTTACAGCACAAGTTCTGGAAGCCCTTAACAGACAAAGCAGCTAACAGAAGTCCTGAGCAGATCCCTAGCAGCATCCCTGCACCCAAGCCTTAGCCAGAAGTAGCTAACTGACAGAAGCAGAAGTCCCTAGCAGCCCAAAGCCCCCAAGCTGTTCCTAACCTAAGTCCCTAACCCAAGTGACTCTAGCTCAGAGTGGCTGTCTCTATACTCTGTGTTATCAATCACAGGGTTGGAAGGGACACTTTCTTTTTAGTGACTAACAACAATTAAAGTAATTTTATCAATTCAAGTTGCCTGGTTTTATCTTGCACATGAAGATACCTTCCCAGTGCTTCATTTATGCATTTATGTTCACAGCCTTGCCCTTCATCATAAGAAGGATACAGAGCTGTTGGAGTGAGTCCAGAGGTGGCCACAAAGATGATCCAAGGGCTGGAACACCTCTGCTATGAGGATAGGCTGAGAGAGCTGGGGCTGTGCTGCCTAGAGAGGAGAAGACTCTGAGGGGACCTTAGAGCTGCCTTCCAATACCTGAAGGGATCCTCCAGGAAGCCTTCAGAGGGACTTTTCCTGAGGGTGTCTAGAGACAGGACAGGGGGGAATGGTTGGAGCTGAGGCAGAGTAGGTCTAGAATGGATGTCAGGAAGTTCTTCAGTACCAGAGTTGTGAGACTCTGGAACTGGCTGCCCAGGAAGGCTGTGTCTGCCTCCTGCCTGGGGGTGTTGAAGGCCAGGTTGGATGAGGCCTTGAGCAGCTGAGTCTCTTTGAGAGGTGTCCCTGCCCATAGTGGGGAGTAGATGAGCTCGAAGGGCCTTTCCAACCTGAACCCTTCTATGATTCCATGATTCTATGACCTTTCCAGTAACCTCAAGGGAACCAGGTGACTATGACACAGCAACAGCTTCAAATAAACAGCAAAAACACATAGAAAGGGAAAGCACTGAATGGCATGTTGGACAAGATTCATGCAGCTTTTGCCAGGTGACAAAGCTGCAGAATGCTAATTAATCTTCATGTAGCTAGGGAGCTTCAGAAACAACTAATTTGAAAACACAATTATTATTAAAAAAACCAAAACACCCTCAATTTTAATGTGACCAGACTTTGGTTAACTTGCTTTCTGATCTTGGGGTCCTCAGGTGTAAGGGAAATATTGAGGCCATTACATACTGTCGCTTACTTCCATCATTTTCAGAGCCAACACGTACTCTTGCCTAGTGCCAGACAGAATATTTCAGTTAGTGGTACTTATATTTAGCTAAGTGAGGACCATTAATCACTATTTCCTGACACAGCATCCTAGAAAAACACCAAAGTACTTCTATTTAAATTTCATTCACTCAGCCACTTGGAAAAGATATTTCTTTCTCTGGGATATTCGTGTGGGGTTTTGAACTGGTAGAAAGGGTGACTAAATAAGTTCCCATAAAAACAACTGAGGAATAGAACAGAACAGAACAGAACAGAACAGAATAGAATAGAATAGAATAGAATAGAATAGAATAGAATAGAATAGAATAGAATAGAATAGAATAGAGTAGAATAGGTTGGAAAATACTTTTGAGATCATCAAGTCCAACCTATCACCCAACACCATCTAATCAACTAAACCATGGCACCAAGTGCCTCATCCAGTCTCTATCTAAACACCTCCAGTGATGGTTTCACCACCTCCCTGGGCAGCACATTCCAATGGCCAATCATATATAGCTTCCTACACATCAGATTAGAATGTGTGTCATCTAATAAAAGATCTCATTCTTTTAAAAGCTAATTGGTCACCGAAGTGGCCTCCTGCTTCTGTCATTAAAGGACTTGTAGAGGGGCCAAGTTATGTCTGGTCACCCACTTAGCCTAATACTGAGTTTCTTCAGGGCTGTATTTTCACAATCAAGCTCACTGGATAGTCCATAACTTCTTAGACTGGGAAAGAAAATGTTCATTTTCCAAGACTCCTTCGTTACAAAGCTTATAGAATTACAAGAGTCAGCCATAACCTTCTATATTAGATTTTCTGATAGAAGAATGTGAGGCTCAGATCTTGCATTACACAATGAACACACCACAGTGCAGATCTGAACCTCTGTGTACATATAATAAGCAGTTTCTCCCCAAATTTACATGCTAATACAAAGCCTGCCACTGCTCCTTATCCCCTTTCAATTACTCCCACCTACTGCTCACATATGATCTGCTTCTCCAGGAAGGCTTCTTGTATTCCAAACAACTCCCACTTTCCCTTTTAGATCCTACTGACTGATGTGCTTTCTCTTGTAATGGCAAGAATTTTTCTCCTCCAGACTATGTAGGTGTTCATAAAAGGAATTAAAAACACTCTTGCATACTGCACTTGGGGTAGGAGAAGATAAACAACGGGAGGAAACATTTAAAGGCCTATTTCTGCCTAGCCCCAGCTAGCTCCAAACAACCCCTGTTCTGTTCAGTAAAGGAACTATCAGTGTTTCATAAACTCCACTTCACATGGAGGGCATGCAAGAAGGGCATCCCTGACTTATTCTATTCTATTCTATTCTATTCTATTCTATTCTATTCTATTCTATTCTATTCTATTCTCATGGCAAGACCCAGCCAAAACATCCCCCGAGCTCCAGCTGCAGTACTTGGAGCTATCTAGCAATGTAATGTGACCAAAATATTCCATGCTTTTCTTCTTCTTCTTTTTTTCTTTTAACTGGGAGGAATTATTTTCTGCAATTTTCCATCAACTCTTCAATCAGTGAAAAAAAAAGATAAGTCTCAGCCTAAATGTTTGCCAAAGGTTTAATCTAAGTAACTAAAGTGAGGAGCTGCATGTTGAATAGCCTTAAGTAAGTAGCAATGTATATATGTCAATTCTCCCTTTCTTTCTGTCCAGCTCTGGGCCCCTCAGTTTAGGAAGGACATTGAGACACTTGAATGTGTCCAGAGAAGGGCAACAAAGCTGGGGAGAGGTCTTGAGCACAACCCCTATGAGAAGAGGCTGAGGCAGCTGGGGTTGTTAAGCCTGGAGAAGAGGAGGCTCCCATAATATTGCATCTTCTCCATAATCTGGCTGCATGGCCAGTTCTTCCCTTTCTCCTCCCTTTCCCTGACCCCAGGCTGAGCACAGTTATCTCTTGCACAGTACTGTGGGGCAGGGTTTCACCCTCGAGCAGCCTGGCTAATTTTTGCTGTGCTGTTTGGGCCAAGGTTAGGGGTGAGGCAGGTAGGCATAGTGTGGGGGCATTGAGGTCTGGGATTTGGCCTGGTTGGGAGGAAGGTTTTGCAAGGGTTGGGCCTAATGAGGTTGTGATAAGCACAGGTGGAGAACTGGGCCGAGGTTGAATATGGATTTATGTATTTTCACAGTCTCACAGCACATGACAAGCTGGAAGAGACCTCCAGAGATCATCCAGTCCAACCTCCCCTGCCAGAGCAGCATCACCCAGGGTACTCCACACAGGAGTGAATCCAGGTGGGTTTGGAATGTGTCCAGAGAAGTAGACTCCACAACCTCTCAGCCTTCTCTTCTCCAGACTAAACAGCCCCAGGGCTCTCAGTCTCTCTTCACAGGGGAGATGCTCAAGTCCCCTAAGCATCCTCCTGGCTCTCCCTTGGACTCTCTCCAGCAGGTCTCTGTCTCTCTTGAACTGGGGAGCCCAGAACTGGACACAGGATTGCAGCTGTGGTCTGAGCAGGGCAGAGCAGAGGGGGAGGAGAACCTCCCTAGCCCTACTGGCCACACTTTTCTTGCTGCACCCCAGGATCCCATTGGCTCTCTTGGCCACAAGGGCACATTGCTGTCCCATGCAGAACTTGCTGTCCACCAGCACTCCAAGGCCTTTCTCCATGGAGCTGCTTTCCAGCAGGGCAGCCTCTAACCTGTCCTGGTGTCTGCTGTGATTTCTGCCCAGATGCAGGAGCCTGCACTCGTCCTTATTGGACTTCATGATGTTTGCCTGCAGGCAGCTCTCTTTCTGTATATACTTGTATTCCATTGGATCTCCAATTCTGTGAGAGCATTTTTGTTTTACTCCTTTTGGGGTGTAAAATAGTTTTCTGTCTGCTCAACCCAAGACACATGTGTGGGATGGTTTCACTCAACACACCGTGAAGACCTTTTGTGCCACTGAGATGAGCCTGTCAAAATCTACTTTGAGTTCAATTACTTGAGAGTGCGTTTGTCTAAGCCATTTTACTGCTTCCTATGCTCCATACCTGTTTCAACAACCTTTATGTTTCCTTCTGCTGAGACTGTTTTCCAGAGATTAACCTAAATTTGGTAAGATTTCACTGATGATGCTCCAAAGACTGACAGTTCCCTGTAACAATCAGAGCAGCAGGCTCTGCTATCTGAAAAAAAAGCCCCACACACCAGAAACCCAGCTCCACAACTTTTCAATGTTCTGTGGTCAATTAAAGAAGCATTTATTAGTTAAGTGAAAGGAGCAATCTGAACATCAGCTTCTCACAGTACATAGTGCCAGCAGGAGCAGGGAAATCATTCTGCCCCTGGACTCAGCACTGGTTAGGCCACACCTTGAGTCCTGTACGCAGTTCTGGGCCCCTCAGTTTAAGAAGGATATTGAGACACTTGAACGTGTCCAGAGAAGGGCAACAAGGCTGGGGAGAGGTCTGGAGCACAGCCCTGTGAGGAGAGGCTGAGGGAGCTGGGGTTGTTTAGCCTGGAGAAGAGGAGGCTCAGGGGAGACCTTCTTGCTCTCTACAACTCCCTGAAGGGAGGTTGTAGCCAGGTGGGGGTTGGTCTCTTCTCCCAGGCAAACAGCACCAGAACAAGAGGACACAGTCTCAAGCTGTGCCAGGGGAGGTTTAGGCTGGAGGTGAGGAGAAAGCTCTTCCTAGAAAGAGTAATTGACCATTGGAATGTACTGCCCAGGGAGGTGGTGGAGTCACCATCCCTGGAGGTGTTCAAAAAATGATTGGATGTAGCACCTGGTGCCATGGTTTAGTTAATCATGAGGTGTTGGGCAATAGGTTGGACTTGATCTCTGAGGTCTTTTCCAATCTTATTAATTCTATGATTCTATGATTATTTATTGTCATGGAACATTATTCCCTTTAAAAAGCCTTGAAAACTGCCATCTCATGAAGTGGAAGCCTCTCTCTTGTTTCTCACATGGACAATATATTCCCTAAAACAAAGAGTGTGTTGCGTTTTGCTTATTAAACTCACGTCTGTTCCTTCCTTTCTTCTTTCCAGCCACCCCAGCAGGCCACTCAATCAATACACTACTGTTGCCTAGTTATCAGGAGTTAAATTCTGCTGCTATTGAGAGAACATTAGATTCCCCATTGATTTCATCAGGGAGGATTAGTCCCAGGCAACAGACAGATAAACTGAAACAGAAATTCTTGCAGATTTTCTTAAGGGGCATTTAGAGCTCCTTCTGTCTTGGCAGATGAACAGCACTCAGTTTAGTAACTAAGAAGCCTGACACAATGTTGTATTAACTCAGGGTTTCTGCCTAGAAATCTTCTAAGTATTTGTTGTTTGACTGCTTTAAAGCTGCTGTTTGTGTGCATGTAGGAAGTGAGATGCTTCTCTTCTAGCTCGACTGAAAGAAAACAGTCATCATTTATCCAGCGTTGAGCAGAGCTTAGGAAGGCCTTGCCCATGGCTGGCAGGGTAATGATCACAGTTCTTAGCAATCTGACAAGGATTTCTGGCATGTGGAGCAGGGCCCACTGGGACTCGACCACTGACTTCAACAGCAGGACTCCTGTCAGCTTCAGTTAACTTCAGCACATGCACAGCTGGTCTCCCACACCACTCTGGTTCTACCAGCGTGTCCCTGTCACACACACCTGAGCTCAAAGGAGAGGTATTTAAGCTTGCACTGACCCAACTTGGCACATCCCCATGTCCCAGCACAGCCCCTGAAACTGCATGAGCAGAATACTAAAGTACTAACCAATCACCCTTTCTCCCTAGCAAGGCTAATTGCCTCAGGCTTGATGCCCTGCAGAGGTCTTAACTGTTCTGTGCCTGCTTTTCAGTGACTTCAGCATTCAGCATGGGAACAGACAGCTACAGACACATCTCACATCCATCACCCTTTACACAAGGTACTCCTGCTTCTCCAGCACTATAAATAAGCAAATAAGCACTTTTTTTTTTTGCCAGAAGAGTGATGTTACCCTGAGAAATAATTGAAAAGCTCAACTTCATACCTCTCTGATAGCTGTGCAAAACTCACTCTGCAGCACCTTCTTTAGGGACTGGAGCTTGTGTACTGGCACTTGCCCAGATTCTTGCAGTTTCTCCAGTAACTCAATTGCTCTTGCAACATCTGAGTGGAGGAAAAAAAAAACACAAAAGGGAATACAGATCAGTGTAAACAGTGACTAATAAGTGTCTAAAAGGGCCACACTGATGCTAATTTTAAATGTAAAATCAGCTTTACCCACACATGCTGTATTAATCTCGTGCTACACCAGCCTCAGCCAGGCAACACCACTGCTGTTCTCAGATCCAAATCCCAAAGCACAGACAAACCCTGGGATGCACACATACAAGAGATACAGAGGTTCAGTGTCAGTTGCAAGCATTCTTTGTAACAGAGCACCTCATCCATGTCAGCAGACCTAAAATATTTCTTACTTTCTGCAGAGGAGAAAGTAGCACAGGGACAGAATGGGGCCTCCTGTCAGGGGATCTGAAAGGAAGAATCTGAGTCCTTATGTAAACATCCTCAGGATGGCAACATCTAAGGAAAACATTTAATCTTTTCTTCTCATAAAACCAAATCTAAATATCAGCTACTAATGAAAAGTCTTCCTGGCACAAGTAAAATCTGCTAGGGAAGAATGAGAAGCCTGCTAGAAAGGAGTAAAGTACAACGCTCTTGTCTAAGTCCTCAAAGATCTGGTCTGCCACAGAAAAACTCCTATGATACACAGAATTACCTGGAATGTTTAATGTTTTTGATGGCCTGTTTTCCTGAAGCACCTGGGGAGTGTCCAGGGTAAGATCAGACTGTCTCTGAAGAGCCTGGGAATCAGGTCCAGTTGAACAGTGCCCATACCCTCACTCTGATGATGTCTTTTCTCTTTAACACTAGTTACTAATCTACAGTTATTACCAAGATACAGAACAGAACCAAACTCCAATCCATGACATCCACATCACTCCTTAATGGCTGGGGACACGGGGCACAAGAAATAGTGGCTAGCCTCATGGAGGCAATCCCGCCCAAGCAAGGGACCTAGCAACTTGCACACCGGAGGGAACAGTATCTGAAGAGGACTACAAGAAAGCTGGGGAGGGACTTTTGAGGGTGTCAGGGAGTGATAGGACTGGGGGGGATGGAACAAAACTAGAAATGGGGAGATTGAGATTGGATATTAGGAAGAAGTTCTTCCCCATGAGGGTGGTGAGACAACGGCACAGGTTGTCCAGGGAGGTGGTGGAAGCCTCATGCCTGGTGGTTTTGAAGGCCAAGCTGGATGTGGCTGTGAGCAACCTGCTGTAGTGTGAGGTGTCCCTGCCCATGGCAGGGGGGTTGGAACTGGATGATCCTTGAGGTCCTTTCCAACCCTGACAATTCTATGATTCTATGAACTGAGTGAACAGAACAGAACAGAACAGAACAGAACAGAACAGAACAGAATAGAATAGAATAGAATAGAATAGAATAGAACAGAACCGACCAGACCAGGTTGGAAGAGACCCTCAAGATCATCACGTCCAACCTATCATCCAACACCACCTAATCAACTAAATCATATAACCAAGCACCCTAACAAGTCTCCTCCTGAACACCTCCAATGATGGTGACTCCACCACCTCCCCAGGCAGCCCATTCCAATGGGCAATCACTCTGCCTGTAAACCTATCCTGGGCAATCTTCAGGATGAGGGTTTTCACCTCCTTTGTCTTTTAATGCTCCCTTATAGCTTTCCCTGTAAATTTACAGGCATAGTTGAACGTGGTAATGATATTATCTTGACTGTGTGGTCATTCTCACATCTTCTAGCATCTTTTGCATAGACTCCTGAGCCACTGCTGTCCAGTTACACCACTATACTAAAAATAGGTCTGTATCCTAGTGATGGAATGAATGCAGAGCACTGGGCTGTTAAAACAGTATCTTGAGGCATTTCAATTCCGTGCTTTAACTGCCCTAAAAAGGAAACAAACACCCTCTCTCCAAGCACACAACTGCAAAATGACTACAATGGCTTGAAGCAAACTTAGAAAATCCTCCATTCCAGTGACAAAGTTTGTACTGATTGTGACTGGGAGATCAGGCTAATTGAAGTAGTCCTTACAATCCTTGGCTTGTGGCTGAGCTACGCTGACCAGACGTGTTAAGCAACAAAGGCATGAGAAGCTGTCTGGAACTAGAAGGGATGACAGTAGGTGAGCTGCAATAGGAATAAAATCAAATCATTTACAAGAAAGGAATTGTTCTCCAGCTGCATCAGTGTAAGGAAAAGAGAACCCAACACCTCAAAAAACTTACAATTTAAGAGTCAGGCAACTGGTCAGCACGTCATGAGCCTGGGCACTATTTCTTGTGCCCCTGTGTCCCCAGCCATTAGAGACCAGTGTGCATGTCATGGATTTGGGTTTGGTTTTGTTATGTATCTTGGTAATAGCTGTGTAAATTAGTTACTGGGAGTCCTGGTGGATAACAAGTTCTGCATGGGACATCAGTGTGCCCTGGTGGCCAAGAAGGCCAATGGGATGTATTAAGACCAGTGTGTAGAGCAGATCCAGGGAGGTTCTCCTCCCCCTCTACTCTGCCCTGCTGAGGCCTCACCTGGAATATTGCATCCAGCTCTGGGCTCCCCAGTTCAGGAGGGACAGGGATCTGCTGAAGAGAGTCCAAGGGAGGGCTATGAGGATGCTGAGGGGGCTGAGCACTACCTGGTGAGGAGAGGCTGAGAGCCCTGGGGCTGTTTAGTCTGGAGAAGAGAGGACTGAGAGGGGATCTGATCAATGTCTATCAATAGCTGAGGGCTGGGGGTCAAGAGGGAGGGCACAGGCTCTGCTCACTTGCACCCTGGGATAGGACAAGGGGCAATGGATGTAAACTGCAGCACAGGAGTTTCCACCTCAACATAAGGAGGAATTTCTTTACTGTGAGGGTCCCAGAGCACTGGAGCAGGCTGCCCAGAGAGGTTGTGGAGTCTCCTTCTCTGTAGGCTTTCAAGGCCCATCTGGATGTGTACCTGTGTGACCTGTGCTGTGATCTCTGCTCCTGCTCTGGCAGAGGGGGTGAACTCGATGATCTCTTTGGGTGCCTTCCAACCCCTGACATCCTGTGAACCTGTGAACTAGTGTTAAACAGAAAAAAACCATCATGAGAGTGAGGGTAACAGACAAGTAATTATCAAGCTTTTTTTTTTTGCAGACAGGTGCCAAAGAATAGCTCTAAATATGAGAGGAAGCAGGGTAGAAAGCACACAGTGTTTCCTGACATCCTGTGATCCTGTGAACTAGTGTTAAACAGAAAAAAACATCATCAGAGTGAGGGTAACAGACAAGTAATTATCAAGCTTTTTATTTTTTGTAGACAGGTGCCAAAGAATAGCTCTAAATATGAGAGGAAGCAGGGTAGAAAGCACACAGTGTTTCTTTCAGAGGGATGTTTCCACTTACTAGGCTGCAGTTTCTATCACAGACCAGTCTTGGAGCTCAGATGAAGCTAATCCTAACCCCATTAGTTAATATTCAAGGACCACACCTGTGCTCTTGCAACAAGAAAAGCTTTAACTACAAGTGGGCATCCAGTCCATGTTTCTGATCACTGCTAGTCTGAAATTACCTCCCTGCACAATGCACACAATGTAGGCATCATTTTGCTTTCCTGATCTGCCCATTTCTCCACTCCACATTATCTGTTGGTGGAGATAGGCAGTATCATTCAAAAGGGATCATCTGACAGACAGAGACCTTGGGGTGCTAGGAGAGAGAAGGCCTGGATTAATGAAGCAGGTTCGTGAGCTGCACATAAAGAGACAGCAGTTGAAGCTGTATTTGCAAATAAAAAGAGAAGAGCTGATGCAGAGGTGCACCTCAGAAGCCTCTGAAGCACTTACTGAGATGGTGATCAAAAAGCTAAGAGAAGATCAGTCCTGGGACCTGTCTTGTTCAACATCTTTGTGGGTGCCATGGACAGTGGCATTGAGTGCACCCTCAGCAAGTTTGCTGATGACACCAAGCTGTGTGGTGCAGCAGACACGCTGGAGGGAAGGGAGGCCATCCAGAGGGACCTGGACAGGCTGCAGAGGTGGGCACAAGCCAACCTCATGAGGTTCAACAGGACCAAGTGCAGGGTCCTGCATCTGGGTCGAGGCAATCCCAGGCACAAATCCAGGCTGGGCAGGGACTGGCTGGAAAGCAGCCCTGAGGAGAGAGACTTGGGGGTGCTGGTGGACAAGAAGCTCAACATGAGCTCTCAGTGTGCACTTGCAGCCCGGAAAGCCAATCAGATCCTGGGCTGCATCAGGAGAAGTGTGGCCAGCAGGTCAAGGGAGGTGATCCTCCCCCTCTACTCAGCTCTGGTGAGACCCCACCTGGAGTACTGTGTCCAGTTCTGGAGCCCCTATTACAAGAGGGATGTGGAGGTGCTGGAACGTGTCCAGAGAAGGGCCACGAGGATGATCAGAGGGCTGGAGCACCTCTCCTATGAGGACAGACTGAAGGAGTTGGGGCTGTTCAGTCTGGAGAAGAGAAGGCTCCGAGGTGACCTAATTGTGGCCTTCCAGTATCTGAAGGGGGCTACAAGAAGGCTGGGGAGGGACTTCTCAGGATCTCAGGGAGTGATAGGACTAGGGGGAATGGAATGAAGCTGGAGGGGGGGAGATTCAGGCTGGACGTGAGGAGGAAGTTCTTCACCATGAGAGTGGTGAAGCCCTGGAATGGGTTGTCCAGGGAGGTGGTTAAGACCCCATCCCTGGAGGTGTTTAAGCCCAGGCTGGATGAGGCTGTGGCCAGCCTGCTGTAGTGTGGAGTGTCCCTGCCCATGGCAGGGGGGTTGGAACTAGATGATCCTTGTGGTCCCTTCCAACCCTGACTGATACTATGATACTATGATCTTGCTAGAAGGTGTCCAGAGAAGGGCAACAAAGCTGGGGAGGGATCTGGGGCACAGCCCTGTGAGGAGAGGCAGAGGGAGCTGGGGTTGCTTAGCCTGGAGAAGAGGAGGCTCAGGGGAGACCTCATTGCTGTCTACACCTACCTGAAGGGAGGTTGAAGCCAGGTGGGGGTTGGTCTCTTCTCCCAGGCAACCAGCACCAGAACAAGAGGACACAGCCTCAAGCTGTGCCAGGGGATGTTTAGGCTGGATGTTAGGAAGAAATTCTTCAGACAGGCAATTGGAATGTGCTGCCCAGGGAGGTGGTGGAGTCCCCATCCCTGGAAGTGTTTAAGAAGAGTCTGGCTGAGGCACTTGGTGCCATGGTTTAGTTGATTAGGTGGTGTGTTGGGTGATAGGTTGGATTAGATGATCTTGAAGGTCTTTTGCAACCTGGTTAATTCTGTACTCTGTATCTGGGAAATAAGGCAGCCATGGAAAGCGGGGGGGGAAGAGACTTTAGAAAGAAGAATACGGCAGACGGCAGCTACGACATCAAAGAGGATGGTTTTGACAATGCAGAAGAGGTAAGTATGCTCAATGGGGTGCAAAAGAACAGCAACCCAATAAATAAGAGATGATGCCATGGACAAATAGGAATGTTCATGATCTTGGTAATAATCATGTCACAATGATTTTCTATTAAAACTATCCATTTACCTTGGCTTTTTTCTTTTCAAGCCTGTATCTGTCGCCCACCGCTTCAGTTAGCTAAATACTAAACCCACACTCCCCAGTTAGCACAATCTGGGGCAAACCAGGACGTCACATAGCACACAGCAAAGAGATGACTTCTTAAGAAGCTTCAACAGCCTACCCTAATAGAGTAGATAAAGTCTCTGGGATTGTGGCAGTTTTAGGCTGATGCCTAGGAAAATATGCTCAGATCCACAAGGAAACTGAAATAGCTTTAAATATAATAAATTAATCAATCCAAAAGAGTTAGGTAGAGGTCTAAGCATTTCCCTAGGTTATGGACTAGACTCTAGATGATAATGATACACCCTGGCATAGGACAAGGAACAACGGATAGAAACTCCAGCACAGGAGGTTCCACCTCAACATGAGGAGGAACTTCTTCACTGGGAGGGTCCCAGAGCACTGGAGCAGGCTGCCCAGAGAGGTTGTGGAGTCTCCTTCTCTGGAGACTTTCCAGCCCCATCTGGATGCATTCCTGTGTGACCTGTGGGGGATTCTGTGGTCCTGCTCTGGCGGGGGGCTGGACTCAATGATCTTTGAAGGGCTCTTCAAACCCCTAACACCCAGTGATCCTGTGATGCTGTGACGAATCACTTCTAAAGTGATGAGTGTTGTAATACAGATGATGAAATCACGTTCTGACTGAAAAGCCTGGCATGGATGTTTAGTATGTAGTCTCGTAGGCAAAATCAGGCACTAAGTTTTTGCCAGTGCTCCATTACTTAACTTTGTGATCATGAAGTGGTTGGGGATAAACAAAACAAAACAAACAAACAAAAAAGGCAGAGTATTACACAAGCATTCTGGTGGTCCACACTTTGAAATTCATCCATGCTAAAATATATGAATGCTGCTGCCTAAGTTCACAGTCTCACAGTACATTACAGGTTGGAAGAGACCTCCAGAGATATCAGGTCCAACCCCTCTGCCACAGCAGGAGCACCCAGGGTACTCCACACAGGAATGTATCCAGGTGGGTTTGGAATGTGTCCAGAGTAGACTCCACAACCTCTCTGGGCAGCCTGCTCCAGGGTTCTGTCACACTCACTGTAAAGAAGTTTCTCCTCATGTTGAGCTGAAACCTTCTCTGTTCAATTTTGTATCCATTGTTCCTTGGCTTATTGCTGTGCACCACCCAAAAGACCTTGGCCCCCTCCACTTGACACCCAGCCCTCAGCTATTGATAGACATTGATCAGATCCCTTCTCAGCCTTCTCTTCTCCAGACTAAACAGCCCCAGGGCTCTCAGTCTCTCTTCACAGGGGAGATGCTCAAGTCCCCTGAGTATCCTTGTGGCCCTCCCTTGGAATCTCTCCAGCAGGTCTCTGTCTCTCTTCAACTGGGGAGCCCCAAACTGGACACAGGATTGCAGGTGTGGTCTGAGCAGGGCAGAGCAGAAGGGGAGGAGAACCTCCCTAGCCCTACTGGCCACACTTCTCTTGCTGCACCTCAGGATCCCATTGGCTCTCTTGGCAAAGTTTCTTGCTCTGGTTTATTATTCACCTACCATATCTTTTGTCTTTTCATAGTTAGGCCTACAGCTTGCTCAGTCTGGCAATGACTGGTGGGATAATGCTCAAGGCAGACAACATAGAATAATGAAGAGTTTCATAGGATAAAATTACAGAATGAAAATAAGCCATGTGTTCAGGGCCAAAGCTGTTTGTTATTAGCTGATGGTTTGTCAGGTAGAAAATACAGCAGCTGGCACAAAATGGAAGATTTTGAGCAGACTAAAGATGTATGAACACAAGTGCATAAAATATGACCTCATGAGAAAGGCTGTATTTCATTCCATTACTAACTCTGAGGAGGAGTGCTGAATGAACAACTGCTTTGGGACAGGCTAAAAAGCAAAACTCATAAGTGCATGAGACCTTCAGTGATGCATGGACTTGTTGCTGATAGATCACTCAAGGTGAATTCCAGCTAAAACTGAAGTACTTGCTCAAGGAAATGACATGGCTGGCAATGAGGAAGGTTTTACAGTTGTATTCAAAAAAACCTTATGTAACAGGGAATCTATCCTGTTGAAGCCACTTAATACAACATATTGTTATATGTTTGAGAAAGACTGGCAGATATGGCACCCAGGGTCTTAATTTTGAATTAAGCAGGAGAGAAAGACTGGAGAAGAGAAGCACTGGCTGGCTGGATGGGCCCAAGGAGTGGCAGGCAATGGAGTTAAATCCAGCTGGCAGCCAGGCACAAGTGGTGCTCCTCAGGGCTCAGTGTTGGGACCACTTCTGTTTAACATCTTTATTGATGACCCTCATGAAGACACAGAGCGTGTCAGCAGTAAGCTCACAGATGACACTAAGGCAGGTGTCAGTGCTGATCTGCACCAGGGTAGGGAAGCTCTACAGGGGGATTCGGGTAGATTGGATCTATGACAAACATTAGCAGGAGAAGCTTCAACATGGCCAAGTGTCAGGTCCTGCACTTGGGGCACAACAACCCCAAGCAATGCTACAGGCTTGGGGAAGTGTGGCTGGAAAGCTGTCTGGCAGAAAGGGAGCTGGGGGTGCTAATGGACAACCAGCTGAATGGAAGCCAGCAGTGTACCCAGGTGGCCAAGAAGGCCAAAGGCATCCTGGCTGGGATCAGAAATGCTGTGTCCAGCAGGAGCAGGGAGGGGATTGTACCCTGGGACTCACCTCTGGGGAGGCCACACCTGGAACATCATGTTTTGGGCACCTCAATACAAGAAAGATGTGGAGGTGCTGAAGCCAGGGCAGAGGAGAGCAAGGAAGCTGTGAAGGGCCTGGAGAATAAATCTGATGCAGAGAGACTGAAGGAGCTGGGGATGGTTAGCATGAAACAGAAGAGGCTGAGTGGAGACCTCATTGCAGTCTAGAACTACCTGAAAGGACCCTGTGGAGAGGCTGCTGCTGGTCTCTTCTCACAGGTCATTAGTGATAGAACAAGAGGGAATGGCCTCAAGCTGCCACTGGGTAGCTTTAGACTGGACATTAAGAAAGGCAAGAGTGGTCAGGGATTGGAATGTGCTGCCCAGGGAGGTGGTTGAGTCCCCAAGCCTGGCTGTGTTTCAAGGTGGTTTGGATGTGGTGCTTGGGGCTATGGTTTAGGGGTGACTCTTGTAGAGTAGGGTTCTGGGCTGGACTTGGTCATCCTGAGGCTCTCTTCCAACCTGAATGCTTCTGTGATTCTGTGATATTCCTCTAGTGAGATAATTTTCTTGTCCCCAGTCCTACTTTAATTACAAATCTAAGTAGCTTTGCTTATAAACTTTATCACCAAGAAACTGTTCTTAAATTCCACTTTCTTACATTCCTGACAAGGAAAGTGCAAACAGATGAACTCTCTGTGTGTGTATATTTATATAGATCTATGTTACAAGAATTCGTGGAACTATGCTGAAACCAGTTGATTGCATTGCAAATAAAATATCCTTGCATTTATTTGTGATACTTTTAAACACAACTTCTGGAAAAGATTGTTTTGCCTACTCTGAATCACAGAATCAACCAGGTTGGAAGAGACCTCCAAAATCACAGAATCACAGAATTGTCAGGGTTGGAAAGGACCTCAAGCATCATCCAGTTCCAACCCCCCCTGCCATGGCCAGGGACACCTCACACTACAGCAGGTTGCTCACAGCCACATCCAGCCTGGCCTGAAAAGCCTCCAGGGATGAGGCTTTCACCACCTCCCTGGGCAACCTCTTCCAGTCTCTCACCACCCTAATGGGGAAGAACTTCTTCCTAACATCCAATCTCAATCTACCCATTTCAATTTTTTTTTCCATCCCCCCCAGTCCTATCACTCCCTGACACTCTAACAATTCCCTCCCCAGCTTTCCTGTAGTCTCCTTCAGATACTGGAAGACCACAAGAAGGTCTTCTGGGAGCCTTCTCTTCTCTAGCTTCAACAGCCCCAACTTCTTCACTCTGTCCTCGTAGGAGAGTGTCTTCAGCCCTCTGCTCCTCCTCGTGGCACTATCATTGAGTCCAACCAATCACCCAACCCTAACTAATCAACTAGACCATGGCTCTAAGTGCCTCATCCAGACTCCTCTTAAACACCTCCAGGGACATTGACCCTACCACCTCCCTGGGCAGCCCATTCAAATGGCCAGTCTCTCTTTCTGGGAAGAACTTCCTTCTAAGATCAAGCCTAAACTTGCCCTGCACAGCTTTAGACTGTGCCCTCTTGTTCTGGTGCTGGTTGCAATATAGGAACTCTATTACACTGACATTAAAGTCCTGCTGGAGCCAGTGAAATATGCCCTCATCTTCCATATCCATACCTCACAGAAACTGGTGGGAATATTGAGTATGTTACATACCTGGGGAGAATTATTCCTCTGTTATCCTACGATACACACACTTTAAAAGCAATATGCACTTATTTCCCCCCTTATTACATCCAGCTGTAACCATGTCTTCTTTTTTCTGGTTTCCTCATGCCTATGCACAATTCCCTTCTCTCCCATTCTGTTCCACATTCACTTGTCTTTTTGTCTTCTCATCATCATTCTTGCCTACAGCCTTTCAGGCAATAATGCTGTTTCAGTGTGATGGGTCACGTTATCAGTGACACACAGCAAAGGCAGGGGACTGCGGGTGGGTGGCACACATTTTATCAAGTGCACTCATCCACAGGAAAGCATGACTCTCAGAACAAGAGGAAAAAAACCATCATCTTAAATTCAAGTATTCTTTCTGTATTTCTTTCTGGAGCCCCTAGTACAAAAAGGACCTGGAGGTGCTGGAAGGTGTCCAGAGAAGGGCCACAAGGATGAGCAGAGGGCTGGAGCTGCTCTGCAATGGAGACAGACTGAGCAAGTTGGGGTTGTGCAGTCTGGAGAGGAGAAGGCTCCCAGGAGACCTGATTGTGAAGGGGGCTACAAGAAAGCTGGGAAGGGACTTTTGAGGGTGTCAGGGAGTGATAGGACTAGGGGGAATGGAACAAAACTTGAAACAGGTAGATTCAGATTGGATGTTACGAAGAAGTTGCTCCCCATGAGGGTGGTGAGAGACTGGCACAGGTTGCCCAGGGAGGTGGTGGAAGCCTCATCCCTGGAGGCTTTTCAGGCCAGGCTGGATGTGGCTGTGAGCAACCTGCTGTAGGGCAAAGTGTCCCTGCCCATGGCAGGGGGGTTGGAACTGGATGATCCCTGAGGTCCTTTCCAACCCTGAGAATTCTGTGATGCTATGATTATTTTAAAGATTATTTTCTCAACTTCCAATTTTGTGCAAGCACTTTTGTTTACCCCTTACCACCTCTGCCTATCTTCTCCCTTATGGGGAGAGAAGGAGGGGAGTAATTCAAATTGTGTCCTGTGGGGTTTTTGCCCTGAGACCTTCAAGAGTGACACTGTGTAACACCAGTTTGGAAACGTAGCATTCCTTTACTCTGAAAACTTCTCTAGAATTGTGCTGTTGAGCTATGCCCAAATCCAAAATATGATGATCATTAATGAGGCTTTCATCTTCTTGACGTCTTTTAATGCCTCATTCCCTTGATCTCAGTGGCAGTGATGTCCCTCAGGGGTCAGTACTGGGACCTGTGTTCTTTAGTATTTTTATCAATGACACAGAAAGTGAGATCAGGTTGGACTTGATGATCCTTGAGGTCTTTTCCAACCTTATTGATTCTATGATTCTACTTCAACTTATTGATTCTATCAAGGCACAACCAGCAGTGTGCAGATGGCACCAAGCTGAGTGGTGCTGTCAATACACCACAGGGACAGGATGGCATCCAGAGGGACCTGGACAAGCTGGAGAGAGAGGTGGTGCCCAGGGGAACCTCATGAGGGTCAACAAGAGCAAGGGCAGGGTTCTGTACCTGGGCTGGAACAATCCTCACTGTCAATACAGACTGGGGGAGGAGGGGAGAGAAAGCAGCCCTGAGGAGAAGGATTAGCTGGACAGGAGCAGGCAGTGTGAGCTTGCAGCACAGAAGGCAAATCACAGCCTGGGCGGCATCCAAAGCAGCACTGCCAGCAGAGCCAGAGAGGTGATTCTGCCACTTTGCTCTGCTCTGCTGAGACCTCACCTGGAGTGCTGTGTGCAGGTCTGGAGCCCTCAACACAGGAAGGACATGGAGCTGATGGAGAGGGTCCAGAGGAAGGCCATGCAAATGATTAGGGAGTTGGAGCAGCTCTGCTACAAGGACAGGCTGAGGGAGCTGGGGGTGTTCAGCCTGGAGAAGAGGAGGCTCTGGGGAGACCTAAGAGCAGCCTGCCAGTACCTGAAGGGGGCTACAGGAAGGCTGCAGAGAGACTGTTTGCAAAGGCCTGCAGGGACAGGACAAGAGGCACTGGCTTCAAACTAGAACAGAGCAGATTTGGATTGGATGTTAAGAACAAGTTCTTTCCTATGAGGGTGTTGGAACACTGGCACAGGTTTCCCAGGGAGGTGGTTGAGGCTCCTTCAAGGTGAGGCTGGAGGTGGCCCTGGGCAGCCTGATCCAGTTGGGGATGTCCCTGCTGACTGCAGGGAGGTCAGACTGGATGAGCTTTGGAGGTCCCTTCTGGCCCAGACCATTCCATGATTCAGGGACTCTATGAATTCTGGATATCTTCACTGCATTAGTATGCTACTTACCAGGGAAAATAAATTTGCTGCATAAACACCACCCTTTGGAACCTCAAAGAGGTGGAACATCACTACAAATTGACAGCAAGGATACTCAGTAAGTCTCCAAAATACTCTCTAGCTTCACCATGGCATTACAGAATAATAATCCTCCTGATTTTCAAGTTTGGTTCTGTCATGCTTGAAGACCTTTAATCAGGCTGAAGGTGAAGAATTTGCATAACATAACAAGTCCTCATAGTTATTCCCTTAAGCTCAGGAAGGCATTTCAGAATTCGTAATGTTATTCTGCCAACTTTTTATCCTACCTCCCAAAGCCTTCGTGGGATTCTTTATTAGCTTTAGCAGCCTCCTTCACACACTATCGAACAGCAGCAGGGAATCAATGGTTGGCCAATCAGAGTCCCCTGCTGATCGCAGAATCTCAGAATCAACTAGGTTGGAAAAGACCTCAGACCTCAGAGGGGACACAGTCTCAAACTGCACCAGGGGAAGTTTATGCTCAAGGGGAGAAGAAAGTTCTCCACCGAGAGAGTCATTCGTCATTGGAATGTGCTGCCCAGGGAGGCGGTGGAGTCACCATCCCTGGAGGTGTTCAAGAGGGGACTGGATGTGGCACTTGGTGCCATGGTCTAGTCATGAGGTCTGTGGTGACAGGTTGGACTCAATGATCTTTGAGGTCTCTTCCAACCCTAGTGATACTGTGATCATCAAGTCCCATCTATTACCTAATACCTAACACCTCCTGACAACTAAACCATAGCTCCAAGTGCCACATCCAAGCCTTTTTTGAACACCTCCAGGGATGAGGACTCCACCACCTCCCTGGGCAGCACATTCCAATGGCCAATTACTCTTTTTGGGAAGAACTTTCTCCTCACCTCCAGCCTAAACTTCCCCTGGCACAGCTTGAGACTGTGATGAGCAAAGTTAATTCGTATCTCCTAGTTGGTAGCCTTTGTATCAAATTATTTACGTGACTTCCTGGTTAAAACAGCAGCTTTGGCAAGTTTTCATTGTGTGTAGTTTGAAAATATTCTGTATTATTGGAGTTCTGCTGTCAGTCACTGCTTTGTACAACAGAGATTTCTTACCCTGCTGCCAAAATGCCTCCATTCTCCTCTTTGGCTCCTTCCTATCAGCACAGCTCTCTCTGAGAATACAAAAGCTCTATGCATTGATGTAATACATGGATTTAGTCTGGACAGAAAGGCAAAGTGCAGCCATTTTTTGCTCATTTGAATTGGTATGTTTGTCTTGCCCAGAATGTCATGCTCATCAGTAAGCCTAGAGGGGTACTGCACCATGGTAAATCAGGCTGGATGTGCAGGGAGCAATGAGTTAAGCTGTTAGCAATATCACTCAACCCTTCACACTCTCTATCAGTGAGGCCTCTTTGAATTAATTATAGCAAGAATAATACTACCATCTAGTTTAGATGAGACAGGCAGCAGTTATAGACTTGATGCAGTGTCACTTTACACTCCTGTAGTTAAATGTCACTATGAATGCACAAATAAATACAACAAAGGGCAACCATAGAGAGCTCTCATGATTCATCTTATGGTGAAGGTTTCAAGCTGTCACACTTCTGATACAGACATCAACAGCTCAGAGACTCACCCAAGACTGCTGCTGCAGTCATTGAGGAATAACAGACACTTTGAGGCTAAAATCCATCTGACCTATTTTACATGAGATGAATCATACTCTGGGAGTGCCTGTTCCCTTTGTTGACTGTGAAGAGAGACTCAATAATTAGCTTAGATGTAAATGCCTGCATCCTACATATTAGACATCTACATCAGCGTGATGAAACCCACTCTTACTGTCCAGATCTCCAGTGTATGACTCATGCAAACTGATCTTCATGTGATCCAAGAGACACCACACTTCAGAACAGTTACATCTGACAAGAACAGCATCATTAGCAGGCAGGGCAAGGCAGCTCTTAGTTAAAGCTTTTTATAAGAGCTTTAACTGATAACAGTATGGATTATTTTATTTTCCTTAATGGATGAGAGAAATCAACTGTGAAACATGATTGAGCATATCTCTTTCTGTCTCATTCTGCCTGATGGGAGATCACTATTCTAGTTTTTTCTATTCTAGGTGGGTTTTTTTTACACTGCCCCCGGTGACATTCATGGCATATCCCCATGGATTTCTACATACATTCCCCCAGTGCCTGGGGTAGGTTCATTTTCTTTGGCTGCTCATCCAACCACGTTTTGGTCTGTATGTTTCTGTATGTTTGAGATGCACCAGGTTCTGTCCGGGTGCAGCTTTTCAGGCACACCACAGGCATCCAAGGTCTCCACTTCGCTCCATTTCTCAGCCATGGAGGCTGTGACCAAGCCGTGGCACACCCCAAGGCAGCCTTACACACCACAGCTGTATACCAGCAGCTTTGGCAGGAATACTTGAACATGACAGCAAAGGTCTGAGACATTTTGCAAAGCAGCTTTCAGAAAGAACACAGATGTTTATTTGCAGGGAAAGCAGTGCTACCTGGGATCCAAACACCATAAGCAAACTGTGCGGAGACCCCTCCATACAGCATCCTGAGCACCACAAAAGCCTTTCAGGACTCCCTTCAGCAATATCAGACACTTCTCCTGTTTCAGGCATTTTGCCTGAAATACTGAAATACTGCCATTTCAGGCGCACCTGAATACTCTGCTTAGCTTCTTCAGCTCAGGTCCAAAAAGTTCCCTTAAATGAAAAAACACACTTCACTCTGTTCACTGAACCTCACATGTCTACAAAGTCTTGAGCAATATTCCCTCTCCTCTTCCCACTCTCCTAAATTTTAATCAATAGTGACTTCTTTCCTTCTCCTCAGCTAGGAATTTTCATAGCCTTAACTGACTATGATGGGACAACTACAAGAACTGGATTATCTCTTTGTCAATCTTCTTAGCATATTCATTACTGTACATAGACAGAGCCAGACCCCAATATTTTCCTTGAAGCTTTCACATCACCGATGGAAGTCACACTCTTGGTCAGCAATTTGCAGATTTAGTTTGCTCTTATCTCTTTGTGGATGAGATTGATCTATAGAGTTCTCAAAGCTATCAAATAGAATCATAGAATCATCCATGCTGGAAAAGACCTCAGAGATCATCAAGTCCAACCTATTACCTATCACCCAACACCTCATGACAACTAAACCATGGCTCCAAGTGCCACATCCAATCCTTTTTTGAACGCCTCCAGATATGGGGGCTCCACCACCTCCCTGGGCAGCACATTCCAATGGACAATTACTCTTCCTGGGAAGAACTTTCTTCTCACCTCCAGTCTAAACCTCCCCTGGTGCAGCTTGAAATTGTGTCCTCTTGTTCTGGTGCTGGTTGCCTGGGAGAAGAAACCAACTCCCTCCTGGCTACAACCCCCCTTAAGGTAGCTGTAGACAGCAATAAGGTCTCCCCTGAGCCTCCTCTTCTCCAGGATAAACAACCCCAGCTCCCTCAGCCTCTCCTCACAGGGCTGTGCTCCAGACCCCTCTCCAGCTTTGTTGCCCTTCTCTGGACATGTTCAAATATCTCAACATCCTTCCTAAACTGAGGAGCCCAGAACTGGACACAGGACTCAAGGTGTGGCCTAACCAGTGCTGAGTCCAGGGGCAGAATAATTTCCCTGCTCCTGCTGGCCACACTATTCCTGATGCAGGCCAGGGTGCTACTGGCCTTCTTGGCCACCTGGGCACACTGCTGGCTCATGTTCAGCTGCTGTCAACCAGTACCCCCAGGTCACTTTTTGCCTGGCTGCTCTCCAGCCACTCTGCACCCAGCCTGTAGCGCAGCATGGGGTTGTTGTGGCCAAAGCATAGCACCCAGCTTGGACTTGTTAAATGCCATCCTGTTGGATACTTAAGAGCAAGTGGCTTGGCATTGTTGCATTTTGACTGTTAGCCTTTAAATGAATAATAATAAATCACACACCACTAAAGACTGAATTAAGAGGCAATTCAGGATTGTTTCAATAAGATCAGGCCTAAGCTGAATCCCAAGGAGTAACAATGCAATTCAGAATTTCAATGGTGGGCATTTAAAATTTCATTGAAAGCCTAATGATCTTTAAACACTGACACAATTTCTGTGCTTCCCAACTATTAGGTTTGCTGCCATTTCTAACCCACTCAGGATGAGTAGGTTCATAAACACGCACATTTCAGCAGAATATTTTTGCCATCTGTGAGAAATCAAGGAATTACAGATACATCAACCTTTTGACAGCACCTACACACAAGGCATTAAACATAGTATCAGTGTGAAAACAAGTTACCAAATGATCCTTTAAGAGAAAAGGTTAAAAAATAAGGCTTAAAGAGACTAGCAGAGCATTGAAAGCTATGGTATTTTCTAACACACCGCTTAAACCACAATGCCATCATTTCCCCCCTGCATTAGCTGTAGACAAAAGGGAATGCAAAATTCCCTTTCCCCCCACCCCTCTGTATATAGTTTTGACTTTATATTGTTTAATCATCACCTCCTCTTTGTGACCATAGCAATGATTTATAGCTAGCCACTCAATGACTAACAGATGAGAGAAGCAGGAGGCAGAATATTCTGTAGTTCTAGAGTTTGTTTAGTCTGGGGAAGAGACGGATGAGAGGGGATCTGATCAATGTCTATCAATAGCCGAGGGGTGGGTGTCAAGGGGAGGGGGCCAAGCTCTTTTGGGTGGTGCACAGCAATAAGCCAAGGAACAATGGAGACAAAATTGAACAGAGAAGGCTTCAGCTCAACATGAGAAGAAACTTCTTTAGAGTGAGGGTGACAGAGCCCTGGAGCAGGCTGCCCAGAGAGGTTGTGGAGTCTCCTTCTCTGGACACATTCCAAACCCACCTGGGTGCATTTCTGTGTGGAGTACCCTGGGTGACCCTGCTCTGGCAGGGGGGTTGGACTGGATGATCTCTGGAGGTCCCTTCCAACCTCTAATGTACTGTGATCCTTTGATCCTGTAATATTCTGTCTTCCTATAAGCAATTTAAAGAACTGAGACCTCAGGTGCTTAAAGCAGTTATTTCCCTACACAGAGCATGTAGTACAGTGGACTCCCTGACTTCCTAAAACTGTAACACGGCAAGAATATCCTTTGAAGAAAAGCTGTAACCCCCCTGTGAAATTCAGTATCGTGAACAGTTCCTGCCTTAGTGAATTTCCCACAAGCTTAACTATGTGAAAGCAAGGAAGATGTCTACTGCCTCCTGTAGCCATAGGTATTTTTATATGTATTTATTTATATATATATATATTATATTAGCCTTGCTAACCTCTCTACCAGCCTCATCTGTACCCCAATCACATCGCTTGCTCCTGTAGGATCACTTCTCCTCAGCTGACACTGCTCACCATGCTGGAGTGAAGCTGCTTTCAAAGCACCCAGGACACTTGGCTGAAACTGTGAACTAAAGCACTTTGGAGGTTCTGATCCTTGATTAAAACAAAGATAGGCTGGCACATTAAAGTACCCTAAGGACCCCAGTCAACAGAGTCCTCGCTTTTGCGTTTTAAACCACAAGCATACAAACACTAAAGTAAGTGGAGGAAGAAAAAACCTCCACTGAGCTGGAGAAGCAAAGAAAAGCAACACACACCAGAAATAATTACAAGCACTGAGCCTGCCTGAACAAAGAAAAACAGGGTGAAGAACAATACACTTTTCTCCTAGCTGCAATCTATTTTCTCGCTCCCCTGCCTAAGCAAAAGCAAGTATCGATGTGTCCTACGTTCACATTACAAAACAGCAGCACTGGCCATATGGGCAACCTCATCCTTTTTTTTCCACTCTGATACTTCCAGCATGTTTTTTCACCCTTGCATCAGAGAGATTTTCGTTGGCAGGGAAGAAGACAGGAAGAAGGGGAGGGGGGTAAAAAAGGCCCCAACAGGTGTCTCACAAAGGGAGGTAAGGTTAACGTAGGGATGCTAATTCTCCTTCACAACAGGCACCGTGTTGGAGCCAAGGCAGTGACTCTCTTCCTCTGCTCACATGTCATTACTAGAAGCTCCTGCTGCCTCCCCTTAGTTCTTTTCCCTACAGCTAATCCTCATTTTAAATCTTTTTCTGTTATTACCAGAAAGATGAGAAAGATGGCTGCAGGCTAGTGGCAATTGTACACAGTGACAATACAAACTGTCGCTTGAAGTCTAGCATCATGTTTTTATCTTCTGTTTTCCTAGGTGGTTTGAGACTCTGGTGAGACACCAGTGAAAAGATGGCATTTATGCAATACAATGGATGCAGCATAGCAGTTATGTACAGGACTTAATCTGTAGGTTCAGAGGAGTAAGTGGAGACATAATATTCTCTCTTCAATTTTAATGGATTTAAGGATACCTCTTTCCAAATTGAATCCCCCTGGTAGCTGGCTACATACGAGTAATTTCTCAGGAAATGAAAAAGACCCTGCTCTTCCAAAGGGTGAGCCTGAAAAGCTACAACAGCAAGAAGAAAGCAATATAAATAAAATCTCTGCAAAACTAGGCAGGACAGATATGCTGCTGGTAGATGGTAACGACTGACCACTGTCACCTTTCAACTTTGAAACATATACAGACTCATAGAATTGTTCAGAGCTGGAAAGGAAGTCAAGGAGCATCCAGTTCCAACCACCCTGCCATGGGCAGGGGCACTGCACACTAAATCAGGTTGCTCAGAGCCACATCCAGCTTGGCCTTCAAAATCTCCAGGGACGGAGCTTCTATCACCTCCCTGGGCAACCTGTGCCAGTCTCTCACCACCCCCATGGGGAAGAACTTCTTCCTAATATCCAAACTCAACCTACCCATTTCTAGTTTTGTTCTATTCCCCCCAGTCCTATCACTCCCTGACACCCTCAAAAGTCCCTCCCCAGTTTTCTTGTAGCCCCCTTCAGACACTGGAAGGTCTCCTGGGAGCCATCTCTTCTCCAGACTGACAGCCCCAACTCTCTCAGTCTGTGTCCGTAGCAGAGCAGCTCCAGCCCTCTGCTCATCCTTGTGGCCCTTCTCTGGACACCTTCCAGCACCTCCAGATCCTTCTCATAACAGGGGCTCCAGAACTGGGCACAGTGCTCCCAGTGGGGCCTCAGCAGGATGGAGTAGAGGGGGAGAATCACCTCCCTCACCCTGCTGGCCACACTTCTTTTGATGTGCCAAGGATATGACCCCAGCAGAAAGCTATGACTACATTCAATCGCTGCTGCATGTGAAGAACCAAAACTTTTGAAACAGAAAACCTCTATGAGAAACAGAGAGCTAGGTGACATGTTTGCAGTGCTGCTGCTTGGTGCCCTATGTTGAACGATGTTGTGGACAGGAACAGAACTGGGCTCACCTCACACCAGTTGCAGTCTGATTTCCCAAGGTATCTACCTAAGGGGAAGTTTAGGCTCGAGGTGAGGAGGAAGTTCACAGAGAGAGTTATTAACCATTGGAATGTGCTGCCCAGGGAGGTGGTGGAGTCACCATCCCTGGAGGTGTTCAAGAGGGGACTGGACGTGGCACTCGGTGCCATGGTTTAGTAGTCATGAGGTGCTGGGTGACAAGTTGGACTTGATGATGTTTGAGGTCTCTTCCAACCTTATTGATTCTATGATAAGATAGGAAGGGCACACTTGGCATACTTTGACATGATTAAGCTGTTTAGGATGCAAAAGGTGCTGTATAGATTATTAGAAACTCTCCAGAGCTGTTACTATTGGGTTACAGCACTATGAAGCCACAGAGAAACTCATACAACCACCTCTTTTTTCAAAGACTGCTTCATCCTTCCCCCTGCAAGTTTCTCTGGCCTCGCTCTGTATAACAAAGAGCAGCTCTCTGATCCTTTCTCTCCTGACCACTTGACAAAAACACTGCTGCCAAATCTATTGAAAAGTGAAGAGACATAAATCTCTGTGGGCTAAAAACTGCTTGTGATGGCCATGCTCCATCCACCTAATCTACTTCATGTACATCATCCCCCAATGCCTAACTGATTGTAGAGGCGTTGACACTTTGACGTCCAGGAGATTTACTCTTTTGAAAAGAGAAAATTAAAGAGTTACTGGATGTGAAGGATTAGTGATTAGACCACAGGCTTTTCTTGAAAAGAACCAGTAAAAATGCAATTTTGTTTCAGTAGAAATAAATTGGGAGCCTATTTTGGGGCAATGCTCTTACAAAATTAGCTAAGGCTGAGGGAGCTGGGGGTGTTCAGCCTGCAGAAGAGGAGGCTCTGGGGAGACCTAAGAGCAGCCTGCCAGCACCTGAAGGGGGCTACAGGAAGGATGCAGAGAGACTGTTTGTAAAGGCCTGCAGGGACAGGATGAGATAGGTTGGATCTATGAGGTCCTTTCCAACCTTACTGACTCTATGATTCTAAGAGCAGATTTAGATTGGATGTTAGGAACAAGTTCTTTACTATCAGGGTGGTGGAACACTGGAACAGGTTGCCCAGGGAGGTGTTTTGAGTCTCCTTCCCTGAAGATATTCAGGATGAGGCTGGACGAGGCCCTGGGCAGCCTGATCTAGTTGGGGATGTCCCTGCTGACTGCAGGGAGGTCAGACTGGATAAGCTTTGGAGGTCCCTTCCAGCCCAGACTATTCTGTGATTCTTTAAAACACAATTTACATCAAGGATTGAATACTCTCTGTATTCATGGATACTTCACTGCTCCATTTTTTTAAGTAATAAAGAACAATCCTCTTCTGATTGCTTCTTGAGACAATTCTCTAACCAAGCAAGATATTTTGCTCTCCTTTTCTTATGTTTATCAGTAAGGTAGCACCTTATGAGAGCTTGCATGCATTTTTATGTAACTTAGATGAGTGGCATTGGAGAAATGTGGGAGGTTGGACTCTGGTAAAACAATTTCTCAAATAGGTACTTATATCTCCCTCAGTACTTCATGTATCCAAGGTCCAAGTCTGTGGTTTAAATATCCAGGAAAACTTTGTTAGTATATAAATGAGTACTTCTGAATCAAATCCTCTCATCTGCATAGAGAGTTGACAGTTGAATGTTTCTCTCTCAGAGACTGACTCTCCAGCAAATATCTCTCAAGAAGATTAAGAGGATTGAGCTTAACTTTGGAAATGCCTGGATTTATCCAGACATGTGCAGTTTACTGCACAACAGTTTGGGGTTTTAAAATCTCAAACAAATTAACTGCATGTGATGAAAGACAGGCTTATAATTTTACAGTTATGTACTTCTCAAAACACTATCTGCTGGAGAGCTGGGCAGGGAGAAATTTGATGAAGTTCAGCAAGGGCAAGAGTAGAGTCCTGAACCTGGGAAGGAACAACTCCATGCACCGGTATAGGCTGGGGATGGACCTGCAAGTTTGCTGAGGACACAAACTGGGTGGAGTGGACACAGGAGGGTTGTGCTGCCATTCAGCCAGACTGAGACAGGCTGAGAGCTGGGCAGGGAGAAATGGAATGAAATTCAACAAGGGCGAGAGGAGAGTCTGGCACCTGGGAAAGAACAAACTCATGGAGCAGTAGAGGCTGGGGAATGACCTGATGGAGAGCAATGAAGGGGAAAAGGACGTGAGGGTCCTGGTGGATGGAAGGATGACCATGAGCCAGCAATGTGCTCTTGTGGCCGGGAAGGCCAATGCCATTCTGGGGTCGATCAAAAGGGGTGTGAGGTTTTCCTACCCCTCCACTCTGCACTGGTGAGGCTGCATCTGGAGCATTGTGTCCAGTTCTGGGCCCCTCAGTTCAAGAAGGACCTCAGTGAGCTGCTTGAAAGAGTCCAGCACAGAGCCATGAGGAAGATTAAGGGAATGGAACATCTTCCTTAGGAGAAGAGCTGAGGGCTCTGTAGCTTAGATAAGAGGAGCCTGAGAGGTGACCTCCTTCATGTTGATAAAAGATGTGCAGGGTGAGTGCTCAGAGGCTGGAGCCAGGCTCTGCTTGGTGATGGCCAATGACAGCACAAGGGGCAGTGGTGGAAACTGAGGTAGTTTCACGTAAATATGAAGAATTTTTTTTCCCTGTGAGGGTGACAAAGCCCTGGAAGAGGCTGCCCAGGGAGGTTGTGAAATCTCCCTCTCCAGAGATTTTCAAAACTCACCTGGATGTGTACCTGTGTGATCTGCTATAGGTGATCCTGCTCTGGCAGGGGGGTTGGACTGGATGAGCTTTCAAGGTCCCTTCCAGCCCCTGGCATTCTGTGGTTCTGTGAAATTCTCTGCTCTTTTGCCTTAAATCCTCAACTTGTGCTCACTATTTGTGCTTCTACTGAGCAACCAAAACCAGAGGTTTTACAGCATTCATATTTCAAATTCCATTGCATTGCCTACAGGAACAGGACTTTATATCTGAATAACTAAGGTCAGCCAAAAGCTTGTATTAATCTTTCTTTGCATTTGCATGAGTGTCGTCTATGCTGAGAGGTGGGCACGTAGCCTGTCCAGGAACAGCCAACTGCAAGGACAAATCATTCTTTGTGCAAAGCTGATGACTTCAATCATTTGTCATCTTTCTTTTCTTTTTTTAAAAAAGGGTGGTTTTTTTTTTTTTTTTAAAAAAGGCTTCTGCCTGCTAACATCATTGGAGGGGTCCAAGAGACAGGCTGCAATTAAGCAGATTGTACTTAAAATTACAGTAAGAGGTCAAATCTTTTCTGTCTCTTGGACAGCAGTGTGAAAGTGAAAGTTTGTAGGATCCAGCACAGAGATGTTATTTATAAAACAAATCCTTCTTCTTCAGCATCATCTGCAGATAAGAGAGCATCTCTCTACTACACAGAAAACCAGCCCCCCCTGTGCTTTCTAATCATTGACACTCTTGCCACTTGTGGCAAACAGAGAATCCAGCCCTGTGCAGGGGCTGGTCAAAAGCTTCCATCCACTTCACACAGCTGGCACATGCAGGTCCCCTTTGAGACATCAGAAGTAGAACACATACAAGTAAGATTAGCTTACTTTGCACAGAATAAATTCAGACAGGCTGAAATGCTTACTTCACTGCTGCCACCTCTAAAGAACGTTTCCAGCCTGACGAGGCTGACAAGGTCCCTGCATAGCCATTGGTTAGACAGGAGCCTGGCTGCTCGTTCAAAGGTGCCTCTCAAACATTTCCTGGCCACCCATCAAGCTCCTGCAGAGATCCTCCTTATTATATTACCAGTTACATGTTTCTGCACTCCACAAGGGTGACTTAATGTTAATAGATGCCAAAGGAGCTTTGAAAAAGCTGTTTCCACATGTTTGTGTAGAGACAGAATCATAGAATCACAGAGTTGTCAGGGGTGGAAGGGACCTCGAGGATCATCCAGTTCCAACCTCCCTGCCATGGGCAGGGACACCTCACACTACAGCAGGTTGCACAGAACCATACCCAGCCTGGTCTTCACAATCTCCAGGGATGGAGGCTTCCACCACCTCCCTGGGAAACCTGTGCCAGTCTCTCACCACCCTCATGGGGAACAACTTCTTCCTAACATCCAATCTGAATCTCCCCACTTCCAGTTTTGTTCCATTCCCCCCAGTCCTATCACTCCCTGACGCTCTCAAAAGTCCCTCCCCAGCTTTCTTGTAGCCCCCACAATTAGGTCTCCTGGGAGCCTTCTCTTCTCCAGACTGAACAGCCCCAACTCTCTCAATCTGTCTCCATAGCAGAGCAGCTCCAGCCCTCTGCTTATCCTCGTGGCCCTTCTCTGGACACTTTCCAACCCCCCTGCCAGAGCAGGACCACAGAATCTAGTGCTGGTCACACAGGAATGGGTCATGAAAGTCTTCAGAGAAGGAGACTCCACAACCTCTGAAGAGCAAGAGAAGACATCCCTGTGACAGACAAGGAGCCAGGCAGGGAGCAACACATCACTTAGCACTGCTCCACAGGGCTTCACCCTCTGCAACAGAGATCTGGCCTTGTGCTACTCCTCTGTCAAGGGCTGTATTTCACACTTCATGAATCCTATTTTCCTTCCCAATGAGTGTATTTTATATATTTTTTTCCCAAATATAATATACATTATACCAATATATGCACAGCCTACCACAAATTCTGTTTGATACAGTTTCTATTATACACATACATACGAGCAGAGATGGGGAGGGGGGGAAAAATCCCCATTTATGTAGGCTAAGAGGATAAAATGAGAAGAAAACTGACAAGAGGAGGAAAGGAGGAAGGAAGGAGGAATACTCTAGCAAGTACCAATGTGAGGCAATGGTCAGGCACCATGTGGTGCTACATCTGACTGAGTTTGTTTACCACATCTAAAAGCTGAAGGCAATTCCAAGCCCATTCATCTCCTTATTTATCGTCACTGAACATATAAAGGGTTTTCAGGAAGTTTTGGGGCACCCCCAACACTGGAAAAATATTTGCTTGAAGTCACAGGAAAAAAAAAATAACAGAACTCAGTTGTGCATTACAGCCAAACAGTAAGAAGTCTTTCCAGTTTCCAAGGATATATTTGAAAGCAGGAGCAATTTGGTTGTCAATAGCCAATAGCTATGACCTTGTTATGAAGCTTCACAGGGATTAAAACATCAGCACTGTATATTCAGTCTATTCAAATTTCTTCTTTTATCCTCAGTCACATGAAGATGTGAAACCATCAGTGACATGAATAGCAACTATATCAGGACAAACATAATGGGACATAGATTATTAACAGAAGACAGTTGAAACACCCCCCAGCCTCCCCCTGAAGAGATATTCTCTTGTTCTTAATCACAAGACAGACTCTGCACAGGCTAATTGCATAGCATCTTCCAAACCAAAAACTTTTGAGAGGAGCCCTTTTCAAGGGTCCTGTGCTGAAAGGAAATGGCACTGAGATTTTGAAGCAAGCCAGGTAAATCACCTGATGGGTTTTCTTTCAAAGCAGATTTCACCTTGGAAGGATGAGCAGAAGGAAAATTCCAAGTCAGGCAAGCTTTATGAAAAATCTGCCAGAGGTTTAGCAAAATAAGAAAATGTTCAGACAGAGAAGTACATCTATTATGCACAGCTAGAAAGATGCCTGCTTCCATTTGCAGCCCTCCATATGACCCCTCCTAAAATGAGTGCCAAGGGAAGCACAGAAATGCCTCTCTCCCAACGTATTTTGGGAAGCTTAATGGTACTTGCAGAAAATGCTTCCATCAGACTGTGCTAACACACCCTTTAAGTGATCCCAGCCACAAGCAGCTCGCCATGTGTACCTGTGGCACACAGCAGCCCACAGGATATACTCAGAGAACCGTGAGGAGGCTAAGCTGGCTGTGGGAGATGGCTCTGCATGTGGAAAGGAGGAGGACACTGCCGCTGGAGGTGTATGCAGCATGTGAGACAGTATGGAGCTTGTGAGGCGCTGACAGTCATGGGAATTAGAGGAAGAAACTGGGCTGCTGAGCAGTGAAAATTAGCATTGCAGAAAGTGATGGGGTTAACTGCACTAAGGCTTTGAGAAAAGCAAGGCAGGGAAGTGATCGTGCCCCTGTACTTGGCACTGGTGAGGGCACACGTTGAATGCTGTGTTCAGTTTTGGGCCTCCCACTCCAAGAAAGACATTGAGGTGCTGGAGCATGTCCAAAGAAGGGCAACAAAGCTGGGGAAGGGTCTAGAGAACAAGTCTCATGAGGAGTGTCTGAGGGAGCTGGGATTGTTCAGTCTGGAGAGGAGGATGCTGAGGAGACACCTCACTGCTCTCTGAAGTACCTGAAAGGAGGTTGAGGTGAGGCAGGGGCTGTTTCTTTTCTCCAGTATTAGGGGTTAGGATGAGAGGAGAAAGCCTGGAACTGTGCCAGGGAAGGCTCAGATTGGATATTAGGAAAAATGTATTCAAGGAAAGAGTGGTCAGGCATTGGAACAGGCTGTCCAGGGAGGTGGGGGAGTCACTGTTCTTGAAGGTGTCCAAGAAACATGTGGACATGGCACTTTGGGATGTGGTTTAATGGCCACGGTGGTGTTAGGCTGATGGCTGGACTGGATGATCTTAGAGGTCTTTGGCTGGATTCTGTGGCTGGATGTGGCTCTGGGCAACCTGGTCTAGTGCAAGGTATCCCTGCCCATGACAGGGGAGTTGGAATTGGATGATCCTTGAGGTCCCTTCCAGCCCTAACAATCAGCAACTGCGGATGATAGGGGAAGCTGAGGCAGAACTGCCTATCCCATACAGAAAAGGATAAGATGTAAGACATGATGAGTGGCACACCAATACAAAGAAATACTGTTGGAAAACGCCAACTAACTGCAACCAGAGCTCTCTGTCACCAAAGACATATCTGTGGAACAAGTGAAACAAAAAAAATTGTAGAGGTGTTTTTAAACATTTCCCTTTCAGTTTGGAGTGACTGCTTTGGGTTTTTTTAATGGAGGTGAACTAAGCTGACAATGTACTGAAAAATCCTTAGCCTTGAACATAAAGCAAACCAAAATAAATAACACAAATATAATCCTCATTACAAAAACCAACCAACCAACCAAGCTTTTTTTTGCTTGTCATTTTATGAAAGCCCACATCGTAACTTTCTGTCTCAACCTGCACAAAGGTACAGTTCCAAATACATTCAGGGTTTAAGCTTTGAATTGGCCCCAAAAGATCCCAGGGTTGGCTCTGATGGACACTGGAGATAACTGATGGAGTGGTATTGATTTTTGATGTAACGCATTTGCAACAAAGCTAAGAAGGGTGCACTTTTTTACACAGAAGACTGACTTGGCCATCACAAGACCCCTGGCAGACAGGCTCTTCCCTTTCCCCATGCTCCCAGGTGCTGGGACCACCTTTCCAAAGTAGTATCCACTACTTTGAATTTCTTCCCTCAAAGAATTGCTGATCCCTCCCCCTCCTCCCAGCAGAGCACCACACAAAGGTCAGACAAAAGCCTTGGAGATTAAACTGTAAGTGATTAAAATTTCCATTATTTTGTGAACTTGCTTCACATATTAAAGAGCCCTAATGGAACCTGCACACATTTGTGCAGGTAGAAAGGCACATGATGACAGGAATTAAGGAAATTAATTCCTGTGCTTTGGACTGAAGTAATCTTCCAGAATGTAATTGGCTTTCAATCATTCACACACAACATGCCCTTCACCTTTAAATGGCAATTCATTTCACCACACAAGTTTTGAATCCCATTTATGTCAGGCTTTAAGAAAGCTCTCATCTTTGTACTAGAATACAGCTCTGTCCAGTAGATGTTCTGTCCAGAAGGAGACCACATCAGAGTGTAATTCAGATTTCTGATGTATTACTGATGCTTTATAGTTTCAGCAAACCCTTAGCAAGGGGAAACACAGAACATTTCCTGACCAGAGATCAAGCAGCAATTTCCCCAGCAATGCAAGATTATTAATGTCATCTCTCCTGAAGCACTGTTTCCTTACTGTGCTGAGCTCTCTGTGGGACATGGCCAAGTGGAAATGAGTGTATGAGACTTTCCAGGGCTGTGCTGAGATCACAGCAGAGCCATGCAAAGCACGGTGACAGTAAACATAGCTGCGTCTGCTTTAATAAAGGCAACACAAATCTGAGAAACTTCACCACGCAGCACCTCTTCCGTGGCTGCGAAAGGCAGACTGGAGAGGAAATATCTGGAAGCATTGTGCTTCCTTTAGCTGATCCTGGGGTTGCTTCAGCCCACCCTCTTCGGCTGATGCGGCAGCAACACGTTGTATGTGACAAAGTGTATTCGCCTGATGAAACGGGCTTCTGCAGGCCAGGTGCTTTATGCAAATCCAGTTCTTGCCTGTATTTTTCCTTTTTGCACATCATATCCTACCATTCTGCGATGTTTTCTCTCGCTTGCACTATTATCAGCCCTGGCTGACAACCAGGGAGACTGTAACGTGGGCACCGCAGCCGAATGGTTAGGCATCTCCAGGACACAGACCACAGATGCTTACATTTAAATTGGGACCAATTTGCATTTTTGTGGATTGTGGAATTTTTTTTTTTTATTTTCCTTTTTCTTTTTTTAAGCACAGTTTTAGTAATGAAAAGGAATGTGTAATTCTGAAATAGTAATACTTGCCTTTCTAAAGCCAGGTTTGCTAATGGATTGCCATCTGTTCAACTCTTTGCCAGGAAATAGATTTGCCCTGCTTACTGAAAACAGTATTAGGGTGAAACTGTAGATTACACAGTGGATTTCTGAGCAGTTTAATTTAAAGTGCACGCTGGCACTTTGTTATTTCAGTAAAAATAACTTTAGATTCTCCTTTCCTACTAATGCTGGAATTTAAGCCATCCAGCAAACTGTATTCAGAGTACTTCATGGGCTGTTTTGCTCTCTGTTGGGCTCCAGAAAAGCTGCCTACCTCTGGTTTCTCATTTTGAAACCAAGTTCATCAGGTTTCTTTTGCACAGGGTTTACAGCAAGAAGCTCTCTATCTTGCTTCAAAGGCTCCATCTTAACCCTCTAGGAAAAAAAAAAAAAAAGAAACCCCAACGTTTAAAAACCCAAGGCACCAGCTTCAATCGTGCTTTCAATCATGTGTAGGTGTCAGAAGCTTCACAGAGCCTCTGGATGCAAGTTAGGAAAAAAGACACCTCGACAATGCTGGATGCTGTATTGGGAGCCATTGGATCTCTCAAACTGATGGAGCCAAAGAAGCAAAACAAATCCGAATGGCAAGTTACTCTCCCCTGTAACCCCTAGGAATCTAATAGCGTCTCTGCTGAGCATTATTACTGGGACAAATGCGCTGCGAAGGAGCAGGCCACTTTTACAACCTGGAGGCAAAAGTTGAATTTTAACATAACTTTAACATTTCAGCACCCTATTACGTTACCTCGGTAAGGTCACAGACACAGTCTCACAGCTAGCCAACCCCAGCCGCCCTCCCTACCCGGGCCGCCGCGTAGCTGCCTACAGGAATACGCAGACGCGCTGGTTCGCAGGGTAACACTATCAGCGCCCGCGAACAGAGAACTGCGGTCACCGATACCTCTCCTGCACACCGCCCAGCTCTGTCAGACCCCTAAACCGACACATTTTGCCAGCAAGCGACCGCCTCCACGGCAGGTGAGAGCCCACAACTCGCTGCCAGGAGGGGCCGGCCGGAGCCGCTGCCTGCCGCGGAGTGCCCCCTCCACGGAGCGCCCCCTCCACGAAGCGCCACCTGCGGGGGTGGCGGCGCCGGGGCCCTAGAAGCGGAGCCACGGGGGCGTGCGCCCGAGAGAGCGCTCCGAAGGGCGGAGGCGGCGGAGCGTCCCCGGTGGAACGGCGCCGAGGGGTGCGCTGCTCGCGGAGCCGCATCCCGCGCCTGCGGCACCGCCGGTGGGATGCCAGCCCTACCCCCGCCTCCCTGCCGGGACAAAGTTTTATCCCCTCCGTTTCGGCCTTTCTCCTGCCGCCCACCTGAGCCCCGCCAGGGAAGCGCCTCCTCACGGCTCTCCGCCACAGCCGGCGCCGCCGGCCCCACGCACCGCGGGGCCGAGAGAGGCGGCGCGGCAGTGCCCGCCGTCTGTCGCGCTGGTCCTGCAGGGGAAGACCCAGCTCTGCGCCGCGGCCGCCCCTCGGGCAGGGTGCGGGGCAGCGGGGGCGGCGGGGAGCCGCGGAAGCGGCGCTTACCTCTGTCCAGCGTGAGCGGCTGGACCGCTGTCAGTGTCGCCATGTCTGCGGCGGGGCTAGAGCCCGAGTGACGCGCGGCTCCGGCACCGGCGTGGAGTGCGGGGAAGGGCGGGGAGGAGGCTGGCAAGGAGAGGGGGCGGAGGAGGAGGGTGGCTCCGTGGGAGGAGGAGGCGAGCGGGGCGGAGAAGGTGCCCAGCGCAGGGCGGCTCAGCACAGACGGGGCGCCGCGATGTTGCGGGCGCAGGGCGGCCCGGCGCGGCCCGGCGCGGGCTGCCGGCATGGCTGCGGCGGCGGAGCAGGGTCTGCCGTACGGCCTTGGCCTCACTGCGCGCTCTCGAGACGGACTCCCGGGGCCTGCGGGGCCGGTGCAGCCGAGCTGCGCGCGGGGGTGGGGGGCGGACCGCCGCCGGCTCCGCCGCCCCGGGGATGCCGCAGAGAACGAGAGGAGCTCCGCAGCGCCGCGAAGCGGGCGAGACGGGCGGAGGTCGGATCTGGCAGCCCTGCCTCGCCGGGGCCGGGGGCGGTGGGGCGGGTCCCGCGTTCTCGTCGTGTAGCCGGGGGCCTGGTCGGCGGCGGGAGGGGACGGTGCGTCTGGGCGAGGCAGTGCTCCGAAGACTGGCCGCGGGAGATGGGAACCCGCGTCCGAAGCCAGGAGAGGAGATACCTGGTTCCGGTGCTGGGACTTGGCCCCACAGCGACCCTTCGGGACATACCGAACTTTCGGCCTCGATGTCCGTCTGACCAGCACCGCAAGAAACCCAAGCATCTTGAGCAAACCCCACGTCTTCTTCTAAAGCACACCCAGCGTGTCTCCACACGGGGAGCACTCGTATCTGAAGAGCAAGAGGTTGGTCACGGAGGTGCGATGGCCGCCTGTAGCAGATCAGCTGGAGCTTACGCAAGCTTGGGGGACTTCGCAGAAGCCCATCCGTGGAGGTGTACTTCCACACTGGGGCTCTGGGAGGTTTGCCAGCAGCCCTCGGGTTGTCGTTCACACGCAGTCAGAGGAAAAGCTGCTCTCTGCGAAAAGGGTGACAGTGTGGCAGAGTCCCGCATGAGTTTATGCTGCCTTCCTTGTGGTGGACCACTGTGCAGAGGAAAGATTCCGTGAAGAGCAGCATCCCTTTTAACTGTTGCCATGTGCTGTACCTGCAGTCTTGTGTTTGCCGAAGGAGCAACATTCCTGAGGGGAAGGTAGCTCTCTTCTCACCCACTGGGATTCGGCAAACCACAGGCTTGAAAAGTGCAGCAGCTCCAAGGCTGCACGTCAATAAAAGCTTTCAACTGCAACAGTGTTTAAGCACCAGCATAGATCGTTAGGAAAGCTGTGGAAATTTCCCCTTTAGACGTTTTCAGAGCAGATTAAAAATTGTTTTAAAATGATAGAGAAGTTTAGCTAAGAGAGATGAACAACCCACTTCTTCTGACAAACTGAATTCAGCACAGATGCCTTTAATTAATAAGCAATAAACACTAGCCCGTGTGGATATCTTGACAAGAAAATGTTTCAATTGGCTGAAGTACCAAAGCTGAGGAATCAGTTCCTGGCAAACAGTTCTATTATTATTATTATTATTATTATTATTATTATTATTATTATTATTATTATTATTATTATTATTATTATTATTAAAAAAAAATATTAACATGAGGATTATTATTATGCAGATTGTATGTGCTTACATAGCAGCTGGATTGACGTAAAGCCATAGCAGCTCCTCCTAAGTAGTCACATTACTGTATATGGGATTCAGAGTCCTGAGCAGAGAGGAAGCACTGGGAAGCAAAGTTCTCCTTAGGTTGCCCAGGCAGGTGGTGGAAGCTCCATCCCTGGAGGACCTTAGGGCTGGGCTGGATGCGGCTCTGAGCAATCCAATCTAGGCACAAGCCCTATGAGGAGAGGCTGAGGGAGTTGGGGGTGTTTAGCCTGGAGAAGAACAGGCTCAAAGGAGACCTTATTGCTCTCTACAACTACCTGAAGGGAGGTTGTAGCCAGGTGGGGGTTGGTCTCTTCTCCCAGGCAACCAGCACCAGAACAAGAGGACACAGTCTCAAGCTGCACCAGGGGACGTTTAGGCTGGAGGTGAGGAGAAAGTTCTTCCAGAAAGAGAGATTGGCCACTGGAATGTGCTGCCCAGGGAGGTGGTGGAGTCACCGTCCCTGGAGGTGTTCAAGAGGGGATTGGATGTGGCACTTGGAGCCAGATTTAGTTGTCATGAAGTGTTAGATATTAGGTAACAGGTTGGACTTGATGATCTCTGAGGTCTTTTCCAACCTGGTTGATACTCTGATTCTCTGATTTGGAGCTGTAACAACCTAATGTGACAACTCTCCAAACTGTTGTGACACTGGAAGAAAAAAACATCTTTGACAGATCTCAAAATGTGTTTAAATAATATTAAAAGCAGGGTGCCAAGTTAATTAGTCAACCAAGTTGCTTTCCACATAGGACTTCACAGCCCCTCAGACTTGTTTTTTTCAGCTGTCAGCTTGCAAGCAGATGTTTTGAATCAAAACACAGTTGTAAGAGAACGTTTTCTCTCAATAAACATGTTGTCTTAATGAGAAATACATAACTTTTTAGAAGCACCTAACTCTAGGCAAATCAATGCTTAGGCTTGAGCAGCCTTGGGCTGCCTGTGGAAAGAAATGAGCTTCTTTGGGGTTTATCCTTTATTTTTTTCTCTCCCCCTGGTCAGATTTTATGTGCTCTGCAACAGGGTCTCATTGGCACTGGCATGAGAGACTTGCATGGGAGTATTGGCTGCACTCAAGAGAAATGAAAAGCAGCATTTGGTGAAATGAAACACTTCCTGATCAGCAGAGCTGCGTAGTTAATGCTCAAGAATGTCAAAACATGTAGCTGAGGATTACTTTAAGCAGCTGAACTGGGAAAATTGTTGAAGCCATGGAGTCATAGAAGCATAGAATCACAGAGTGGTCTGTGTCTGAAGGGACCTCCAAAGCTCATCCAGTCCAACCTCCCTGCACTCAGCAGGGACATCCCCAACTAGATCAGGCTGCCCAGGGCCTCCTCTAGCCTCACCTTGAAGATCTCCAGGGAAGGAGCCTCAACCACCTCCCTGAAAAACCTGTTCCAGTCTTCCACCATCCTCATAGTAAAAAACTTGTGCTTAACATCCAATCCAAATCTGCTCTGCTGTAGTTTGAGGCCAGTGCCTCTTGTCCTGTCCCTGCAGGCCTTTGCAAACAGTCTCTCTGCAGCCTTCCTGTAGCCCTCTTCAGGTACTGGCAGGCTGCTGTTAGGTCTCCCCAGAGCCTCCTCTTCTCCAGGCTGAACACCCCCAGCTCCCTCAGCCTGTCCTCATAGCAGAGCTGCTCCAACCCCCTGATCATTCTCATGGCCCTCCTCTGGACCCTCTCCATCAGGTCCATCAGTCATCCAGCTGAATTCAGCAACTGGAGAAAGAGGATGGAATGAGGCCAGGAACTGTGCTCTGCCTCTTGCTTTCCCAGCTCTTGGTGAAATAATGGCAGAAGTTAGCAGTCAAGAAGGGTAAGCATTAGCTAGGCTGCTGTCTTGGAAGGTGGATCTTTCGTTTTTAAACAGATGCAGCTAGTGTGACTCTCAGTCTTGTTGTTGATTCCTTGGGCTGTATCCACGCTTTTAATTCCGTATTTTTGTTTATTTTTACCAAACCACTAAAACTACTCGATAAACAGAGTTTATGTCATATAGATGTGTGCCTTGGGTTAATATGGCTCACCCTCACAAGCATCTCCTCTCTAACCATGCACACAGGAGGGAAAGTAATACAAACAAAGCAGAGCCAGGGTAAGAAGGAGCTGAATCACCGTGTCTCTGTCCATCTATATGGAAGAGTCATAGAACCATAGAATATCTTAGATTGGAAGGGACCTTAGACATGATGTACTCCAACCTCCCCACCATGGGCAGGAACACCTTTCAACTAGACTCTGCTCCTCAAGGCCTCATCCAACCTGGCCTTAAACACCCCCAGGAAGGAGGCAGCCACAGTCTCCCTGGGCAGCCCATTCCAGAATGTCACCACCCTTGTAGTGAAGAATTTCCAAAGATCCAGTCTAACCCTGCTCTCCCTCAGCTTCAACCCTCATAAAAATTCCCTCTGCAGCCTTCCTGGAGGATCCCTTCAGCTATTGGAAGGCAGCTCTAAGGTTCCACCAGAGTCTTCTCTTCTCCAGGCTGAACAACCCCAGCTCTTCAGCCTATTCTCACAGCAGAGGTGTTCCAGCCCTTGGATCATCTTTGTGGCCGTCCTCTGGACTTGTTCCAACAGCTTTGTGACGTTCTTATACTGGGGACACCAGCACTGGAGGCAGTGTTGGAGGTAGGGTCTCAGCAAAGCAGTGTCAAGTGGCAGAAACCCCTCTCTTGCCCTGCTGCCCACACTCCTCTGGCTTCAGCCCAGGATATGATTTGCTTTCTATGCTGCCCAAACACTCTGCTGGCTCATGGTGTGCTTCTCATCAATCAACACCCCCCAAGTCCCTTTCTTTTGTCATAATAGAGCATGGATTTCTAGTTTTTAAAGTCTTATGACATAAGGTGATCCCATGACCTGAAGTGTAACAAGTCTAACCTTGAGTAAGACACACTGCTTTAGGAATTAGAGTAACATAGAGACTGAGTGCCTTAAATGGCTCTGCTTGGCAGGGGGGGTTGGACTCAATGATTTCTGGAGGTCCCTTCCAACCCCTAGCATTGTATGCTTCTGTGATTCTATGAATTGCTCACTGTTGCTTGAAATCTTAACACCAATCAGAGGTCTTTTTATAGGCTTGCCTTTATCTGTGTTCTGAAGCAAAATGGAATGGTTGAGCTATTCAGGAGATAATGGTTGCAATCTGTTACTCTCCTGAATTTTATGGCTCTGGCTTCCCTCAAGAGTTGGTGCTACAAGGGCCAGAGAAATCATTTCTACACAGCACAGTGCAATACCATGTTTACACACAAGACCAGCACCACTGTGAACACCCTTGTTGGCTGCTAGAGTAGGACATCCCCCTAAGCTTTCAAGACCTGTCAGGATTCCTTCCCATGTGACCTGCGCTGGATTCTATGGTCCTACTCTGGCAGGGAGGTTGGACTCAATGATCTCTGGAAGTCCCTTCCAACCCCTGACATCCTAGGATCCTGTGAAATAGTTTTAAATCAGCGGTGGACTACTAGTGGTAGTTACAAGGAGATGCACAGTTAAGTCTGCAGGTGTAGGGAAAGAAAAAACCCACCGCAAGTGGAAGGACCATCCACAATTTCATAAAACTGCCACAGTTAATTAATTTGGGAGTCTTGACAGTGCAACAGGTAACACTGACTATTAGCCTTCTGGCTCCTGAAACTATTAGTCCTGTGTTAATTGTCTTGTGAAATCAGTGACATTCTGATGTGCATCTGAAAGTGGGTGCGATCTTGATTGCAAGGAGATATTGCAATTAACTCTGATTCTAGTATGCTCTGTAAGTACCTTTTTGAACCATAAAAATTAAAATGTGATTAAAAAGTCCTTTGGGGATCCTGGAGAGCATTTTCAGTTTTTAAGTGAGGAGGGAAGAAAAGCAACCTGATTGCAAAGCTGATGTGTTTACAGATGTATGATTTTTTTTCCACAGAATGTTAGGGGCTGGAAAGGACTTCAAAAGCTCATTCAGTCCAACCCCCCTGCCAGAGCAGGATCACCTAGAGCAGATCACACAGGAACACATCCAGGTGGGTTTTGAGTCTCTCCAGAGAGGGAGACTCCACATCCTCCCCTGTGAGTGTTCTGTCACCCTCACAGGGAAATAAAATTTCCTCATATTTATGTGAAACTTCCTGTGCCTCAACTTCCACCACTGCCCCTTGTGCTGGCATTGAGCATCACCCAGCAGAGCCTGGCTCCAGCCTCTGGGCACTCACCCTGCACATCTTTATCAACATGAAGGAGGTCACCTCTCAGGCTCCTCCTCTCCAAGCTACAGAGCCCTCATCTTGCTCAGGCTTTCTTTTAAGGATGATGTTGCACTCCATTCATAATTTTTGCGGCTCTGTGCTGGACTCTTTCAAGCAGTTCTCTGAGGTCCTTCCTGAACTGAGGGGCCCAGAACTGGACACAATACTCCAGATGTGGTCTCAGCAGGGCAGAGTAGAAGGGGAGGAGAACCCCTCTCGACCTACTCACCACAGCCCTTCTAATCCACCCCAGGATGCCATTGGCCTTCTTGGCCACAAGAGCACATTGCTGGCTCATGGTCAGCCTCCCATCCATCAGGACCCCCAGGTCCTTTTGCCCTTCACTGCTCTCTAGCAGCTCAGTGCCCAGCCTGTACTGCTCCATGGGGTTTTTCTTTCCCAGGTGCAAGACTCTACCCTTGCCCTTGTTGAATTTCATTCCATTTCTCCCTGCCCAGCTCTCAGCCTGTCTCAGTCTGGCTGAGTGGCAGCACAACCTTCCTGTGTCAGCCACTCCACCCAGTTTGTGGTCATCAGCTGCCAGTGCTCTCTGTGCCCTCATCGAGGTCATTGATGAATATATTGAACAGCTCTGGTCCCAGCACTGAGCCCTGAGGGACTCCACTAGTTACAGGCCTCCAACTAGACTCTGTTCCATTGACCACAACTCTATGACTTCTTTCCTTCAGCCAGTTCCCATCAAGACCACACTACCTCAGTTTAGCCTTGAGGATGGTGTGGGAGATGGTGTCAAATGTCAAATTTCTGGTTAAGCTTAACTATTAACTGAAATAATTGATTACCTGACAAAGCTACATGGATAACCAGGTTTGTCAGTCTGAGGATTCAAAGCAACCAACAAAAGAGTGAAAAATCAAAAAACAGAGGGCTTGGGGGAAAAGTGTTGTAATTAAAATGAAATTCAGAAGTATTCCTGTTGCAATCCTGCTTTTTGTTAGCAAAAAAAAAAGAGGAAAAAGCAAAAGAAAAGAAAAAAAGGAGAAAGTTTAATTTCATTGTAGCTGTTGGGAGGCAAATAATGATTGTTCTGAGGCTTTCTTCTGCTTTTTTTAGTGACATGAAATGATAGTATTTAAGTATTGCTGGGGACTGGATTGTCTGGGCTGCTAATCATACAATGGTCTGGGCCAGAAGGGACCTCCAGAGCTCATCCAGTCCAACCTCCCCACACTCAGCAGGGACATCCCCAACTAGATCAGGCTGCCCAGGGCCTCCTCCAGCCTCACCTTGAAGAGCTCCAGGGAAGGAGCCTCAAATACGTCCCTGGGCAACCTGTTCCAGTGTTCCACCACCCTCATAGGAAAGAACTTGTTCCTAACATCCAATCCAAATCTGCTCTGCTCTAGTTAGAAGTCATTGCCCCTGGTCCTGTCCCTGCAGGCCTTTGCAAGCAGTCTCTCTCCATCCTTCCTGTAGCCCCCTTCAGGTACTGGCAGGCTGCTCTTAGGTCTCCCTGGGGCCTTCTCTTCTCCAGGCTGAACACCCCCAGCTCCCTCAGCCTGTCCTCATAGCAGAGCTGCTCCAACCCCTGATCATTTTTGTGGCCTCCTCTGGACCCTCTCCATCAGCTCCATGTCCTTCCTGTACTGAGGGCTCCAGACCTGCACACAGCACTCCAGGTGAGGTCTCAGCAGAGCAGAGCCCTCTCTGGCTCTGCTGGCAGTGCTGCTTTGGATGCAGCCCTGTGATTTGCCTTCTGTGCTGCAAGCTCACACTGCCTGCTCCTGTCCAGCTTCTCATCCACCAGCACCCCCAAGTCCTTTTCCTCAGGACTGCCTTCCCTCACCTCCTCCTCCAGTCTGTACTGACAGTGAGGATTGTTCCAGCCCTTTGTCTTCAAAAGAAAAGAGAATCAGGGGAATTATTATTCAGTTGTCTTTATTTAATGCTTATCTCCATGTTTCCAATCAACATCAACACAGCAATCTCGGTTCATATCCGAGTCACGGCACCGATTCTGTGATTCTTTCCTGGGACGGTTGCCAGCAGCTCTGAAGTATCAACGCTGAGAAATCTTATTGGAATAAATGTCTGTTTGCCAAGGATCCACCTTAAATGCTAACCATGACAGCAAGGGAGGTTTTCCTCCCCCTCTACTCTGCCCTAGTGAGACCACATCTGGAATGCTGTGATCAGTTTGGGGCTCTCCAATTCAACCGAGACAGAGAACTACTGGAGTGAGTCCAACAGAGAGCTACAAGGATGACTGAGAGACTTTGAACATCTCCCCTGTGAAGAGCACTTACAGGATGGCCAAGGAATCAGGCCCAGTCAGCATGGATTTAGGAAGGGCAGGTCCTGCCTGACCAACCTGATCTCCTTCTATGATCAGGTGACTGCCTGGTGGATGTGGGGAGGCCTGTGGATGTAGTCTACCTGGACCTCAGCAAGGCCTTTGACACCGTCCCCCATAGCAAACTCCTGGCCAAGCTGTCAGCCCATGGCTTGGATGGGAGCACACTGCATTGGGTTAGGAACTGGCTGGAGGCTGAGCCCAGAGAGTGGTGGTGAATGGTGCCACATCCAGCTGGCGGCCAGTCACTAGTGGAGTCCCCCAGGGATCAGTGCTGGGCCCCAAGCTCTTTAACATCTTTATTGATGATCTGGATGAGGGCATTGAGTCCATCATCAGTAAATTTGCTGATGACACCAAGCTGGGGGCAGGAGTTGATCTGCTGGAGGGTAGAAAGGCTCTGCAGAGGGACCTTGACAGGCTGGACAGATGGGCAGAGTCCAAGGGCATGAGATTGAACACATCCAAGTGCCAGGTTCTGCACTGATCCCCAGGGATCAGTGCTGGGCCCTGTCCTCTTCCACATCTTCATCGATGATCTGGATGAAGGGGTAGAGTCAGTCATCAGCAAGTTTGCAGATGACACAAAGTTAGGGGCAGATGTTAGTCAGTTAGAGGGTAGAAAGGCTCTGCAGAGGGACCTCGACTGACTGGACAGATGGGCAGAGTCCAACGGGATGTCATTCAACAAGTCCAAGTGCTGAGTGCTGCACTTTGGCTACGGCAATCCCATGCAGAGCTATAGGCTGGGGTCGGAGTGGCTGGAGAGCTCCCAGACAGAGAGGGACCTGGGGGTGCTGATCGACAGCCACCTGAATATGAGCCAGCAGTGTGCCCAGGTGGCCAGGAGGGCCAATGGCATCCTGGCCTGCATTAGGAATAGTGTGGCCAGCAGTAGCAGGGAGGTCATAGTGCCCCTGTACTCTGCTTTGGTTAGGCCACACCTTGAGTACTGTGTCCAGTTCTGGGCCCCTCAGTTTAAGAAGGACATCGAAACACTTGAGCGTGTCCAGAGAAGGGCAACAAGGCTGGGGAGAGGCCTTGAACACAAGCCCTATGAGGAGAGGCTGAGGGAGCTGGGATTGTTTAGCCTGGAGAAGAGGAGGCTCAGGGGTGACCTCATTGCCCTCTACAACTACCTGAAGGGTGGTTGTAGCAAGGAAGGGGTTGGCCTCTTCTCCCAGGCAACCAGCATCAGAACAAGAGGACACAGTCTCAAGCTGCGCCAAGGGAGGTTTAGACTCGAGGTGAGGAGGAAGTTCTTCACTGAGCGAGTAATTCATCATTGGAACGGGTTGCCCAGGGAGGTGGTTGAGTCATCAACCCTGGAGGCGTTCAAGGGGAGATTGGACGTGGCACTTGGTGCCATGGTCTAGGCATGGGGTCTGTGTTGATAGGTTGGACTCGATGATCCTCGAGGTCCTTTCCAACCTAAGTGATACTGTGATACTGTGATACTGTGACATTGGCCACAACCCCATGCAGTGCTACAGGCTGGGGTCAGAGTGGCTGGAGAGCAGCCAGGCAGAGAGGGACCTGGGGGTGCTAGTTGATGGTAGGCTGAACATGAGCCTGCAGTGTGCCCAGGCAGCCAAGAGGGCCAATGGCATCCTGGCCTGCATCAGGAAGAGTGTGGCCAGCAGGAGCAGGGAGGTCATTGTGCCCCTGTACACTGCACTGGTTAGGCCACACCTCAAGTCCTGTGTCCAGTTCTGGGCCCCTCAGTTTAGGAAGGATGTTGACTTGCTGGAAGGTGTCCAGAGAAGGGCAACAAAGTTGATGAGGGGTTTGGAACACAGCCCTGTGAGGAGAGGCTGAGGGAGCTGGGGTGGCTTAGCCTGGAGAGGAGGAGACTCAGGGGTGACCTTCTTGCTCTCTACAACTACCTGAAGGGAGGTTGTAGCCAGGTGGATGTTGGTCTCTTCTTCCAGGCGCCCAGTATCAGAACAAGAGGACACAGTCTCAAGCTGCACCAGGAGAGGTTTAGGTTGGATGTTAGGAGGAAGTTTTACACAGAGAGAGTGATTGCCCATTGGAATGGGCTGCCTGGGGAGGTGCTGGAGTCACCATCATTGGGGGTGTTCAGGAGGAGACTTGATGGGGTGCTTGGTGCCATGGTTTAGTTGTTTGGGTGGGTTGGATTGGTTGATGGGTTGGACTAGATGATCTTGAAGGTCTCTTCCAACATGTTTTCTTTCATTATTATTATTATTATCATTATTATTATTATTATTATTATTATTATTATTATTATTATTATTATTAAGAGAGACTGAGAGCCCTGGGGCTGTTTAGTCTGGAGAAGAGAAGGCTGAGAGGGGATCTGATCAATGTCTATCAATAGCTGAGGGGTGGGGGTCAAGATGAAGATGACAGGTCTCTTCTCAGTGGTGTCCAGTGATAGGACAAGGAACAATGGGTGTCAGCTGGAACGCAGGAGTTTCCACCTCAACATGAGGAGAAAATTCTTTCCAGTGAGGGTGCCAGAGCCCTGGAGCAGGCTGCCCAGAGAGGTTGTGGAGTCTCCTTCTCTGGACACATTCCAAACCCACCTGGATGCATTCCTGTGTGGCCTGCCCTAGGTGATCCTGCTTTGGCTGGGGGGTTGGACTAGATGATTTCTAGGGGTCCCTTCCAACCTCTAAGATTCTGTGATTCTATGATTCCATGACCACTTCAGAGCTGATCTGTGTGATGCTGTGAACAATTAATTCACACCTGGGCAATGCAATGCAGTCATACTCACTTGCCAAGTTTTTCTGTTTCCTTCTGCATCCCAATGGCCAAACCAGCCTCAGGGCATGTGTGAGTTTTAGATGCATACAGACGCTGATACAGCTCTGTGTTGTCCAAATATTTTAGGCAACTTTTTCTGTCTAGAGGCAGTTTGAAATCTTAGCTCCTGAGCTGGAGAGCCTGCAAGACTAACCCTGCAGAGATCTGGGTGTACTCTCATCTTTGCTTTCATGGCAAACTTACTGAGAACATGTGCCTGAGTCAGTTCAGTGTCTAATTAAATGGCAATTTTTTTCCTCATGGGAGGCCTTCAGGGACCCCTGAAATGTACAGATTTAAGGTTTTTGGTGGATTTGTTTGGGTAAATCATTTTTAATATTCAGAGGAACATTTCCTTTTGGCACTATGCTAACAGTATGCTAACAGTATGCTGCAGCTTTGTCAACAGTCTACATCTGCTGCTGCTGAACATGGTCCACTGTAACAGGACTCCTGTCACATCAGCAGCTATCATGAAATAATGAGCCCCAGCTGTCCTCCAGGTCTGTCTTAGTCCCTGCAGTGATGGTCAGAACTGTCTCACCTGCAATGAGTCTGTAAGTGCTTCAGAATGAAGCTCTTTGAGGGTCCTATCACCCTCTTTTGGCACAAGAAGTCACCTTTTGTTGCCTCTCTTTGCCTAGTCAAGCAAATTCCCCTTATGGTTGTATAGTTAATAGTGCCCTGTGAGCAGTCCTGGGCATAGCCCAGAGCCCTGTATCTCTGAGCACAGTGACCACTGGATACTTAGCAGTTTGTTCCTGATGACAACTCATATAAGGGCTTCCTAGGCTGCAAAAAATGCTGCCCCCAAGCACACGCTCATTGCAGCAGTGATTCTCAGGCTTCTCTAGTATCTTTCCAGGGATGCTCTTCTGCTTGGGTGCAGCAGATCTACCTCTTGCCTCCACTTTTTGTCCAGTTCTGGGCCCCTCAGTTGAAGAAGAACCTCAGGGAACTGCTTGAAAGAGTCCAGCACAGAGCCACAAAAATTATGAAGGGAGTGGAACATCATCCTTAAAAGAAAGCCTGAGCAAGCTGAGGGCTCTGTAGCTTGGAGATGAGGAGCCTGAGAGGTGACCCCATTCATGTTGATAAAGATGTGCAGGGTGAGTGCTCAGAGGATGGAGCTAGGCAGGGTGGGTGATGCCCAATGCCAGCACAAGGGGCAGTGGTGGAAGCTGAGGCAGAGGAAGTTCCATGGAAACAGGAGGAAGATTTTTTTCCCTGTGAAGGTGACAGAACCCTGGAAGAGGCTGCCCAGAGGGGTTGTGGAGTCTCCCTCTCTGGAGATATTCAAGACCTGCCTGGATGTGTTCCTGTGTGATCTGCTCTAGGTGATCCTGCTCTGGGAGGGGGGTTGGACTGGATGAGCTTTTGGGGTCCCTTCCAGCCCCTAACATTCTGTGATTCTGTGATTCATGTCAGCCACACCAGCTAGGAATGTCCCCTGACCTTCCCTACTGTTCTGAGTTACCAAACAGAATGCAGCATGAGAACTACATGATTCACTGATTCACAGACTGCATCATGTTGGAAAGGATTCTTAAAGACCATCTTGTCCAAACCCCCTTCAGTGAGCAGGGACATCTCCAACTAGATCAGCCTTCCCATGGGCCACATCAAGTCTGATCTTGAATCTCTCCAAGGACAGGGCCTCAACTGCATCTCTGGGCAGCCTGTTCCTGTATTTCATTGTAAGTAACTTCCTCCTGATGTCTAACCTAGATCTACCCTGCTCCAGTTTCAAATCACTGCCACTCATCCTATCCCTGCAAGCCCTTCTAAACAGACTCTCCCCCACCTTCCTGTAGGTCCCCAACAGATACTGAAATATAGTTGTAAGGTCTCCCCAGAGCTGCCTTCTCTGCAGACTCAACAGTACCACTTCTTTCAGCCTGTCTTCAAGGGAGAGATGCTCCAGCCCTCTGATCATCTTTGTGGCCCTCCTCATGGATCTGCTTCAGCAGGTCCACATCTCTGTTGTGTTGGAGGCTCCAGACCTGTACACAGTAGTCCAGGTGAGGACTCACTGGAGCAGAGCAAAGTGTTGGGGTAGGAAGGGACCTCAAGGATCATCCAGTTCCAACCCCTCTGCCATGGGCAGGGACACCTCACACTACAGCAGGTTGCTCACAGCCACATCCAGCCTGGCTGCAAAAACCTCCAGGGATAAGGCTTCCCACCACCTTCCTGGGCAACCTGTGCCAGTCTCTCATCACCCTCATGGGGAACAACTTCTTCCTTACATCCAATCTGAATCTACCCATTTCTAGTTTTGTTCCATTCCCCCTACTCCTATCATTCCCTGACACCCTCAAAAGTCCCTCCCCAGCTTTCTTGTAGCCCCCTTCAGATCCTGGAAGGCCACAAGAAAGTCTCCTGGGAGCCTTCTCTCCTCCAGACTGAACAGCCCCAACTCCCTCAGTCTGTCCTCATAGGAGAGGTGCTCTGGCCCTCTGCTCATCCTCATGGCCTTTCTCTGGACATGTTCCTAGCTCTGTCAGGTCTGACAACTTGGTGCAGTAAGACAGACTCTCTGGAGACAGATTGGGAAGTCTGATTTCCTCTCAGTTTCTCTGATTGTCATGCTAGTGTCCATTGATCCCCCCACTTAAGTTAAAAATACCATGTTTGATGTAACTAGAGAGCCCAAAGCTTCTCTACTTAATGCCTGTGTTGATATTCCTGATAGAAGCTAAAGGCTATTTACATCCATAAATCTACTACAGTGCATTCAGTAGGGTATTTGAGTGGATTTTGTGCTGTGAGACTGGGACTTGGTTAATAAGAAGTGAAGAAAATGCTTTTTAACTGTGTTTTTATAGAGTGCAGCCCCTGAGAAATGAAGTTACTTTCAGTCACACATGCAGGAACTGAGGCTCTGTGTACACAACATACTCAAATGAACTGCACTGAGGTGTGAAGGGTATTTTAGGATCCAGTGCTGCAAGATATTGAGCTGTGCTAATTCCCTGGAAAGTTGAGTAATGGAATGGAGAACTCTTGGGCTTTTGGACTTGAATTATTCAAAGCCACTCCTCCTGTTCCCCCATATGAATACCAATGGCATTGAGTGCAGCTAAAGAAAATACAACAGGCATTATTTTACAGGCTAGCTAAACAGAACAGCATTGTGGATAAGAAAAGAAGAACAATTAGCCTTTATGCAGAGCATAGCAAGCACTATTTGAGACATAATTATCAGTTACATGCATTAGTTTATAGGGTTAATGCTATTAGTAATGGATTAGATTATTAGCATCCACAAGGACCTTATTGTGGCCTTCCAGTATCTGAAGGGGGCTACACGAACGCTAGGGAGGGACCTTTTAGGGTGTCAGGGAGTGATAGGACTGGAGGGAATGGAGCAAAACTAGATTCAGACTGGATGTTAGGAAGTTCTTCCCCATGAGGGTGGTGAGAGACTGGCACAGGTTGCCCAGTAAAGTGGTGGAAGCCTCATCCCCAGAGGTTTTGCAGACCAGGCTGGATGTGGCTGTGAGCAACCTGCTGTAGCGTGAGGAGTCCCTGGCCATGGCAGAGGGGTTGGAACTGGATGATCTTTGAGGTCCCTTCCAACCCTGACAATTCTGTGACTATGAAAGACAGAAGTGAAGAAATCCAAGAGGCTATGTAGAGCAAAATGTGTTTTGCCTACCAGAGGATTGGTTAAATATTTCAATAGAGAGACAGTGAATACTCCTGGTCAAGGCAGAACTGCAGGTGTTGAAAGGCTTCCCTCAGCAGCTGCTAGGCACTTTGAAGGCATTACTTTATTTTTCAGTAACCCCAAACCAAAATGTGGCTGGCACTGGAATGCATTTTAGCTTTGCATCAGAATTATATTTAAAGAAAAAGAAAGAAAGAAAGAAAAGAGAATGAAAAATGATTGTTTTGTTCAGACCAAAGTGAATGTTGTGAAGCCCATATCAGCCAAGCTTCAATTATCTCAGAAATGGGAATTTAAATATTTCCACCAGAGCAATGTGGGGAAACTGCAGGCATAAAACAATATTCATTAGGGATTCATTTTCAGTCATCTAGAACAGCATAAACAAAGACAGGCGCATTCCAGATGTCAGATGCAGCAATTTAAAAGGGAAAGGGTTCCCACTCCCAGTTTTATGAAGACTACTTTCCTAATACAATGAAGCATTTTCAGGGAGTGGGATTATTAGTCAGCTACAGAGCTGGTCTTGTTGCCTAGACATGTGCAGAATATCAATATTGTAACACTTTAGAGAACTGATGGACAGAAAATCATCAGCTCTCTGCTTTGGACTGCTTAGTGTTAGCCATAGAGGTCACATTTAAAGCAGCTCTGAGTTTTCCTACAGTATTTGGATCTAGTATGATTCTTCAGTATCACAGGGGTAAGGATCAATCCATCCTTGATCCCTTGGCAATCACAGAATCATAGAATCAATAAGGCTGGAAAAGACCTCAGAGATCATTAAGTCCAACCTATCACCTAATGCCTCCTGACAACTAAACCACGGCTCCAAGTGCCACATCCAATCCTTTTTTGAACACCTCCAGGGATAGGGACTCCACCACCTCCCTGGGCAGCACATTCCAATAGCTAACAACTCTGTGAAGAACTTTCTCCTCACCTCCAGCCTAAACTTCCCCTGGCACAGCTTGAGACTGTGTCCTCTTGTTCTGGTGCTGGTTGCCTGGGAGAAGAGACGAACCCCCACCTGTCTACAATCTCCCTTCAGGTAGTAGAGAGCAATAAGCTCTCCCCTGAGCCTCCTCCAAGAGAGTGCCATGACTATCTATTTACAAGTACCTGAAGGGAGGGTGCAGCCAGGTGGGAGTTGGTCTCTTCTCCTGGGCAACAGAACAAGAGGACACAGTCTCAAGCTGTGCAGGGCGAAGTTTAGACTTCATCTTAGAAAATTCTTACCAGAAAGATATATTGCCCACTGGAATGTACTGCCCAGGGAGGTGGTGGGGTCGACGTCCCTGGAAGTGTTTAAGAAAAGACTGGATGAGGCACTTGGTGCCATGGTCTGGTTGATTAGTTAGGGTTGGATGACTGGTTGGACTTGATGATTTTGGAGATCTCTTCCAACCTGGTTGATTCTGTGATTCTGTGAAAGCATTGCTGCAGAGATTTCCAGCACATCATGAGGAGTAACTTCTTTACCATAAGGGTGACAGAGCCCTGGAGCAGGCTGCCCAGGGAGGCTGTGAAGTCTCCTCCCCTAGAGACTTTCAAGCCCCATCTGGATGTGTTCCTGTGTGACCTGTGCTGGATTGTATGGTCCTGCTCTGGCAGGGGGGTTGGACTCAATGATCTCTTTGGGTCCCTTCCAACCCCTGACATCCTGTGAGCCTGTGATCCTGTGTCCAGAATAGCTAACTACAAAGGAAGTACATTGGTTTTCTTTTCATTAACACACAGAATCATTTATACATTGCATCTTAAATCTGAGAACCGCAATGATAAGTTAACAGAAATATTCAGCATTTGAGGAGCCAGGAATCCCAGCAAAGGAACAAACTCTTTATCCTTACCTTTCACTGCCTGTAATCAATTCCCCTTGCTAGGTGACCACTACTGTTGGTAGTGATTGTCAGAGCAGGCTGTGAGGATGACTGTCCAGGGCAAGAGTGGTCAGGGATTGGAATGTGCTGCCCAGGGAGGTGGTGGAGTCACCAGCCTTGGATGTGTTTAAAGGTGGTTTGGATGTGGTGCTTGGGGATATGGTTTAGGGGTGAATCTTGCAGAGTAGGGTTCTGGGTTGGACACGGTGATCCTGAGAGTCTCTTCCAACCTGAATGTTTCGGTGATTCTGTGATTTTGAATGTTGTTATTAGGCCTTCTGTTTTCCACTTCTCCTTGAAGAAAAGGGTACCTGATTGTTGCAGCCACTGTGCTGAGGGCAGCTGCTGGCCATGTGTGGAGTGCAGGATTCCTTAGCTGACCAACTCCTGAGCTGCCTAGAGCAAAACAATCACATTTCATGGGTGCCAAGAGCAGCAGCCTCACGTTGGCAGCCTTGGATTGGAACATGCTGCAGAAGCCACCTCCTTGACCTGCTGGAACCTCTCACTGGAAAAAGATTTTAGCTTATAGATGTGATTGGGTTTTACTGCTTAAGGCATTGATAACAGAGAGTATAGAAACAGCCACTCTGAGCTAGAGTTACATGGGTTAAGGACTTAGGTTAGGAACATCTTGGGGGATTAGGTTCTTAGTTTAAGAACAGCTTGGGGAGGGTTGGGCTGCTAGGGACTTTTGCTTCTGTCAGTTAGCTACTTCTGGCTAGGGTTTGGGTGCAGGGATGCTGCTAGGGATCTGCTCAGGACTTCTGTTAGCTGCTTTGTCTGTTAAGGGCTTCCAGGACTTGTGCTGTTAAGGGCACTCTGAGACTCTGTAATGTTGGGGATTCTACAGTGCAGCAATAAAGGACTTGTGGGAGGACTTCTGAGATCCTCTGCTCTCTACATTTCTGGAATCTCATTGCTGTGTGGCAACAGGGTTCCTGCCTTCATTCATCACCCAATGGCACCTGAACCGGGGAGGTGACACCACCTGATACCTTGGCACATTGTACAAAGATCTTTCTCTTTAATCTAAGGATATATATTTTTTAAAATCTTAAAAATTTATTTATATAAGAATTAAAAGTTATGTCTGTGAGTTTAAAAATGGCAAGTGTACTTTTCTTCCTTTTTAATCTATGATCATGCAATTTACCTTTCTTCCAGCCACTGACTCCTCTGCAATCTCAAACTGCCTCGGTCTGTTCCCAATCTGTGTCATAGGAGTTACAGAATAGGTGCTTGAAGTCTCACTCACTTGTCACACTCAGTGTCTTCTGGGGAAAAGGGGGAACCTCACTGAGTTCTCAACAGTGTAATCTGCAGGTATCAGCAGCCAGCTCTTTTTGTGGGATGACTATGATGCTGGTATTAATGAATCATAGAATAACAGAATTGTCACAGCTGGAAGAGACCTCAAGGATCATCCAGTTCCAACCCCCTGCCATGGGCAGGGACACCTCACCCTAGAGCAGGTTGCTCTGAGTCACATCCAGCCTGGCCTTAGAAAACTACAGGGATGAGGCTTCCACCACCTCCCTGGGCAACCTGTGCCAGTGTCTCGCCACCCTCATGGGGAAGAACTTCTTCCTAACATCCAATCACAGAATGCCTTCTTTCTCATCACTCCTGGGCTCATTTTGATGTGTTTGCTAACAGATGCTCCACTTCTCTTTTTCTTCATTACATTCAGGCTTAGAGTGTACATTGTGGTGTACATCTGTTCTTTATGCTTAGGTTTTGTTAACCCCAATGCTGTTTTGGTGCTCTGATCTTATTCCTTCAATGACCAATAGTTGACTGCTGATGAGTTGTTTATAGACCTGTGTACGGACCTCCAATATCAATGTGCTCATGCTTTCAAGATCCTTGCTGTCATCTCACAGCATCACAGTACATTAGAGGTTGGAAGGGGCCTCCAGAGACTGAGTCCAAACCCCCTGCCAAAGCAGGGTAACCCGGGGTAGTCTGCACAGGAATGCACTCAGGTGGCTTTTGAATGTGCCCAGAGAAGGAGATTCCATAACCTCTCTGGGCAGCCTGCTCCAGGGCTCTGTCACCCTCACTGGAAAGAAATTACTTCTCATGCTGAGGTGAAACCGTCTCTGTTCAAGTTTGTATCCATTGTTCCTTGGCTTATTACTGTGCACCACCCAAAAGAGCTTGGTCCCCTTCACTTGACCCCCACCCCTCAGCTATTGATAGACATTGATCAGATCCCTTCTCAGCCTTCTCTTCTCCACACTAAACAGCCCAAGGGCTCCCAGACTCTTTTCACAGGGGAGATGCTCAAGACCCCTGAGCATCCTCGCAGCTCTCCCTTGGACTCTCTCCAGCAGGTCTCTGTCTCTCTTGAACTGGGGAGCCCAGAACTGGACAGAGTATTGCAGGTGTGGTCTGAGCAGGGCAGAGCAGAGGGGGAGAAGAACCTCCCTAGTCCTTAATTAAAAAATAATGTCATAGTCTCAGTCTTTCAGTGTCCCTCCGCCGCCAGTGGCATCCAAGCGCGGGCAGGGCCGAGTCCCCCGCAGCTCGCTGGGGCAGAGCGGCGGGTGCCGCCGCCCGTCCGCCCCCACTCGCCCCGACCCGCCGCGGCGTCGACTGCGGCTCTGGCCACGGCCGAAGGGCATGCTCCCCGCCCCGCTTCCAGGCTCTTCTCCGGCCTCTGGACACGGCTGCGGGCGCCCGAGGGCAGCGCCGGGGCGGGATCGATTCAGGCCGCCTTGGGGGCGGCTCCACCGCTCTCCCAGCCGCCCCCGCCGGCCTCACAGCGCTACCTCTGCTGCTCCGTCTTGTGCTGTCCGAAGGTGTCTCTGAGCCTTAACGCAGCCTGTGCGCCTCCTCTGCCTCAAAGGTCACGGAAGATGGGTTTCCCGGGCAGGCTGGCGGCGCTGCCGAAACTTCTTGTGGCGGCGGCGGGCCGGGGCGGCGGTGCCTGGAGGCGGCCCGGGGGGTCCTGCGTGGGGAGCCCCCTCCCAGCCTGCGCCGCCGCCGCTGCCCCGCGCCCACCGCTGGGCGCCCGCGCAGCCTCCGCCCGAGCGGCGGGCGAGTACGAGAAAGTTTACAGCGCTTCTGTGGCAGAGCCCGAGAAGCTCTGGGGAGCAGCTGCCGAGCAGATTCAGTGGTACAAGCCGTGGGTCCGAGCCCTGGAGAGGGCCCAGCCGGGGAGCGCCTCCTGGTGAGTCTGCCTGTATCCCACCCCCGGCGTGGGGGCCTGGCCGGGGCCGGCCCGAGCGGGGCGCGGCGGGGGAGGACGCGGCTCGGTTGTACCGAGGAGGGCTGCCCGCCGTGGGGAGAGGTGCGAGGGGTCGTGTGCTTAGCACAAGTCTGCCCCAGCGCGGCGTGGTCGTGGTGCTGTGCTGGTTTGGCAGGTGACTGCAGAGCATGGAGGAGTTTAATGATTACACTTGGTTAAAATTAATGATTAAAAGCAGTGTGGGTGAGTGCACTGGGATGAGTGGTGTGGTGGGTTGAAGATTCCCCCCAACATAAAACGGCCAGACCGGCTCAGATGGAAGCAAATGAAGCTGTATTTGCAAGCAAAACGACAATCTGGAGATGAAATGCAACGAATATGCACAAAATGTACCGTATTTACAGGTATTTATAAACAGCACAAGAACCCTCCTGGACAAACGACGGGACTAGTAATAGCTTCCCCACTCCCTGCTCCTTTTGCCCCTGTACACGATAGAGCAGAGAGAAGAGCAGAGAATTGTTTGTTAATACTCAACTGCAATAAAGCAATGCAGCCGAGGTCAGCAAAGCCAGCAGAAGACACAGCTGGCATCTGCCAGAGCAAGGAAGCCAAAATGAGAGAAAGTTAGTGTACACTACTAGCTTTTGTGTTTGTTATCTGTCCAATGGGATTATTTAAAACTTACCATTATTTTACTTTTCACATCCAAGAGTGATTTATTTACATTCTACTACTTTCTGTTCAAGATCTGTGGAAAATTTTCAAGGTACAGCCTGAAACTACCACAGAGGTGTGACATCCACGAGTGTGTGCTGCCCATGCGTGGCTGAGTGCGAGGGGGTCTGGGTCTGTTGCTGTGCCATCCAACTCCCTTTGGGGCTGTCTTGGGAACAGGGTGCTGTGAGCATGGAGAAGCCAGGCATGAGGTGCCAGGGGAGCTAGGTGTGTGGAAACACAGAGATGGTGGCTTGCAGCGTTACTTAATCTTAGAAACTGTCCAAATAGGTAATAATTTAAAGAATAGAATAGAATAGACCAGGTTGGAAGAGACCTTCGAGGTCATTGTGTCCAACCTATCATCCAACACCACCTAATCAACTAAACCATGAAACCAAGCACCCTATCAAGTCTCCTCCTGAACACCTCCAGGGATGGTGACTCCACCACCTCCCCGGGCAGCACATTCCAATGGGCAATCACCCTCTCTGTGTAGAATTTCTTCCTAATCTCCAGCCTAAACAGATGTGGTTAAGGTAATGCTTGGCAAAAACACTGGCATTGTAGTTTTTATATATCTATATATCTATATCTATATATATATACACACACTTACACACACATGGTGAATGGCCAACTGCACAAAGACAGAATGTGATATCATAGAATCATGGAATTGTTAGGGTTGGAAGGGACCTCAAGGATCATCCAGTTCCAACCCCCCTGCCATGGGCAGGGACACCTCACACTACAGCAGGTTGCTCACAGCCACATCCAGCCTGGCCTTCAAAACCTCCAGGCATGAGGCTTCCACCACCTCCCTGGGAAACCTCCTTATAAATTGCTGAGTTGAGTTTTCAGTACAATAATAAGGGTGGTGTTACCTGTTAACATGTTGTGTTGATCACCATCAACAAGTTTACATCGTGGTCTTTGACTTTTTTTCCTCAAGGAGAAGCTGATAGAGGATAATGCAGGCAGTACAGGATGAAGGTAACCTTTAGGACATTGACATTCTTCACAGTTTGAAGTGTTTTTCTAGTTTGATTTTAATGTAAAAATTCTGATCATTCTCAAAATGTAATTAAAAATATTAATCACTCTTGGATCTGCACAAATGAAGAGATGGAGAACCAGCAGAGTGGAGCCTGCTTACTTATTTGCATCTCATGTTACTGCTTGACACCTCTAGTAGTGGAAATTGTCTGTTGGTCTAAGCTGAATGTTAAACAGCTCTCAGACAGGATATGTCTCTCTAAGTCATCAGGAATCTGTAACAGTCAGGAGTTCTGAAGTATATGGATAGGGAAACTTGTGTTCCACTGATGAACAACTGATGTTGTTTACCTGGACCTGAGCAAAGCCTTTGACACTGTCCCACACCACATCCTGGTCTCCAAACTGGTGACACATGGGTTTGATGGGTGGACCGCTAGATGGATAAGGAACTGGCTTGATGGCCGCACCCAAAGAGTGGCTGTCAATGGCTCCATGTCCCAGTGGAAGCCAGTGACAAGCAGAGTCCCTCAGGGATCAGTCCTGGGACCTGTCTCGTTCAACATCTTTGTGGGTGCCAGGGACAGTGGCATTGAGTGCACCCTCAGCAAGTTTGCTGATGACACCAAGCTGTGTGGTGCAGCAGACACGCTGGAGGGAAGGGAGGCCATCCAGACGGACCTGGACAGGCTGCAGAGGTGGGCACAAGCCAACCTCATGAGGTTCAACAGGACCAAGGGCAGGGTCCTACATCTGGGTTGAGGCAATCCCAGGCACAAATCCAGGCTGGGCAGTGACTGGCTGGAAAGGAGCCCTGAGGAGAGAGACTTGGGGGTGCTGGTGGACAAGAAGCTCAACATGAGCTCTCAGTGTGCACTTGCAGCCCGCAAAGCCAATCAGATCCTGGGCTGCATCGAGAGAGGGGTGGCCAGCAGGTCAAGGGAGGTGATCCTTCCCCTCTACTCAGCTCTGGTGAGACCCCACCTGGAGTACTGCCTCCAGTTCTGGAGCCCCTATTACAAGAGGGATCTGGAGGTGCTGGAAGGTGTCTGGAGAAGGGCCATGAGGATGATCAGAGGGCTGGAGCACCTCTCCTATGAGGACAGACTGAAGGAGTTGGGGCTGTTCAGTCTGGAGAAGAGAAGGCTCCCAGGTGACCTTCTTGTGGCCTTCCAGTATCTGAAGGGGGCCTACAAGAAGGCTGGGGAGGGACTTCTCAGGATATCAGGGAGTGATAGGACTAGGGGGAATGGAATGAAGCTGGAGGTGGGGAGATTGAGGCTGGATGTGAGGAGGAAGTTCTTCAGCATGAGAGTGGTGAAGCCCTGGCATGGGTTGTCCAGGGAGGTGGTTGAGGCCCCATCCCTGGAGGTGTTTAAGCCCAGGCTGGATGTGGCTGTGGCCAGCCTGATGTAGTGTGGGGTCTCCCTGCACATGGCAGGGGGGTTGGAGCAAGATGATCCTTGTGGTCCCTTCCAACCCTGACTGATTCTATGATACTATGACCTTCATATCTTGTTCAACATCTTTGTGGGTGCCAGGGACAGTGGCATTGAGTGCACCCTCAGCAAGTTTGCTGATGACACCAAGCTGTGTGGTGCAGCAGACAGGCTGGAGGGAAGGGAGGCCATCCAGAGGGACCTTGACAGACTGGAGAGGTGGGCACAAGCCAACCTCATGAAGTTCAATAAGAGCAAGTGCAGGGTCCTGCATCTGGGTCGAGGCAATCCCAGGCACAAATCCAGGCTGGGCAGTGACTGGCTGGAAAGCAGCCCTGAGGAGAGAGACTTAGGGGTGCTGGTGGACCAGAAGCTCAACATGAGCTCTCAATGTGCACTTGCAGCCCGCAAAGCCAATCAGATCCTGGGCTGCATCAGGAGAAGTGTGGCCAGCAGGTCAAGGGAGGTGATCCTCCCCCTCTACTCAGCTCTGCTGTGACCCCACCTGGAGTACTGCCTCCAGTTCTGGAGCCCCTATTACAAGAGGGATGTGGAGGTGCTGGAGTGTGTCCAGAGAAGGGCCACGAGGATGATCAGAGGGCTGGAGCACCTCTCCTATGTGGACAGACTGAAGGAGTTGGGGCTGTTCAGTCTGCAGAAGAGAAGGCTCCCAGGTGACCTAATTGTGGCCTTCCAGTATCTGAAGGGGGCCTACAGGAAGGCTGGGGAAGGACTTCTCAGGATCTCAGGTAGTGGTAGGACTAGAGGGAATGGAATGAAGCTGGAGGTGGGGAGATTCAGGCTGGATGTGAGGAGGAGGTTCTTCACCATGAGAGTGGTGAAACCCTGGCATGGGTTGTCCAGGGAGGTGGTCAAGGCCCCGTCCCTGGGGGTGTTTAAGACCAGGCTGGATGAGGCTCCGGCCAGCCTGCTGTAGTGTGGGGTGTCCCTGCCCATGGCAGGGGGGTTGGAACTAGATGATCCTTGTGGTCCCTTCCAACCCTGAATGATACTATGATACTATGATACTATGATTTCTAGGTCGTGACAGTATTCCAAAAGGTCAGGTAGGATCTGTGTAATGGTTACTTTTTAATAACTCAGGAAGGAGAATATCATAAATGCCAGGGAGCATGGTTTAGCTATCAGATGCTGTCAAATAAAGTGCTCTGATTTGCTGAGCATGATAAGCTTGCTTGCTACAAGTGGCAAGGTTAGGTCTTTGTAAAGTATTGTGACTCCTCAGATGGTAGTATCCCTGCCTCTTGTGGCAGGGATAACTCAGGCTAAAGTCACCCTTATCTTCCAAAGGTCTTTTCTGGCCTCATTTCTCACTTGGATCTTTCTCCCTCTGTGGGTGCAGATTGGCACAGCCTGAAATGATCTGGTTAATGGGAGCAAATGCCTTAAAGCTGGCTGTGCAGAAGATGGAACCAGGCTCTTTTCAGTGGTGCCCAGTGACGGAACCAGAGACAGTGAGCACAAACTGAAACACAGGAGGTTCTCTCTGGAAATGCTTTTTTTATGTGAAGATGCACAGAGTTGTTGCACAGTCTCCATCCTTGGAGCTTCAGCAGCTGTCCTGGTCTAATGTCTTCAGGTGGGCCCGCTTGAGTAGGATAATTGGATGAGGTTCCTCCAGAGGTTGCTTCCAGCCTCACCCAGTGTGTAATTTGGTAGGGGGATACGGAGATGTTTGGATGTCAGGTAGCTGTTGCTCTGTTGTGGATAATAAAACATAAAGCAATTCAAATGTGTATAATCCTCTTTAATGCCCTAATACCAGCCTGCACCTTTATTTTTTTCTTCAATTCAAGTTTACATGAAGTGATAGCAGGCTGTGTGTGATACCAGTGTAGTATGCTAAGGCCTCTGAAGTCCCAAATGGTACCAGCATTCAGTGTGCTGATTGACAAGTTCTTTGAGGAAAAGACTGAGAAGAAAGAGAGAAAGGCCTTTTCAGAAGACATGTTGAAGAGCAAACACAATAGAACAGAAGTGAGGAAGAGCCAAGGCTTCCAAGAAGAACATACCTTGGTGGTCTGATGGGGTGAAGATGTAGTTCTGATTCAGATTCCCCTAGGAAGCAGTTTGTGGACACTTTAAAAATACTACCAAGAAACTCATGTATGTGCTTCTTGAGTCTCCTGTTTCAGAGACAAATTATTAGGTCAACTAATAAAGCAGCTGTTTTCAGCATCTTTGGGTTTGGTTGCCAAACATGGAACTTAGAGAAATGGATACCTTAATGTTTTGTTTTTTTCTCTAGTCTCATTTACTTCAGTGAAAGAAGTCAGTTAATGTTTTTTAAATGTAGCTGTAAGACAAATGCCAATTTCCCCTGTCTAAGTACTTGGAGAGGGAGAAAGAAACATTCAGCATGCCCTGGTGTGTTTTGTTTAGTCTTTTCCATTAGAAACAGCAGGGTTAAGGTCAGTGGGTTGCAAAAATGATTTCTGAAAGTTATGTGATAAGCATCACCATCCTCTGGCTGTTTGGCTGAAAATAGCCATCCAAGGTACCACTGAGCTGCAACGAGGCCAAGTGCCAGGCCCTGCACTTGGGGAACAACAACCCCAAGCAATGCTACAGGCTTGGGGTGCAGCGTGGCTGGAAAGCTGCTGGCAGAAAGGGACCTAGGGGTGCTCATGGACAAGCAGCTGAATGGGAGCCAGCAGTGTGCCCAGGTGGCCAAGAAGGCTGATGGCGTCCTGACTGGGATCAGAAATTCTGTGTCCAGCAGGAGCAGGGAGGGGATTGTCCCCTGGGACTCAGCTCTGGTGAGGCCATACCTGAAGTGTTGTGTCCAGTTTTTGGCACCTCAATCCAAGAGAGATGTGGAGGTGCTGGAGCCAGGGCAGAGGAAGGCAAGGAAGCTGTGAAGGGCCTGGAGAATAAATCTGCTGAAGAGTGACTGAAGGAGCTGGGGATGGTTAGTGTGAAACAGAGGAGGCTGAGGGGAGACCTCATGGCTGTCTAGAACTACCTGAAAGGAGCTTGTGGAGAGGCTGCTGCTGGTCTCTTCTCGCAGGTCATTAGTGATAGAACAAGAGGGAATGGCCTCAAGCTGCCGCTGGGTAGCTTTAGACTGGACATTAGGAAACATTTTTTCCTGGAAAGAGTGGTCAGGGATTGGAATGTGCTGCCCAGGGAGGTGCTGGAGTCACCAAGCCTGGCTGTGTTTAAAGGTGGTTTGGATGTGGTGCTTGGGGAGATGGTTTAGGGGTGACCCTTGTAGAGTAGGGTTCTGGGTTGGACTTGGTGATCCTGAGGCTCTTTTCCAACCTGAATGTTTCTGTGATTCTGTGGTTAATTTTCAAGCCTGCACCAGTTACTGCTGCGGTGCAGAACTTCCTCTGATTTTGCTCACATCAAAAATAATGAGAGAGGAATTGTTTAGTGTAAAAAAAAAAAACCAACCAAAAAGGAGGTGTGAGCTTTAAACCATGTAAAATGTGTCTGCAGAGTTGAAGGAGAAAATTGTTCTTTGAGTTGGTTTTGAAGAGGTCAAAATGAGAAGTGTTAAATTGCAGCAAGGGTGCTGCAGATTTTTGACGTCTGAAAGGAAAACCTTTTTGATGCTAAAGGTAGTGAAACGTTTGAACAGATTGCTTTGGAGTTTTGTGGAACCCCACTTAGAAAAGTTAAGCAAATATTTATTTAATCATAAAATCATTTAGATTGGAAATGGTTCAGCAATCAACCCAATGCCACTGTAGCCATTAAACCATATCCTTGCCCAATCCTTTCTTAAACACCTCCTGGGACTGTGACTCCACCACCTCTCTGGGCAACCTATTCCAATGCCTGACCACTTCTGCAGTAAAGAATTTTCATAGAATAGAATAGAATAGAATAGACCAGACCAGGTTGGAAGAGACCTTCAAGATCATCGAGTCCAACCTATCACCCAACACCACCTAATCAACTAAACCATGGCACCAAGCACCCTATCAAGTCTCCGCCTGAACACCTCCAATGATGGTGACTCCACCACCTCCCTGGGCAGCCCATTCCAATGGGCAATCACTCTCTCTGTGTAAAACTTCCTCCTAACCTCCAGCCTAAACCTCCCCTAATATCCAATGTAAACCTCCCCTTGGCACAACTTAAGGCCATTTCCTCTCACCCTATTGCTAGTTACTTGAGACGAGTGACAAACTCCCACCTCACCACTGCCTCCCTTCAGGTAGTTGTAGAGAGCAATGAGGTCTTCCCCCAGCCTCCTCCAGGCTAAACAATCCCAATTCCCTCAGCTGCTCCTCAGAAGATTTGTTCTCTAGACACTTCACCAGCTCTGTTGCCCTTCTCTGGAGACAGTCCAGCACCTCAGTATCCTTCTTGTAATGAGGGGTCCAAAACTGAACACAGTATTTGAGGTGTGGCCTTTTGCTAAGTATTTTTTCCTGTGTGTAATAAAAGCAGCAGTCCTTGATAACCCACAGTATGTATTACATTATAATGATGTGAGCATGTTCACCCACAGCAGGGCCCTCTTAAGCCTCTGCAGAGCTGCCTTAGTGCTCTCATCTGTATTACTATCTTTTCTCTGCTGGTGTCAGTTTCATGTAGATACAGATGTTTATACGTTGCACTATTCTTGCCAAGAGAGGAAGATTTTGAGGACAAGTGGTGTCCCTCAGGGGTCTGTACTGGGACCAGTACTGTTTAATATTTTTATCAATGACAGAGAAAGTGAGGTTGAGTACAACACCAGCAGTGTGCAGATGGCATCAAGCTGAGTGGTGCTGTTGATACACCACAGGGACAGGATGGCATCCAGAGGGACCTGGACAAGCTGCAGAGAGAGGTGGTGCCCAGGGGAACCTCATGAGGTTCAACAAGAGCAAGGGCAGGGTTCTGCATCTGGGCTGGAACAATCCTCACTGTCAATACAGACTGGGGGAGGAGGTGAGCAGCCCTGAGGAAAAGGACTTGGGGGTGCTGGTGGATGAGAAGCTGGCCAGGAGCCTGCAGTGTGAGGTTGCAGCACAGAAGGCAAATCACAGCCTGGGCTGCATCCAAAGCAGCATTGCCAGCAGAGCCAGAGAGGTGATTCTGCCACTTTGCTCTGCTCTGCTGCGACCTCACCTGGAGTGCTGTGTGCAGATCTGGAGCCCTCAACACAGGAAGGACATGGAGCTGATGGAGAGGGTCCAGGGGGGGCCCTGCAAATGATCAGGGGGTTGGAGCAGCTCTGCTATGAGGAGAGGCTGAGGGAGCTGGGGGTGTTCAGCCTGGAGAACAGAAGGCTCTGGGGAGACCTAAGAGCAGCCTGCCAGTACTTCAAGGGGGCTAGAGGCAGGTTGGAGAGAGACTGTTTGCAAAGGCCTGCAGGGACAGGACAAGTGGCAATGGCTTCAAACTAGAGCAGAGCAGATTGAGATTGGATGTGAGGAACAAGTTCTCCATTATGAGGGTGGTGAAACGCTGGAGCAAGTTACCTAGGGAGGTGGTTGAGTCTCCTTCCCTGGAGATATTCCAGGTGAGGCTGGAGGAGGCCCTGGGCAGCCTGATCTAATTGGGGATGTCCCTGCTGACTGCAGGGAGGTCAGACTGGATGTGCTTTGGAGGTCCCTTCCAACCCAGACTGCTCTGTGATTCTGTGGTATGTGCATGCCAATAAAAAGTAATATAATACTTTCCCTAACCTCAGATTATTTTATGTGAATCTATTTTTTTTTTCTGTGAAATTCTAGCTCTAAAAACCAGAATGATAGATGCAAAGTAAGTTAAATTAAGACTGAGTTTAGCAGATTCTTAAGTTAATTGAGGTGCAATACTTTCACTCTTTTCACTAATAGACTTATTTAGCTTTTTGTGTGGAGTGGGAGGTTATAGGATAAAAAAATTACTTCCTGGGCCAAGTGTAATGTTTTATGAGCTGTGTTTTAATGGAATGCTTTCACTCATTGGAAAAAAAAAAAACCAACTATAAAATGCAAAAGCAAAGCCTTGTGAGTGTGGAAGACTGGCTGTTAAGTGCTTCCAACTTGTGTTTAAGGTTTGCAGGGGGAGAGCTGAATATCTGTTACAACGCTGTAGATCGTCATGTGGAGAATGGCCGAGGAGACCAAGTTGCCATTATTTATGACAGCCCTGTAACAAACACCAAAGAGAAAATAACATACAAGGAGCTTCTTGAACAGGTATGGTTGAGGATAACCTTGTCACCTAAAATGGGCCCTAAATATTGCACAGCAGGTATATACTAGAGAGGTACAAAGAATCTGCCTTGCTAGCTTATTGCTGTACCCAGTATTGTATATAAGCTTCACTCCCTGTACCCAGTTAGACTATCTAAGAGGTTTTAGTGGTCTTCTCATTCTTCTTCTGCAATTGAATTGATTTTATTTTTCCTGACTGATTGTGTTTTGAACTTGTCTCTATGGGATTTAACTGTGTTTTTTGCTCCTAACAGTTCTTATTGTGCATTTAAAGGGTAAAGCAAAGTATTAGCCAAGTCACTTGGCAGTTGCTGTGACGAACACAAATACAGCTCCATAGAAGGGCAGGATTTCAGATTAAAAGTTTTTCTACCAAGCTTTCTAATCCACTCTAATAGAAGAAATTAACCTGGTAACTACTGGCTACCTGATAGGAAAGGCATTCACAAACAGATCTGCTGAAAAGGGGAGAGACATGGGCTGGTGTATTTTGAGGCATGGATCTTGTGGATCATAGAATGGTCCAGGTCAGAAGGGACCTCCAAAGCTCATGCAGTCCAACCTTCCCACAGTCAGCAGGGACATCCCCAACTATATCAGGCTGCCCAGGGCCTCCTCCAGCCTCACCTTGAATATCTTCAGGAAGGGAGTCTCAACCACCTCCCTGGGAAACCTGTGCCAGTGTTCCACCACCCTCATAGTAAAGAACTTGTTTCCAACATCCAAACTAAAACTGCTCTGCTCTAGTTTGAAGCTAGGAGAGACTTTGAGAAAAGACCCTACCAATACAACTGTGTGGCATGTGTGACGATGTTTGGCTCATAACCCTTAGCCACTACTTGTGACTCTGTTCTCTCTGCTCAGTGTAAGCTAAAAGTACTATGTCTTGTCATTTCAAAGTAGACTTCCAGCGCTCTGAATGTCTCATACAGTCATAGGGTTGGAAGGGAACTCAAGGATCATGTAGTTCAAACCCCCCTGCCATGGGTCGGGACACCTCACACTACAGCAGGTTGCTCACAGCCACATCCAGCCTGGCCTTCAAAACCTCCAGGGATGAGGCTTCCACCACCTCCCTGGGCAACCTGTGCCAGTCTCTCACCACCCTCATGGGGAAGAGCTTCTTCCTAATATCCAAACTCAACCTACCCATTTCTAGTTTTGTTCTATTCCCCCCAGTCCTATCACTCCCTGACACCCTCAAAAGTCCCTCCCCAGCTTTCTTGTAGCCCTCTACAGATCCTGGAAGGCTACAAGAAGGTCCCCTGGGAGCCTTCTCCTCTCCAGACTGAACAGCCCCAACTCTCTTAGCCTGTCTCATTGTAGATAGTATGCTTGGAGGTTTGTCATAGGACCAAAGTTAATGAACCTTCTGGCAGGGACAGAAGCCTTTTGCCTTATTTCCTGAGTTGCCTCATGGATTGAAAATAGCCTGCCAGTGTGTATCTCTGTTCAGCCTGTTGCTTGGACTGTCCACATCCCACATATGTTTATTAGCTTCTCTGTCCAGCAAGCTGATAGTGTAGTGAAAATGGCTTTTCAGAAAGGCTGCCTGTTCAAAATGTTTCTACAAGGGATCAGCATTTGAAGTGGTGGAATTCATTCTGGCTTATAGTAATAAAAGTGGAGTTCATAGATCAATTCACCAGAAATTATGTAGGATAACTGAGGACCTCAGGCTGGGAAGATGCAAGGGCTTGTAACAGGCTGGATCACAGCTCAGATTCCAAACTGCAAGGCAAGCAAGGCTTGTGACTACTCCCAGAGCTTGGACAATTGCAAGGCAAGGCACTGGCTCTTTGAGCTGGTATTTATAGATTTCCTGAGACAATGATAGCCAGTGACAACAAAGATTAAGAGATGGAAACCTGATACTTTAAACTACAGAATCAGTTTTCTCCAAATGTGGCCACAGGCACACACACCTGGCCCACTTGGACCCCAGGGCATGTGCAGACAAGCCTGGGCAAAGTGAGCAATCTCCTGAAAAACCAGACCTGCTGGCTCCTGCCCCATGGTCTGGTTCAGGGCATTTTTGAGGCTTTTGTCCCTTCAGGACAATTCTTGAGACTGCTCCACTTGTTAAAAGGAAACCTCAAGAATTTGAGAGTCATATCACAGAATGTTAGGTGCTGGAAGGGACCTAGAAAGCTCATCCAATCCAACCCCCTGCCAGACCAGGATCACCTAGGGCAGATCACACAGGAACACATCCAGGCAGGTCTTGAATATCTGCGATGAGGAAGACTCCCCAATCCCCCTGGGCAGCCTCTTCCAGGGCTCTGTCACCCTCACAGGGAAAAAAATTCTTCCTCCTCTTTCCATGGAACTTCCTCTGCCTCAGCTTCCACCACTGCCCCTTGTGCTGGCATTGGGCATCCCACAGCAGAGCCTGGCTCCAGCCTCTGAGCACTCACCCTGCACATCTTTATCAACATGAAGAAGGTCACCTCTCAGGCTCCTCTGCTCCAATCTGAAGAGCCCTCAGCTCCCTCAGGCTCTCCTCATAAGGAAGATGTTCCACTCCCTTAATCATTTTTGTGGCTCTGTGCTGGACTCTTTCAAGCAGTTCCCTGAAGTCCTTCTTGAACTGAGGGGCCCAGAACTGGACACAATACTCCAGATGTGGCCTCACCAGGGCAGAGTATAGGGGGAGGAGAACCTCTCTCAACCTACTCACCACAGCCCTTCTAATCCACCCCAGGATGCCATTGGCTTTCTTGGCCACAACAGCACATTGCTGGCTCTTGGTCAACTTCCCATCCACCAGGACCCCCAGGTCCTGCTCTTCACTGCTCTCCAGCAGCTCAGTCCCCAGCCTCTACTGCTCTATGAGTTTGTTCTTGCCCAGGTGCAAGACTCTACTCTTTCCCTTGTTGAATTTCATTCCATTTCTCCCTGCCCAGCTCTCAGCCTGTCTCAGTCTGGCTGAGTGGCAGCACAACCCTCCTGTGTCAGCCACTCCACCCAGTTTGTGTCCTCAGCAAACTTGCTGCCAGTGCTCTCTGTGCCCTCATCGAGGTCATTGATGAATATATTGAACAGCACTTGTCCCAGCACTGAGTCCTGAGGGACTCCACTAGTTACAGGCCTCCAACTAGACTCTGTTCCATTGACCACAACTTTCAGTTCTTTCCTTCAACCAGTTCCTATCCCCCTCACTTACCTGATCAACCAGACCACACTGCCTCAGCTTAGCTGCAAGGATGCTGTAGCAGACAGTATGAAATGCTTTACACCCAGTGCTCTACTATCATCTATCTACCTGGTTATGTCCTCAAAGAAGGCTATCAGGTTGGTCAAACATGACTTCCCTTTGCAGTTGTTGACTCTTGATAGATCATTTACATGGAAGCAGTGACTTCTCCCCATGATTCTTTTCAGTAGCAGTGCAGAGTTGACACTGACTGAATTAACTATCAGATAAAACAGAGTACAGTAAGGTGGTGGGGTTAGTAAAACCAGCAGACCTCCAAGACTGACAGCATGAAATATTACAGAAACTTCAATGAGAAAGAAGGCCTTCAGGCTGTCAGCAAAGGACAGACTGCAGAGCTTGGCCCAAGCTAACCTCATGAGGTTCAACAAGACCAAGTGCAAGGTCCTGCAGCTGGGTCAGGGCAATCCTAGGCACCGATATAGGCTGGGCAGGGACTGGCTTGAGAGCAGCCCTGAAGAAAAGGCCTTGGGGATGCTGGTTCAACAGGGGCCAGCAGTGAGCACTGGCAGCCCAGAGAGCTATACAGAGCCACGGCTGCAACAGAAGTGTGGCCAGCAGGGCCAGGGAGGTGATTCTCCCCCTCTGCTCCACTCTGCTGAGACCTCACCTGGAGCTCTGTGTCCAGTTCTGGAGCCCCTAGTACAGGGAGAACCTGGAGGTGCTGGAAGGTGTCCAGAGAAGGGCCATGATGATCGGAGGGCTGGAGCTGCTCTGCTGTGGAGACAGACTAAGGGAGTTGGGACTGTTCAGTCTGGAGAAGAGAAGGCTCCCAGGAGACCTTCTTAATTTAGAATAATTTAGAATAAACCAGGTTGGAAGAGACCTTCAAGATCACCACGTCCAACCCATCAACCAATCCAACCCACCTAAACAACTAACCCATGGCACCAAGCACCCCATCAAGTCTCTCTTCTTGTGGCCTTCCAGTATCTGAAGGGGGCTACAAGAAAGCTGGAGAGGGACTTTTGAGAGTGTCAGGGAGTGATAGGACTGGGGGGAATGGAACAAAACTAGAAATGGGGAGATTCAGATTGGATGTTAGGAAGAAGTTGTTCCCCATGAGGGTGGTGAGAGACTGGCGCAGATTGCCCAGGGAGGTGGTGGAAGCCTCCTGCCTGGAGGTTTTTGCAGCCAGGCTGGATGTGGCTGTGAGTAACCTGCTGTAGTGTGAGGTCTTCCTGCCCATGGCAGGGGGGTTGGAACTGGATGCTCCTTGAGGTCTCTTCCAACCCTGACAATTCTGTGATTCCATGACTGTGATGTAATTTATTCTGCAGGAAGGTTTTTTCCATACTTACTTTCCTGGTTTGAGCTTCCAAGGCCAAAGCCCACCAGGCAGAATTGTAGGTTACTCCTCTCTTCCCCCTCCCACTCCCCCATAGGGAAAAGAGAGGCAGGGGAAAGCCAAAGGGATAACAAAAGAGTCTTGAACTGAATTGGAAGCTAAAAAGTAATTTTAACAGGAAAAAACCCTAAAAGGCATTAAGACAAAAGGGAGGTACAGGCATATCAGAAAAGGGAATAGATACAGAAATCTATACAAACCCACAGTCAGCAGTGGAGCAGGCCCTGCCACGTGGCAAAACAGCTCCCTGCCACCAAGAGAGCAAGAGAGAAAGCCTACTTGGCTGCTGTATTCTATCAGTGGCCTCAAGTGATTTTATTACTGAAATGTCAAATGTATTAAAGCCCTAGAGCAATCTGAAACTTGAAGAAAAGTGGGGAAATAGCATGCTGTTAGGAAAAGAGCACTGGATCCTGAGCTGCAAAGTATATGCTGCCTTCATGTCAGCCAGAAATGACAGCACACTGCAACCAAGGGGCAGATTTCATGGCTTTTAACAGGTTGATGAAATGTCACTGCTCACTCTGCCCCCATCCCCTGCTTCAGAGGGAGTGCTTAGATGTTTCTGGGTTTCCACATTAGACTTGAGGGCAAACCTACTTTATAGTGTTCCCCAGTCTTCCAAATAGATAGAGAAGGTGTTTTATTAAAACTTGAGAGCTGCAAGTAGTTCCCAGGGTTAAAGAATGAGTGGTTAGTATCATTGAAATGCTTCTGCTGATTTTTTTTTTTCCCTTCTTAATCATTAGCTTCATTCCATTCTCCTTTTACAAAAGAAAAATGTACAACAGGAATTTGGCAAGAAGCAGAATCTCCTAAACATACTGAAGCTGGATGGCATTGTTCATGCACTTACCATCTCATAGTGACTTGTCTCCTTAGTCATAGAATCATGGAATGGTCTGGGTTGGAAGGGACCTCCAAAGCTCATCCAGTCCGACCTCCCTGCAGTCAGCAGGGACATCCCCAACTAGATCAGGCTGCCCAGAGCCTCCTCCAGCCTCACCTGGAATATCTCTAGGGAAGGAGCCTCAACCACCTCCCTGGGCAACCTGTGCCAGTGTTCCACCACCCTCATAGGAAGGAACTTTGTTCCTCACATCCAATCTCAATCTGCTCTTCTCTGGTTTGAAGCCATTGCCCCTGGTCCTGTCCCTGCAGGCCTTTGCAAATAGTCTCTCTCCGTCCTTCCTGTAGCCCCCTTCAGGTACTCAAAGGCTGCTCTTAGGTCTCCCTGGGGCCTCCAGCTGAACACCCCCAGCTCCCTCAGCCTGTCTTTGTAGCAGAGCTGCTCCAACCCCCTTATCATTTTCACGGCCCTCCTCTGGCCACTCTCCATCAGCTCCATGTCCTTCCTATATGAGGGCTCCAGACCTGCACACAGTACTCCAGGTGAGGTCTCAGTAGAGCAGAACAAAGTGGCAGAATCACCTCTCTGGCTCTGCTAGCAGTGCTCTTTGGATGCAGCCCAGACTGTGATTTGCCTTCTGTGCTGTAAGCTCACACTGCCTGCTCCTGGCCAGCTTCTCATCCACCAGCACCCCAAGTCCTTTTCCTCTGGGCTGCTTTCTTTCATCTCCTTCCCCAGTCTGTATTGACAGTGAGGATTGTTCCAGCCCAGATGCAGAACCCTGCCCTTGCTCTTGTTGAACCTCATGAGGTTCCCCTGGGCACCACCTCTCTCTGCAGCTTGTCCAGGTCCCTCTGGATGCCATCCTGTCCCTGTGGTGTATCAACAGCACCACTCAGCTTGGTGCCATCTGCACACTGCTGGTGTTGCACTCAACCTCACTGTCTGTGTCACTGATAAAAATATTAAACAGCACAGGTCCTTTTACAGACCCCTGAGGGACACCACTGTCACTGCTCTCCATCTGGACTTCCAGCCATTGAGCAGCACCCTCTGGATGTGACCACCCAGCCAATTCCTCATCCACTGAACAGTCCACCCAGCAGATCTATATTTGTACACCCAGCAAATCTGTATCTCTCCAGGTCAGGAAGCCAGGAGGATGTTTTGAGGGATGGTGTCAAAAGCCCTGGAATGGCTTGTCCAGGGAGGTGGTTGAGGCCCTGTCCCTGGAGGTGTTTAAGACCAAGCTGGATGAGGCTCTGGCCAGCCTGATCTAGTGTGGGTTGTCCCTGCCCATGGCAGGGGGGTTGGAACTAGATGATCCTTGTGGTCCCTTCCAACCCTGACTGATACTTTGATAAGTCCAGGTAGCTCACACCCATAGCTTGTCTCTCACTGTCCTGCATCTGCTGGTTGTGTGGAAGCTGTTTGTGATGGGCTAACAGCAGGTCTGCAGCAACTCTTAACATGTTATGAACATTTTGTCAGTACAGGTCTCCAAGTTAGCTGATGTGATGGCCAGACATGGTGTGAGGAAAGGAGATCGTGTGGTCATCTACATGCCCATGATCCCACAGACAGTGTACTGCATGCTGGCTTGTGCAAGACTGGGAGCCATCCACAGCCTGATCTTCGGTGGGTTTGCATCGAAAGAGCTCTCTGTTCGCATTGATCACGCAAAGGTAACGTGTGCTTGGAGCAACAAGCATCAGTCACTCGTGTAAGACAGTATCAAACACCTGCTCTGTTGTGTTGGTTTGGGTTTGTTTTGTTTTCCAGGGAGGGTAGCCAGGTTTCTCTGTGTGGTGTGCAGTCTCCATTTGTTTGTACCTAACATTACAGCATGAGCAAAGCACTGCATCCCTTTGGAGGCTTCCATATTCTATATCACAGACTCACAGAATGTTAGGGGATGGAAGGGACCTCAAAAGCCCATCCAGTCCAACCCCCCTGCCAAAGCAGGATCACCTGGAGCAGGTCACACAGGAACACATCCAGGCAGGTCTTAAATATCTGCGAAGAGGAAGACTCCACACCCCCCTGGGCAGCCTCTTCCAGTGTTCTGTCTCCCTCACAGGGAAAGAAATTCTTCCTCCTATTTCCATGGAACTTCCTATGCCTCAACTTCCACCACTGCCCCTTGTGCTGGCATTGAGCATCACCCAACAGAGCCTGGCTCCATCCTCTGAGCACTCACCCTGCACAGCTTTATCAACAGCAATGAGGTCACCTCTCAGGCTGCTCCTCTCCAAGCTGCAGAGCCCTCAGCTCCCGCAGGTTCTCCTCAGAGGGAAGATCTTCCACTGCTTTCATCACCATTGTGGCTCTGTGGTGGACTCTCCAGTAGCTCCCTGTCCCTCTTGAACTGAGGGCCCAGAACTATATCTATATATGAAGTGTGTGCTGGGCCTTTCATATAATAAAGGCAGGAGTAGTTGATCAATTTTCTTGAATGTTGCTCTTTATTTCTTATTCACATTCCACAACACATGAACAAAGCAGACTTCTTCTTACAGGAATTAGGAAAATGTGGTAAGACTGAATATGCTTTCCCTATGAGGTATTAGAAAATGAAAGGACACTTACTAAGGAATATAATTGATACCCTTTTTTTCAGCAGCATCGTTACCCCAGTCACAGGCTGACAGGATGTTAGGAGTTGGAAGAGACCTCAGGAGATCATCAAACCCAACCCCCCTGCCAGAGCAGGACCAGAGAATCCAGCACAGGTCACACTGGAATGCATCCAGACAGGGCTTGAAAGTCTCCAGAGGAGGAGACTCCACAATCTCTCTGGGCAGCCTGCTCCAGGGCTCTGTGACCCTCCCAGTGAAGAAGTTCCTCCTCATGTTGAGGTGGAACCTCCTGTGCTGGAATTTATAACCATTGCCCGTTGTCCTATCCCAGGGTGCAAGTGAGCAGTGCCTGTGCCCTTCCTCATGCTCCCCAGCCCTCAGATATTGATAGACATTGATCAGATCCCTCTCAGTCTTCTCTTCTCCAGGCTGAACAGCCCCAGGGCTCTCAGCCTCTCCTCACCAGGCAGTGCTGCAGTCCCTTCAGCATCCTCATAGCCCTCCCTTGGACTGTCTGTAGCAGATCCCTGTCCCTCCTGAACTGGGGAGCCCAGAACTGGATGCAATATTCCAAGTGAGGTCTCACCAGGACAGGATAGAGGGGGAGCAGAACCTCCCTGGATCTGCTGGACACACTCCTCCTAATGCACCCTAGGACCTCATTGGCCTTCTTGGCCCCCAGGGCACATTGCTGTCACATGCCGAGCTTGTTGTCCACCAGCACACCCAGGCCCTTCTCCACAGGGCTGCTCTGCAGCAGATCCCCTCCCAACCTGTCCTGCTGCAGTTTATTCTTCCTGCCCAGCTGCAGGACTCTGCACTGAGCCTTGTTGAACCTCATCAGGTTCCTCTGTGCCCAGCTCTCAGTCTCTCCATGTCTTGCTGAATGGCCACAGAGGAGGTGAGGCATGGATGCATGGCAGCCGTAAGGGAGCAGAGATGCAGGGTGCAGTAATGTCAGTCAAAGAGGTAGGTAAAAGGGTAGAAAACAGCAGTTTAAGCTAGTAATGCTCCTTTGATTTGCATAGAGGGATCCATGATGCTTCCAAGTAGCAACCCTCACTTGGGAAATACATCACCTTGGCCAATTTAGTATTGGTTATTTTTAGACTTCTTTCCTTCATCCAAAGGAGTTGATGAGCAGAGGAGGGGGGCACCATTTACAAATGACTGTGTGGACAACAGTCTTTCATCTTAACAGTTCAATAGAATTATGTTAATATCTTACATTAATTACTGTGTAAGTGAGGGTGGCCTTCAGATGAACTTTCAGTTTAACTGCATTGCATTGTATCATCTTTTATTCAAATCAGTGCCTCCAAAGAAAGAAAGGAAGATGACAAAGCCTGAAATTTTAATGTCCATCTGAAACCTTTATTTTGAATACAGACTAATTGGCAAGCTTCCTTGAGTGGCAGATTTGGACAGGAAACTTTCTATTACTGCAGAAGGAAACAATTTAATCTGTGTTTTCTGTGCTGAATTTAATGCAGCCTTTGCTGTGGCATCGTGGTTTGTGCCTACTTAATGAGATTTATGCTAATGCAGGCAATTAGGAAACTGGCTTGATCAAACTGAAGGACGTGAGGTAAATACACTTTCCTGGGGACCTAATTCAAAAGACTTTGTATGCAAACCTCTCAACTTAGGGAGTCTTACATAAAACCTGGGGTTAGTTTTATGAGGAAGATGAAGAATCCCCATTTGGAAGCAGAAATTGTTTTCATACCCCCCAAGAAGTAGGGAAATCTGATTTTACTGGTCTTGCATCATGAATCCTGCTACCATCACTGGAAAGGCTTTAGCTTTGCTTCCCTCTTCTGACTTCAGCTTATTCTCATGGTGTATTTCTAGTGTCACAGTATCAGTATCACAGTACATTAGAGGTTGGAAGGGACCTCCAGAGATCATCCAGTCCAGCCCCCCTGCCAGAGCAGCATCACCCAGGGTAGTCTGCACAGGAATGCATCCAGGTGGGTTTGGAATGTGTCCACAGAAGGAGACTCCACAGCCTCTCTGGGCAGCCTGCTGCAGTGCAGTTTCCAGTGAAACCTTCTCTGTTCAACTTTGTATCCATTATTCCTTGGCTTATTACTGTGTACCACCAAAAACTGCTTGGCCCCCTGTCTCTGTCCAGAGAGGGAAAGACAGGCTTTTTGAAGTTCCCTTGCTATGAAATTAGAGGCACAGATGAGGCCAAAATATCAACAGCCAGGCTGTTTATCAACAGAACAAAGTGGACAGAACAGAAGAAGGTAGAGAGAGGGAAAAAATAGAAAGACAGAGAGAAGAGGAAAGGAATTATATTACTACATCCCAGACCCTGCCCAAGATGGTTTGGGGTCCAAGGAAGGGTGCTGCCAGTTTGGCTTGGAGGAGATGTCATCCTTCTTGGCTTGTGCTGTCCTCCCTGGAGGAGGGGAGGGAGAGATCCCAAAGTCCAAGTCCTTCTCTGAGCAGCCTCCAACCATGAGTTGCAGCAGGCAGAACTTAGGACACACAGAGGGGTTTCCTCCTGGTCTGCTGCCTCCAGGATACATGGTCATGTCTTTTCTCCTGTGTATGTCCTTTTCTCTCTTTGTATTTTCTTCTCCTGAGCAGGCATTGCTGAGGTCTTCTATACAGTTTTTCAGTCACAGGTATTTTTAGGTATGTGTTTGCACCATCCTCCCTTTCCAGGGTAGCTGATGGGTAGAGATGATCTTGTCTGTGCACATTCCAGAGAGTCATTTATACAGTGACCCACCACATTTCTGTTGCCAGAGGGTCTTTCCACCGTCCCCTCCCTCAGCGGCTATTGTCTGGGCAAGGAGCAAAGGTGATTTTATCTTTGTTGATTCACATCAAGAGAGACAAGATTTAGTCTCTTACACCCCCTCCACTTGACACCCACCCCTCAGGTGTTTATAGACATTGATCAGATGCTCTCTTAGTCTTCTGGAGACTAAACAGCATCAGGTCTCTCAGTCTCTTCATAGCTCAAGTCCCCTAATCATCTCTTGCTTGCCTTCTTTTACCCTTTTCTCCTCTTTTCCCTCCTGTGCCATTTAATTGCAGGCTAGATAAGAGCCAGCAAAATGCTACAGCTAGTTTTGAAATACGCCATTGAGTGCAGGGAGATAATTAGAAAGCAAGCTGAACAGCACAGTTGATTAGCGACATCACTGTGCCACTTTTCCTTCATGGAGGGGTTAAGAGGGAGATGGCTTTTTCACTCTGTTCATTATTTTTTTGGGCAACTTGCAAAAATGTTGATTTCTTAGTCAAATTTGGTTGCAAATGCTGAAGAGTGTCAGAAGTTGTTATGGTGCTCCTGAACAAAAAACATGCCTGGGCAGCAAGGTCACACACCCTTTGATTGCCTTACAGAACTGTCCTAACCCCCTGTTTCCAAGCCATCTGAAGGTTGATTTTATACATAGGGCATCATTAATCAAAGAATTGAATGGCAAAATAGATTATTAGGGTACATTTATAGATATATTCATACACCATAGGATCATAGAATGGCTTGGGTTGGAAGGGACTTCCAAAGGTCATCTAGTCCAGCTCCCCTGCAGTAAGCCGGGGCATCTTCCATTAGATCAAGTTGCCCCTAAGCCAGCTCCATCAAGCCTGACACAATATCTCCAAGGACGGGGCCTCAACTACCTCAATGGGCAACCTGTTCCAGTGTTCCACTACCCTCACAGTAAAGAACTTGTTCCTAACATCCAATCTAAATCTACTCTTCTCTAATTTAAAACCATTACCCCTCATCCTATCACTACAGGCCTTTGTGAACAGTTCCTTTCCAGCTTTCTTGTAGGCACCTTTCAGATACTGGAAGGCCACTATTAGGTCTCCCCAGAGTCTTCTTTTCTCCATGCTGAGCAACCCCAGCTCTTTCATCCTGTCCTTGTGTTCCGGGCATCAGAGCAGAGCAGCCAAATGGTAGGACAGCTAGCCCCCAACAAATCAGAAGTAACAACTTTCTTTTCAGTTGGTGCTTTACCCTTGACTTGTTAATGAAGTAAAGGTTGCCGCTGTTGACAGCGAGATCAGTGATAATCCCACTGGCATTAGACGTGTCAGGAGGCAACTTAAACTGTGGGTCTGGATGTACACAACAAACACACCTACCTTTCTTACAGCCAGCAGAAGGGACCATGCAGGGTACTGACACCTGCTCTGTTTACTGTGCTTAACGAACTGGCCAAGAACCAAATAACTGATTTCAGATTTAGTGAAGAGTCACCACTTCATATATCTGAAGCTAGAATTGAATTGAATTGAATTGAATTGAATTGAATTGAATTGAATTGAACTGAATTGAATTGAATTGACCATCTTGGAAAAGACCTTTGAGATCATCAAGTCCAACCTGTCACCCAACCCTGTCTAATCAACTAAACCATGGCACCAAGTGCCTCATCCAGGCTCTTCCTAAACACTTCCGGTGATGGTGACTCCACCACCTCCCTGGGCAGCACATTCCAATGGCCAATCTCTCTTTCTGGGAAGAACTTCTTCCTAACATCCAGCCTGAACCTCCCCTGGTACAGCTTTAGACTGTGTCCTCTTGTTCTGGTGCTGATCACCTGGCAGAAGAGACCAACCCCCACCTGGCCACAACCTCCCTTCAGGGAGTTGTAGACAGCAATAAGGTCTCCCCTGAGCCTCCTCTTCTTCAGGCTAAGCAACCCCAGCTCCCTCAGCCTCTCCTCACAGGGCTGTGCTCCAGACCCCTCCCCAGCTTTGTTGCCCTTCTCTGGACACCTTCCAGCAACTCAACATCTTTCCTAAACTGAGGGGCCCAGAATTCCTACAGTAATTTAATGCACACCACAGGGGCCATCCAAAAATCTCATGAAACCAACATACGGTCTCTAGCTCCAGTACCCATTTTACTGGGAATAGATTTCGCACAACTGTATGTACTAACAATCTGAATTCTTTATTTCAGCCCAAACTTGTAGTAACAGCAAGTTTTGGAGTAGAACCGAAAAGGAAAGTGGAGTACGTATCCCTCCTAGAAGCAGCACTGGCGAGAGTACAGAGCAAACCTGATAAAGTTCTCATTTACAGGAGACCTGGTTTGGTAGGTGTGCAGTTGTTGTGCCTCTACATTAACTTTTAGATGTGTGCCTTTTCTCTTTTCCAAGTCAGATCTTCTATCCGTTGCAGTTTGGGGTTGGATTTGATGGGAGCACTTTTGTCCTGGTTTGAGGCCAGACAGATCCTGTATTGCCCCAAGAGGGAGGGAAGAATGCCACTCATCACACAGATGGATTGGAAAGTGATAGAAAGCTTAATGGAAGAGCAGTTGGTGTTTACAGAAAACTGCAAAGCATAGTGGCAAAGATATCCTAAAGTATACAGAGTCATAGAGTCAATAAGGTTGGAAAAGACCTCAAGGATCATCAAGTCCAGCCTGTCACCCAGCACCTCCTGACAACTAAACCATGGCACCAAGTGCCACATCCAGCTCCCTCTTGAACACCTCCAGGGATGGTGACTCCACCACCTCCCTGGGCAGCACATTCCAATGGCGAATGACTCTCTCAGTGAAGAACTTTCTCCTCACCTCCAGCCTAAACCTCCCCTGGCACAGCTTGAGACTGTGTCCTCTTGTTCTGGTGCTGGCTGCCTGGGAGAAGAGACCAACCCCCACCTGGCTACAACCTCCCTTCAGGTAGTTGTAGAGAGCAAGAAGGTCTCCCCTGAGCCTCCTCTTCTCCAGGCTAAGCAACCCCAGCTCCCTCAGCCTCTCCTCACAGGGCTGTGCTCCAGACCCCTCCCCAGCTTCATTGTCCTTCTCTGGACACATTCAAGAGTCTCAATGTCATTCTTAAGTTGAGGGGCCCAGAACTGGACACAGTCCTCAAAGTGTGGCCTAACCAGTGCTGAGTACAGGGGTACAATGACTACCCTGCTCCTGCTGGCCACACTGTTCCTGATCCAGGATGCCATTGTCCCCCTTGGCCACCTGGGCACACTGCTGGCTCATGTTCAGCCAGCTGCCAACCAGTATCCCCAGGTCCCTTTCTGCCTGGCTGCTCTCCAGCCACTCTGACCCCTACACCACACTGAAAAGCCTCCCAACACTTCCCTTCTCCCCACCTGAGGGTGTGCCCAGAACCCCCAGGGCTCTTTCTTCCCCCTGCCCCCGACTGCTAGGCTAGTCTTAGGCTGGCCATGTCTGAGACTGCCCCCCCCACCTTCTCCTCTTGGCATTAAGCCTAGCCAGGCCTAAGAGGCCACCATTACCTGATAGGGAGCATCTCCCACAGGAGCAGAGATGGAAGAAAGAGGAAGGGAATGACTTTGCAGATGAATTTATAGGGTGCAGGATTTATGGGTATGAAATAGGCTGCTTCCTGGGTCCACCTGCTGGGTTGGACACTTGAGACACCGGAGGTGTAACTGATGTGGCAGTACCAGGAGGCACCCAGCCTGAACTGCCACAACTTTGTATTGCTGACATTTCAATAGTAAACAGCATTAATGCAGCACTGAAATTACTGCACAGAAACTGCATACCAAACATTTGAATAATAGATTTGTAGGACCCAAATCCATTTCTTCCTTATGATTTTCTGTTTGTTGTTTTTTTCCCCCCCAATAATTACAGTACAGAAAATTGGATACCATAAATGGGAATAATAGATTTTGTAGGACCCAATTCCATTTCTTCCATATGATTTTGGAGGTGTTCAAGAGGGGCTTGGACATGGCACTTGGTGCCATGGTTTAGTAGTCATGAGGTGTTGGGTGTTGGGTGATCTTTGAGGTCTTTTCCAACCTTATCAATTCTATGATTTTCTGTTGTTTTGGGTTTTTTTTCCCCCCAGTAATTACTGTACAGCAAATTGAATACCATAAATTGGAATAATAGATTTTGTAGGACCTAATTCCATTTCTTCCCTATGATTTTCTGGGGTTTTTTTTTCCTCCAATAATTAGTGTGCAGAAAATTGAATACCATAAATTGGAATAATAGATCTTGTAGGACTCAATTCCATTTCTTCCTTATGATTTTGGAGGTGGTCAAGAGGGGATTGGACGTGGTGCTTGGTGCCATGGTTTAGTAGTCATGAGGGGTTGGGTGACAGGTTGGACTTGATGATCTGTGAGATCTTTTCCAACCTTATTGATTCTATGATTTTCTGTTGGTTTGGGTTGGTTTTTTTTCCCCCCAATAATTACTGTACAGAAAATTGAATACCATAAATTGGAATAATAGATTTTGTAGGACCTAATTCCATTTCTTCCTTATGATTTTCTGTTTGCTTTATTTTTGTTCCCCGCTGGGCAGGGCCATGTTCCTTTCGTCCCAGGCCGTGACCTTGATTGGGAGGAAGAGCTTGCAAAAGCACAGTGTTGTAAATGTGTCTCAGTTCCCTCAGACCATCCACTTTACATTCTGTATACATCTGGAACGACAGGCTTGCCCAAGGTAAAGGACTCTCTGTAGTCTAAGTGTCTGTGACCAACTTATTTGCAGTTCCACTTGAGAAAATACTTAATTAAAAAGGTTGAACCTGTTTGCCAGAGCTCGGTGTTCTAAATGATAAGCGCTGCTAGAAGCGGTTTAATCTCATTTATTCACATTTCACTACTCCAAAGTCAGTGCCTAGGAATAAATCACATTCATTTATTTAAATAATAGCAATATAAACCTAAACTTTGTTTGCTTCAAAGTTTTTTGTGCAGTGTAAACTTCCAAGCACAGTGTGTCTTTTATGCTTCGCTCTCTTCTGTGGCTTAACTGTTTCAGGTAACTGTAGTACAGTCACTTAATGGCAGGGTTAGTCAATGTATCACTTGTGTGATAGGATGAAATGCTGAACAATCTTTGCTTATCAATTCTTTCCAGATTAGATAATCTTCCCATAGATAAGATATAGTTAGTGGCATCACAGATTAAATGGAACTAAGCATATTCTGAAGGCTTGGAAGATGTTCGGTCTGGAAGACAGAAGGCTCCCAGGTGACCTAATTGTGGCCTTCCAGTATCTGAAGGGGGCCTACAAGAAGGCTGGGGAGGGACTTCTCAGGATATCAGGTAGTGATAGGACTAGGGGGAATGGAATGAAGCTGGAGGTGGGGAGATTCAGGCTGGATGTGAGGAGGAGGTTCTTCAGCATGAGAGTGGTGAAGCCCTGGAATGGGTTGTCCAGGGAGGTGGTCAAGGCCCCGTCCCTGGAGGTGTTTAAGCCCAGGCTGGATGAGGCTCTGGCCAGCCTGCTCTAGTGTGGGGTGTCGCTGCCTATGGCAGGGGGATTGGAACTAGATCATCCTTGTGGTCCCTTCCAACCCTGACTGATACTATGATACTATGATGATATCATATTACAAGTAAACTCGTGAGTGTGGGTTTGGTACTTGTCTTCTACACTTTAAAAGAGAATTTAAGCTTAATTTAGTTTTCTGATGTTGGTCTTACAACCATAAATTCAGAGACAACATGTTACTGTTTGAGGCTGGGTCCCTTTAAGAACCATAAAGAAGTCTTCCAGAAGGACCAGGGAGCTCCAGGGATTGACAGAAAGTGTTATTTCATTCCCAGAATGCCTGCAGCTCCCATTTATAGAAGAACAGCGCAAGCTGTCCCTTCCCCTTCTTCTCAGTGGGCTACCATGTCTTTGCCCTGCCTGGGAGCAGGGTGTGGCTGGGGCCTGGAGCTGGCAAGCTATATTTTCAGCTGTGTCACTGGATTTGGTATAGGTGCAGGCAGAGAGGTCTGGGGTCCAGGGGCCATTTGAGGCCTGGGTTTGTGGCCTGATTTGGAGGAGGGTGGTGGGAAGCTTTGGCCTAAGGAGGGTTGGTTTCTTTGAGAACTCTGCCAAGGTGGGCTATGGATTTTGTGTGTTTTGTGTGCTTTGCACTGTAGTGTGCAGTTACCAATAGCATTTCCATTTAAACTTTCCAGTTCTGTCCCATGCTGTGTGGAGTGTTTTCTTTGACTCCTTTTAGAAGGGTTAAAGAGCTCTGTCTTGCTCCTTAAACCACAGACACGGCATCACACATCCTAGGATGTGGCAGTGTTCAGTCTACTGCTAGAAAATTATGTCATTTTGTGCCCTGTAAAGTTAATCTGTGGGGGAGTAAGGGAAAACAAACATTCATTTTGCTGATAAGGATGATTAGGGGACTGGAGCACGTGCCTTGTGAGAGGTGGCTGAGGGACCTGGAGCTTTTTAATCAGGAAAAGGGAAGACTTAGAGGGGATTTAATAAATGCTTATATATATCTGAGGGCTGGGGATCAGGAGGGATGGGACAGCCTCTGCTCACTTGCTCCCTGGGATGGAACAAGGATCAGTGGATGTAAGATTCAGTACACGAGGTTCCACCTCAGCATGACAAGGAACGTCTTCACTGGGAGGCTCACGGAGCACTGGAACAGGCTGCCCAGAGAGGTTGTGGAGGCTCCTTCTCTGGAGACTTTCAAGCCCCATCTGGATGAGTTCCTCTGTGACCTGAGCTCTGGCAGGGGGGTTGGACTCCATGATCTCTTTGGGTCCCGTCCAGCCCCTGACATCCTGCGATCCTGTGACAAAAATCCTTTCTGCTTCTGTAATGAAGGTGGGTACTTCAAAACAACATGTGTGTCTTGAGTGATGTAATTGTATTGTCAGAAGGTTCCAGATAAAATCCTTTGCTACAAGAGATATTTTCATTGACAAAGGCAATCTGCTTTCTGAAATCTGTGAAGTGTTGGTTAACTCTTCTCTGCTGCCCCAGCTTCCGTTGCGATGAGTTGCTACATTTCCATGGTCTCTTCTTTCATGGACAAGGCCTGAAAATGGCTATTTCTTGTTATTAACTACATAACTAGAACTTACTGTGCCTAGCACAGACAGATGGCTGCACTGTGATGTCTGCACTACAGACGTTTGTTTGGTGCAGTGAATCATGCACAATGGGTTAGGTTGGAAGGGACCACAGAGATCATCAACTCCACTGCCATGGACCGGGACACCTCTCAACTAGACTCAGCTGCTCAAGGTCTCATCCAGCCTGGTCTTGAACACTCCCAGGGAGCAGGCTTCCACATGCTCTCTGGGCAACCTATTCCAGAGTCTCACCACCATTGTACTGAAGAACTTCTTCCTAAGATCCAGGCTAAACCTACTCCCCATCAGCTTCAAACCATTCCCCTTTGTCCTGTTGCTAGACACCCTCATGAAAAGCCCCTCTTCAACCTTCCTGTAGGATCCCTTCAGGTACTGGAAGGCAGCTCTATGGTGCTCCCAGATTCTTCTCCGGGTTGAACAACCCCAGCTTCCTCAGCCCATGCTCACAGCAGAGATCCTCAGCATAGCAGAGTTGCTCAACAGGGAGCTGGCCCGCAGCGCTCTGAGAGGAGATCCAGCACATTTCAGCTGCAGAGAGCAGGGGTTCCGAGACAAGTGTTTCAACTCACCACTGCACCGTCACCTCCCCACAGAAACTGCAGTGCACAAACATTGAATTTCCACAATCACAGAGTCACCAAGGTTGGAAGAGACCTCAGAGTTCATCAAGTCCAACCTGTCACCACAGACCTCATGACTAGACCATGGTTTCAAGTGCCACATCCAGTCCCCTCTTGAACACCTCCAGGGATGGTGACTCCACCACCTCCCTGGGCAGCACATTCCAATGGCGAATGACTTTCTCAGTGAAGAACTTTCTCCTCACCTCCAGCCTAAACCTCCCCTGGTGCAGCTTGAGACTGTGTTTCCTTGTTCTGGTGCTGGTTGCTTGAGAGAAGAGACCAACTCCCTCCTGGCTACAACCTCCCTTCAGGTAGTTGTAGAGAGCAATGAGGTCTCCCCTGAGCCTCCTCTTTCTTCTCCAGGCTAAACAACCCCAGCTCCCTCAGCCTCTCCTCGTAGGGCTTGTGCTCAGCGCCTCTCACCAGCCTCATTGCCCTTCTCTGGACACGATCACATCACTCAACAGCAGTTTTAAGACAGAAACTCAAGTATCTCACCTAATGTGGCAGCTGCTGCAAGTCTGGCTGCGTACGGGTCTGTTCCCAGCGGAGCAGCACTGATGTTGTAATGATTGGGAACAAAGGCAGCAGGGGCTAAAAAATATGTGAGGCTGCTGGTTGTCTGAATTTTAGTTCAGGACATCAGGACATGGGCAGGACATTTAGTTCAGGACATCAGGACATTCTTCTCAGAGAGTAATTGGCCATTGGAATGTGCTGCCCAGGGAGGTGGTGGAGTCGCCGTCCCTGTTCCAGAAAGGATTGGACATGGCATTTGAAGCCATGGTTTAGTTGTCAGGTGTTGGGTGACAGGTTGGACTTGATAATCTTTGAGGTCTTTTCCAACCTTACTGATTCTATGATTGTATGACATAGTTTACTGAATTCTTTGCTCTAGAAACAGTGTGCTAGAAGGTGATAATAAGAAAAAAAATCCTTTTTTTGTTTTCCTATTATTGGTGTTCTAGAGGCAGGTTTTGGTTTCCCAAGGTGCATGAAGCTACTGACACTCTCCCATTGTAGGTTTTTTTTAATCCCTCTTTTAGCCAAGATTTTGCATTTGGACATATACTTGAGGCTAGGTATGAAACCTTTCAAAAATAGAATAGAATTAACCAGGTTGGAAAAGACCTTTGAGATCATTTAGTCCAACCTATCACCCAACCCCATTTAATTAACTAAACCATGGCACCAAGTGCCTCATCCAGGCTCTTCCTTAACACCTCCAGTGATGAGGACTCCACCACCTCCCTGGGCAGCAAATTCCAATGGACATGCTGTCTATGAAGAACTTCTTCCTAACATCCAGCCTGAACCTCCCCTGGTGCAGCTTGAGACTGTGTCCTCTAAATAAACAGAACCAGACAATTTTCTGACATCTTTACAGTGCAGGAAGAGGAACACATTTCAGGGAGTAATTCACCCCAGTTATTGTGCACCTCTTTTCTAGTGATGAAGGCAATTACTTTAAAACATGCTGTGGTGGCTTAAAATTACCACCACTCCCCCACACCCCCCTACAAGTAATTTGGAGAAAATTACCCCCAAAATAAGAATTGCCAGCCCAGCTCAGTTTGGGATGGAAGCAAATGAAGCTCTATTTGCAAGCAAACTACCATCTAGCAAAATGCAATGCAATGGGTACATACAAAATAGACATTATATGGGTACAGTATAGGTATAATTACAATTTATGAACAACACAGAAACTCCTCAGAACCCCCTGGATGGATCCAGAGGGACTGTTCACCTCATCCCCCCATTCCCTCCCTCCTTCCTGTTACACAGGAGTCAAAACAGAGATGCTGTGGCAAGGCCACAGGGAGAGAGAGAGGAAAATTGCAAGCAGAAGCAACAGAAGAAGAAAAGGGAGCGGGAATTGTTTCTGCCTCTGCTCTACATCCCCATTAGCAATCCAGTGAATTATTGTGGTAGTTTTTAGGCTGTGCCTTTGACATTTTTCACAGGTCTTGAACAGTAAGTGGTAGCATGGAAATAAATCACTCTTGGGTGTAAAAGGGAAAATAATGACAGTTCTAAACTATCCCATTGGAGAGTTATCTACTGTAAGAATTAGTTTGGTAAATAATTTCTCTCACTTCTCACCTCTTAGAACCTCTTAGAGAGGTGAGAGGACCTTAGAGGACACAGTCTCAAGCTGTGCCAGGCGAGGTTTAGGCTGCAGGTGAGGAGAAACTTCTTCACTGAGAGAGTCGTTCGCCATTGGAATGTGCTGCCCAGGGAGGTGGTGGAGTCACCATCCCTGGAGGTGTTCAAGAGGGGATTGGACATGGCACTTGGTGCCATGGTCTAGTCATGAGGTCTGTGGTGACAGGTTGGACTTGATGGTCTTTGAGGTCTTTTCCAACTTTATTGAGTCTATGATTCTTTGCTCTGGGAGATAGTAACTGGCTTCTGCTTAACCTTGGCTGCATTGTTTTGGCTAAGTCCAACTTCACTCCGCTCCTTTCTCTTGTTCCTTTTGTGTATGGAGGGAGTAAAGGGAGACAAGGAGGAAGAAGCAAGTAACTTCCCCTGATCTTTGACCAGGGGAGGACCTTGTGTTGTTTGTTAATTGTAAATATTGTAAATCCTGTGTGTTTTGTTCTTAGTCATTGCATTCCATTGTAGATTGTAGTTTTGCCTGCAAAACTACTCACCTTTCGTTTGCTTCCAGCTGAGCTGGTCTGGCAAATTTAATTGGGGGGGGGAATTTTCAACTCACCACAATTATATAGACCTTAGCATTATTTTTCTGTTACATCCAAAGGTAATTTATTTTACTTTTAGTCTTTCATAGAATGGTCTGGGTCAGAAGGGACCTCCAAAGGTCATCCAGTCCAAATTCCCTGCATTCAGCAGGGATATCCCCAACTAGACCAGGCTGCCCAGGGCCTCCTCCAGCCTCACCTGGAATATCCCTAGGGAAGGAGCCTCAACCATCTCCCTGGGCAACCTGTTCCAGTGTTCCAACACCCACGTAGTGAACAATTTCATCCTGATATCCAATCTAAATCTGTTCTTCTCTACTTTGAAGCCATTCCTCCTTGTCCTATCCCTGCAGGCCTTTGCAAACAGTCTCTCTGCAGCCTTGCTGTAGCCTCCTTCAGGTACTCAAAAGATGCCCTTAGGTCTCCCTGGAGCCTCCTCCTCTCCAGGCTGAGCACCCCCAGCTCCCTCAGCCTGTCCTTGTAGCAGAGGTGCAGTCAGGATCTAGGCTGAAATTCCCCCTTCAAACACTCACATGTGCCTGGCACTTAAATAAGGGAAACACTCAATCTCTTTATTTTATTTTTTGGGTCATCATATATTGACTAAATATTTGCATATCTGATTTCAGTTACAGAATTCTAGATTTGTTAGTTATCTTCTGAAAAGTTACTGCCATCCAGGCCTTGGGTTGGGGTTTTATGTTCTTTCCATTGTGTGTTGGTTTCTTTCTTTGTTTGTATTCCGATGTTACTTCCTCACTGGGAATGCTGGCACAAGCATTTACCTTGAACAGGTCATCTAGAGTGCAATCACACAGCACTTACAGGATGGCCAAAGGATCAGGCCCAGCCAGCATGGATTTAGGAAAGGCAGGTCCTGCCTGACCAACCTGATCTCCTCCTGTGCCCAGGTGACTGCCTGGTGGATGTGGGGCAGGCTGTGGATGTAGTCTACCTGGGCGCCAGCAAGGCCTTTGACACCGTCCCCCATAGCAAACTCCTGGCCAAGCTGTCAGCCCCTGGCTTGGATGGGAGCACACTGCATTGGGTTAGGAACTGGCTGGATGGCCGAGCCCAGAGAGTGGTGGTGAATGGTGCCACATCCAGCTGGCAGCCAGTCAGTAGTGGAGTGCCCCAAGGATCAGTGCTGGGCCCCATCCTCTTTAATATCTTCATTGATGATCTGGAGGAGGGCATTGAGTCAGTCATCAGTAAATTTGCTGATGACACCAAGCTGGGGGCAGGAGTTGATCTGCTGGAGGGTAGAGAGGCTTTGCAGAGAGACCTGGACAGGCTGGACAGATGGGCAGAGTCCAAGGGCATGAGATTGAACACATCCAACTGCCAGGTTCTGCACATTGGCCACAGCAACCCCATGCAGTGCTACAGGCTGGGGTCGGAGTGGCTGGAGAGCAGCCAGGCAGAGAGGGACCTGGGGGTACTGGTTGACAGCTGGCTGAACATGAGCCTGCAGTGTGCCCAGGCAGCCAAGAGGGCCAATGGCATCCTGGCCTGCATCAGGAACAGTGTGGCCAGCAGGAGCAGGGAGATCATTCTGCCCCTGTACACTGCACTGGTAAGACCACACCTTGAGTCCTGTGTCCAGTTCTGGGCCCCTCAGTTTAGGAAGGAGGTTGACTTCCTGGAAGGTGTCCAGAGAAGGGCAACAAAGCTGGGGAGGGGCTTGGAACACAAGCCCTATGAGGAGAGGCTTAGGGAGCTGGGATTGCTTAGCCTGGAGAAGTGGAGACTCAGGGGAGACCTTCTTGCTGTCTACACCTACCTGAAGGGAGGTTGTAGCCAGGTCGGAGTTGATTTTCCAGGCACCCAGCACCAGAACAAGAGGACACAGTCTCAGGCTGCACCAGGGGAGGTTTAGGCTGGAGGTTAGGAAGAAATTCTACACAGAGAGAGTGATTGCCCATTGGAATGTGCTGGCCAGGGAGGTGGTGGAATCACCATCATTGGAGGTGTTCAGGAGGAGGCTTGATAGGGTGCTTGGTGCCATGGGTTAGTTGATTAGGTGGTGTTGGATGATATGTTGGACGCAATGATCTTGAAGGTCTCTTCCAACCTGGTCTGGTCTATTCTATTCCATTCTATTCTATTCCATTCTATTCTATTCTATTCTATTCTATTCTATTCTATTCTATTCTATTCTATTCTATTCTATTCTATTCTATTCTATTCTATTCTATTCTATTCTATTCTATTCTATTCTATTCTATTCTACTCTATTCTATTCTACCTGTTGGAAAGGATCTTTTTCTGAAGCAAGGAGTGTTGGAATTGGGCAATTTTAAATCTCTTGCTGCTAAAATCCTCAGATTTCACTGGAATATCACTGCATCCTTCAAATGATCCTAAATATTAACATTCTCTCCTCCAGGGTGTTGTCAGACCAACAGGGGGCTATGCAGTAATGCTGCACTGGACCATGTCAGCTGTGTATGGACTCAAACCTGGTGAGGTAATTCTGCTTGTGAGTCATGTGAGTGTTGTTTTGAGCTCCTCTTGAAAGCTCCTCACTGTTTTAATGTTTTTATTCCATTGTAGGTGTGGTGGGCAGCTTCTGATTTAGGCTGGGTTGTTGGTCATTCCTATATCTGCTATGGACCTCTCCTTCATGGCAATACAACAGTTTTGTATGAGGTATGGTCTATTGTAAAAAGCCCTGGAAGAGGCAGCATGTCCCCCAGCTGATGATCCTGATGTTTATGCCTGTCTGTCCTTCATGCTGCCTGGGTTTAAATGGTGTGCCTGACTGCAGTGTTTCTCCTCTCTCATCCAGTAGAGTAATTCTGAAGCAAAACTTGCTTCTCTCTCCTTTGAATGTTCTACTTCATCTGTGTGGCTGGTGATGGTCAGTGGGGCATGGAATTCCAGAACAGACCTAGAAATGGCAGATGGTGAAGTGTACCTCTGTTGCTCAGGCTTCAGCCACAGGCCATTGGACTGCCTTTATCATGGAACTGGGAGAGCATGTTGTGTTTTGTTTGTCTGGAGATGACAGATTCTTACTGGATCTAAGTTGGAGACAATTGGGAGCTCTCTGGGTGGAGCCAGAAGTTTTAAGGAGACTTGTCTCTTCTTTCCTTCCTCTACCACTCAAGGCACCTGAAGCCCAAACTCAAATGACATTCAGGGCTTAGTCCTTCTTGAGGGATGAAACTCAATGGGTTGGAGAGGAGACTAGTCCAATTACAGTGGCCTGCAGCATCCTAACTTTGATACTCAGCAAAGCAATCATGCTGCCTTGCATTGCTCTTCTTGGGGAATTGATTATTGGTTCTCTAATCAACCAGCAAGAAGAGACAGTGTTGCTTGAATCATCTTCCTTCTTCTTCAGGGAGTGAATCCAGTGTCTATCAGTGGCAGTGAAAGATGTTTTGTGTAAATGCACCAGCACTGCTTGCTCTTGAGTATGCTGAGACTTGGTTTGAGATTGAACACATCCAAGTGCCAGGTTGTACACATTGGCCACAACAACCCCATGCAGTGCTACAGGCTGGGGTCAGAGTGGCTGGAGAGCAGCCAGGCAGAGAGGGACCTGGGGGTACTGGTTGATGGTAGGCTGAACATGAGCCTGCAGTGTGCCCAGGCAGCCAGGAGGGCCAATGGCATCCTGGCCTGCATCAGGAACAGTGTGGCCAGCAGGAGCAGGGAGGTCATTGTGCCCCTGGACTCTGCACTGGTTAGGCCACACCTTGAGTCCTGTGTCCAGTTCTGGGCCCCTCAGTTTAGGAGAGATGTTGACTTGCTGGAAGGTGTCCAGAGAATGGCAACAAAGTTGGTGAGGGGTCTGGAGCACAGCCCTATGAGGAGAGGCTGGGGGAGCTGGGGTTGCTTAGCCTGGAGAGGAGGAGGTTCAGAGGAGACCTTCTCACTCTCTGCAACTACCTGAAGCGAGGTTGTAGCCAGGTGGGGGTTGGTCTCCTCTCCCAGGCACCCAGCACCAGAACAAGAGGACACAGTCTCAGGCTGCACCAGGGGAGATGTAGGCTGGATGTTAGGAAGAAATTCTTCATAGAAAGAGAGATTTGCCATTGGAATGTGCTGGCCAGGGAGGTGGTGGAGTCACCATCATTGGAGGTGTTCAGGAAGAGACTGGATGGGGTGCTTGGTGCCATGGTTTAGTTGATTAGGTGGCGTTGGATGATAGGTTGGACGCAATGATCTTGAAGGTCTCTTCCAACCTGGTTTATTCTATTCTGTTCTATTAGTTGTCTGCCTTCACCTGGCATGGGGAATCCTGGGCATATACCAACTTCTCCAACACAGCATGATACCTACCCTGTAATTGCTGTGCCTTTTTCAACAAAACTAGAGGCAGAAGTTGTTTTAGCTGCTCCATCATGGCATGCTAATCACCTCTGTTGATTTGTAGTGGTAATTACAAACGTGAACCATTAAGGGAAATCTGACAGGAGCTCAGAGCATACAGGAACTGCAGAAGCCTAATGCATGTGCTGCATACTGAGGACATAGGAAAGTACATGGAACAAGCTTTGGTGACACTGTGAATACAGTAATTGTTAGAGCACCATCTGTAGAATCATAGAATGGTCTGGGCCAGAAGGGACCTCCAAAGTTCATCCAGTCCTACCCCCCCACAGTCAGCAGGGACATCCCCAACTAGATCAGGCTGCCCAGGGCCTCCTCCAGCCTCACCTGGAATATCTCCAGGGAAGGAGCCTCAACCACCTCCCTGGGAAACCTGTGCCAGTGTTCCACCACCCTCACAGGAAAGAATTTGTTCCTCACATCCAATCTAAATCAGCTCTGCTCTAGTTTGAAGCCATTTCTCCTCATCTCATCCCTGCAGACTTTTGCAAATAGTCTCTCTATCCTCCCTGTAGCCCCCTTCAGGTACTGGCAGGCTGCTATTAGATCTCCCTGGAGCCTCCTCTTCTCCAGGCTGAACACCCCCAGCTCCCTCAGCCTCTCCTCATAGCAGAGCTGCTCCAACCCCCTGATCATTCTCGTGGCCCTCCTCTGGACCCTCTCCATCAGGTCCATGTCCCTCCTGTGTTGAGGGCTCCTGTCCCTTCTTCGCAAGAAGGCTTTGCATATGTTTTGATTCAGTGACCAGAGCTAGGGATGACAGAGGATATAGAAACCTTATGGAGTCATAGTCATAGAATGGTTTGGGTTGGAAGGGACCCCCAAAGGTCCTCCAGTCCAACCCCCCTGCAGCCAGCAGGGACATAATCCACTAGAGCAGGTCGCTCAGAGTCTTGTCCAGCCCCACTATGGTGGAGCCTACTGGCAGTGTGGGAAGTGGGGTGCTACTGTCATCTATGAAATAGGTGAAAGAGACAGCCTGACACTTCCTAGAAGAGAATTCTCTTCAGTCAAGGGAAGGAAGATCTGTAGGGCAGCTTTCTGCCAGAAAACTTTGAGCTACATTTTTGTTCTGCTTAACAAGACCTCAAATGACATCTAGTGGAAGAGGTGAAGAGCATTGGCATTAAGTGTTTTGCTCTACTAATCTGCTGTAATTCACCTCTCTTTGCTACATAAACAAAAGTCTGTGACACCATATGTGCCTGCATTCATATTTGCTGTTATTATAAAATCACAGAGTCATAAAATTGTCAGGGTTGGAAGGGACCTCAAGGAGCATCCAGTTCCAACCTCCCTGCCATGGCCAGGGACACCTCACACTACAGCAGGTTGCTCACAGCCACATCCAGCCTGGCTGCAGAAACCTCCAGGCATGAGGCTTCCACCACCTCCCTGGGCAACCTGTGCCAGTCTCTCGCCACCCTCATGGGGAACAACTTCTTCCTAACATCCAATCTCAATCTACCCATTTCTAGTTTTGCTCCATTCCCCACAGTCCTATCACTCCCTGACACCCTCAAAAGTCCCTCCCCAGCTTTCTTGTAGCCCCCTTCAGATTTTGGCAGGCCACAATTAGGTCTCCTAGGAGCCTTCTCTTCTCCAGACTGAACAGCCCCAACTCCCTCAGTCTGTCTCCATTGCAGAACAGCTCCAACCCTCTGCTCATCCTTGTGGCCCTTCTCTGGACACCGTCTCCAGCACCTCCAGATCCTTCCTGTAATAGGGGCTCCAGAACTGGACACAGTGCTCCATGTGAGGTCTCAGAAGAGCAGAGTAGATGGGGAGAATCACCTCCCCTGATCTGCTGGCTATGCTTATTTCAAGTAACACCAAGTTTATTTTATAGCAGTGCAAGGAGAACATTAAACATCTGGTTATTCTTCCTGTGAGGCTCAGTGTACCTTCTGTCTAGTTTACTGACTTGCTTGCTTTGAGTGCTCAGCATGGAAGTTTGCAGTACATGCATTATTGTTCTGTGTGATGCAAAGAACATCTGCAGTGCAACTGTGGCAGTAGAAGTCAGCCATTTGTTTTGAATTATTGCTTAGGTCCTTTTTGAAGAGTCTCTGATGTGCCAATCCACTTGTTTCTGTGAATTTAGAAACCAGCCACTGTGGAACATTGGGAAGCTTTTGAGGCAGTGACAAGGGTCTTCCTTTCCACCAGAACAAGAGGACACAGTCTCAAGCTGTGCCAGGGGAAGTTTACGCTGGAGGTGAGGAGAAAGTTCTTCCCAACAAGAGTAATTTGCCATTGGAATGTGCTGCCCAGGGAGGTGGTGGAGTCACTGTCCCTGGAGATGTTCAAAAAAGGCTTGGATGTGGCACTTGGAGCCATGGTTTAGTTGTCAGGAGGTGTTGGGTGACAGGTTGGACTTGATGATCTCTGAGGTCTTTTCCAACCTTATTGATTCTATGATTCTACTTCAACTTACTCAACACAGGGTGCATCTTCTGGGCAAAGTTTAGAGATAGACAAGCACAGCACAGGGCTGCATCTTCTCAGGTCAACTGTTAGGTGGATCATTAACTCCAAAGTTTGTAGTAGTCCTCTAGCTAGGATCACTGCTGGGTTTGCAGGGCAGTGCTGGAGTCACCATCCCTGGGGGTGTTCAAGCAGCCTGTGAAGCTGGTGCTTCGGGACATGGTTTAGTGCTGACCCCTCAGTGCTGGGTCCAGGTTTGGAGTGGATGATGTTTGAGGTCTCACCCAACCAGATGATTCTGCTATTCAGGATCTCTACAAATAACGAAACAGAGAACTCCAGTTACAAGTGGCTCACTAGAAAAATAGAAATGAAATAATAATAACAGGTTTTAAAAAATAGAAAGAAATGGGGTTTATTCCCTTTTTTGAAGTTTAATTGTGTTCAGTCTTCTGGTGTGTCTGTGATTTCCCACTAAATTCACAGAATGCTGAGGCTGGGGACCACTGAGCCCTGACTTCCCTAATATTCTGAATAACAAAGAGCAAAGTCTTCACTGGGTAGCAGCAATGCATATTTATAGAATCAAATACCACATTAGCTTGAGCATTAAATTACTGCAGTCTAATTACTAATGTTTAAATACCCAGTAGATGTTAATTAGATCTTTTTTCATTTCCAAAGGGATTAACTCACCACCACCACACTAGCCTGAGTGGAAGAAGCATGAGAAGAGCAGCATTTTCTCAGAGATAAGGAGAAAATTTTATGGTACCTCTTTTTGACCACTGATAACAGCAGTCCACATTAAAACTGTTGTATGAACTTGTCAGAAGAGAGTCACTGCAATAAATACTGCACTGAAGAGGTTTTCATTCAGTGAGACTTGGACATAGACTGAGAGCTGGGCAGAGAGGAACCTGTTGAGGTTCAACAAGAAGTGCAGAGTTCTGCACCTGGGCAGGAAGAATAAACTGCAGCAGGACAGGCTGGGAGGGGATCTGCTGCAGAGCAGATCACAGGAGGGTTGTGCTGCCATTCAGCCAGACCTGGAAAGGCTGAGAGCTGGGCAGGGAGAAATTTGTTGAAGTTCAACAAGGGCAAGGGTAGAGTCTTGCACTTGGGAAGGAACAAGCCCAGGGAGCAGTACAGGTTGGGGATTGAGCTGCTGAAGAGCAGTGAAGGGGAAAGGGACCTGGGGGTCCTGATAGATGGGAAGTTGACCATGAGCCAGCAATGTGCTCTTGTGGAGAAGAAGGCCAATGGCATCCTGGGGTGGATTAAAAGGACTATGGTGAGTAGGTCGAGAAAAGTCCCCCCTCTCTACTCTGCCCTGCTGAGGCTGCATCTGGAGTATTGTGTCCAGTTCTGGGCCCCTCAGTTCAGGAAGGACCTCAGGGAACTGTCTGAAAGAGTCCAGCACAGAGCCACAAAGATGATTAGGGCCATGGAAGATCTTCCTTATGAGGAGAGCCTGAGGGAGCTGAGGGCTCTTCAGATTGGAGCAGAGGAGCCTGAGAGGTGACCTCGTTGCTGTTGATAAAGATGTGCAGGGTGAGTGCCCAGAGGCTGGAGCCAGGCTCTGCTGGGTGATGCCCAATGCCAGCACAAGGGGCAGTGGTGGAAGTTGAGGCAGAGGAAGTTTCACATAAATATGAGGAAAAATGATTTCCCTGTGAGCGTGACAGAGCCCTGGAAGAGGCCACCCAGAGAGGTTGTGGAGTCTCCCTCTCTGGAGATATTCAAAACTCACCTGGATGTGTTCCTGTGTGATCTGCTCTAGGTGATCCTGCTCTGGCAGGGGGGTTGGACTGGATGAGCTTTTGAGGTCCCTTCCAGACTCTGGAATTCTGTGATTCTGTGATGAGAAGGAACTTCTTCACTGGGAGGGTCACAGAGCACTGGAACAGGCTGCCCAGGGAGGTTGTGGAGTCTCCTTCTCTGAAGACTCATTCCTGTGTGGCCTGTCTGCTAGTTTCTATGGTCCTGCTCTGGCAGGGGGGGTTGGGCTTGATGATCTCTGGAGATCCTTTCCAACCCCTAACATCCTGTTGCCTGTGATCATTTAGCAATTGCAGAGCAAGAGAAGGAAAAGGGAGGAAAGTGATGAGTTCTTTCTGCACTCATTGTTATCATACAGTGAAGTTTTATGTCTGTGTGAATGCATAGAGTTCAAGATAGAATAGAATAGAATAGAATAGAATAGAATAGAATAGAATAGAATAGAATAGAATAGAATAGAATAGAATAGAATAGACCAGGTTGGAAGAGACCTTCAAGATCATCGCGTCCAACCTATCATCCAACACCACCTAATCAACTAACCCATGTAACCAAGCACCCTGTCAAGTCTCCTCCTGAACACCTCCAGTGACGGCGACTCCACCACCTCCCCGGGCAGTCCATTTCAATGGGCAATCACCCTCTCTGTGTAAAACTTCCTCCTGACCTCCAGCCTGAACTTCCCCTGGTGCAGCCTGAGACTGTGTCCTCTTGTTCTGGTGCTGGTTGCCTGGGAGAAGAGACCAACCTCTGCCTGTCTACAACCCCCCTTCAGGTAGTTGTAGAGAGCAATAAGGTCACCCCTGAGTCTCCTCCTCTCCAGGCTAAGGAGCCCCAGCTCCCTCAGTCTCTCCTCATAGGGCTTGTGTTCCAAGCTGGAACTAGATGGAACTAGATGGAACTAGATGGAACAAGATGGATTAGTGGGTTTGGGAAAGGAAGAGTAAAAATCCTATCTTGAACAATGAGTATGAAAGAAAAATCAGAATTAATATCTACTTAGTTTTTGCTCTTGGTGAGACCATTACTAAACAGTAACAGGATGTCCCCTGGTTTTCCTTTCTCTGAGGTGCCACCAATCAGGACTTCAGAGAGTGTTGTCTTTTTGAGGATTAAAAATAGGAAGAAAAGGAAGGCTTCTGTACACACAGGTTAAAAAACCAAACAAAACAGATTGTTTAGGAAGAGGAATGGTGTATAGGGCTGTCTGGGCAGTGAATAGTTATGAATTTATAGCTGAAGCTTTTCTTTCTGGGAGTAGGAGTATGCTGTGTAGGCAGAGGGAAGGAACACCTCATCCCCTTTGTCTGGGGACAACCACTGTTGAATACAACCTGTGCTGACATCGTGTTCTCAGTTCTTAAAGTGATTTGTTTAGAGAGAAATGACTTAGTAGGTGATTGTAGTGGATTGAGCTAGTCCCTAACTTATATACTGATATTGAAAAGGAAAATTCCAGAGACATTTAGAATAGAATAGAATAAATGTGAGTATAAGATAAATAATGTAAGGGATTGGATAACAGAGTAACAATAGATAGGTTAATATTATTCCCTTGGTGTATTGAAAACCTTGCATCTTGCAGCAGAGGTGGTTCTTTTTGCATGCTGGTTTTTTGCTGCTCCACTTTGGCTTCAGGCTGTGCTATCCTCCCTCTGACCTTGGGCTTCCCTATTTTACTTCTCTAAAGGTGGGGCAGCAAGAAAGAGTGAGACTTGGACAGTCTGAGGGCTGGGCAGGGAGAAATGGAATGAAATTCAACAAGGGTAGAGTCTTGCACTTGGGAAAGAACAAGCCCAGGGAGCAGTACAGGTTGGGGACTGAGCTGCTGGAGAGCAGTGAAGGGGAAAAGGACCTGGGGGTCTTTGTGGGTGGAAGGATGATCATGAGCCAGCAATGTGCTCTTGTGGCCAAGAAGACCAATGGCATCCTGGGGTGGATTAAAAGGACTATGGTGAGTAGGTTGAGAGAGGTTCTCCACCCTCTCTACTCTGCCCTGCTGAGGCTGCATCTGGAGTATTGTGTCCAGTTCTGGGCCCCTCAGGTCAAGAAGGACCTCAGGGAACTGCTTGAAAGAGTCCAGCACAGAGCCACAAAGATGATTAGGGCAGTGGAAGATCTTCCTTAGGAGGAGAGCCTGAGGGAGCTGAGGGCTCTCTAGCTTGGCGAGGAGGAGCCTGAGAGGTGACCTCATTGCTGTTGATAAAGATGTGCAGGGTGAGTGCCCAGAGGCTGGAGCCAGGCTCTGCTGGGTGATGCCCAATGCCAGCACAAGGGGCAGTGGTGGAAGCTGAGGCACAGGCAGTTTCACATAAATATGAGGAAAAATGATTTCCCTGTGAGGGTGACAGAGCCCTGGAAGAGGCTGCCCAGGGGGGTTGTGGAGTCTCCCTCTGTGGAGATGAATTCAAGTCCTGCCTGGATGTTTTCCTGTGTGACCTGGTCTAGGTGACCCTACTCTGGCAGGGGGGTTGGTGCAAGATTCTACCCTTGCCCTTCTTGAACTTCAATCCATTTCTCCCTGCCCAGCTCTCAGCCTGTCTCAGTCTGGCTGAATGGCAGCACAACCCTCCTGTGTCAGCCACTCCACCCAGTTTGTGTCCTCAGCAAACTTGCCGCCAGTGCTCTCTGTGCCCTCATCCAGGTCATTGATGAATACATTAAACAGCTCTTGTCCCAGCACTGACCCCTGAGGGACTCCACTAGTTACAGGCCTCCAACTAGACTCTGTTCTATTGACCATAACTCTCTGCCCTCTTTCCTTCTACCAGTTCACCTCCACCTCACTACCTGACTGTCCAGACCGCACTACCTCAGCTTAGCTGCAAGGATGCTGTGGCAGACAGTGTTAAACGTTTTACTGAAATCAAGACAGACCACATCCCCTGCTCCACCATCATCTGTCCACCTGGTGATGACTTCCATGTGTAATGTTTACTATGCAGAGAGAATTTACTCTTCACAATTAAGAACTTATCTTTAATTGAAGAGCCCCTTGTTAGGGGTCAGACAGAAAGGGAATTGCTGCGCTGCTGCTGGTACACTGTTGGGTATTTTATTATAGTTCCTCTTGTGTGTCTTTTCCCTCAGATAATCCATCCTGGTGCATTCTGATGTTCTCCACAGGAGAACTTTTCCATTCCTTTGATCATTCCTGCTGCCTGACTATCAATCTTTTTTCATGATCATGTGTTACCCATCCACACATTCTGTCTCAGGATGTCTGCTCAGATGGTAGGCATCTGATAAATTACATATTAAATCTAGGTACTACCAGAAAGATGTTCTATATTTGTCTGTCTGTCTCAGAGTCAGTTGCTGGGGTTATTGAAAGAAAGTCTCTTGTACTTGCTTTCTCCTAGCTGACCCTAATTTTTCAAATTAGGTGAGGCAGACCATTCTCTCTCTGGCTGCCTTGTTCTTTTTTACCATCCTCTGACTTCCCAGCTGCAGGACTCTGCACTGAGCCTTGTTGAACCTCATCAGGTTCCTCTATGCCCAGCTCTCAGTCTGTCCAAGTCTCTGAATGGCCTCACAGCCTTCAGGTATCTCAGCCAAGCCTCCCAGTTTGGTATCATCAGCAAACTTGCTGAGCAGACTCTGTCTGTCCCCTCATCAATGTCTTTGATGAAGATGTTGAACAGGACTGGACCCAGCACTGATCCTTGGGGGACTGACTCCATTAGTTACAGCTCTCCAGCTGGACCTGGCACCATTAGCCAGCACTCTTTGGACTCTGTTTTGTAACCAGTTCCTGATCCAGCTTAAAAAAAGCAAACAAAGAACCACAAGCCAGACCACAGCATGCTAGCACACCAAACCTGAACAAGATGCCTTCAACTTCTCTGCAGGCTGCTTTTCCAGGAAGCCAGTTGTAAGCAGTTACATGGAAGCTTTTCCAGACTTGGGAGAAAAATTTCCAGGTGAAAAAGAACCCCAGGACATAATTATGTCCTGTAGCCCTGTGGGGAGGGGCATACAGCTGCAGTGCCAGTGTTCAGACACTCCTAATTCAGTGGGGCCCTTGAGTGTTTTACAGGCTGCTTTACAGTAACTGGGCATTACCAGGATGCTGCTGGTCTCTTCTCACAGGTCATTAGTGACAGAACAAGAGGGAATGGCCTCAAGCTGCCGCTGGGTAGCTTTAGACTGGACATTAGGAAACATTTTTTCCTGGAAAGAGTGGTCAGGGATTGGAATGTGCTGCCCAGGGAGGTGCTGGAGTCACCAAGCCTGGCTGTGTTTAAAGGTGGTTTGGATGTGGTGCTTGGGGAGATGGTTTAGGGGTGACCCTTGCAGAGTAGGGTTCTGGGTTGGACTTGGTGATCCTGAGGGTCTTTTCTGTGATTCTGAGATTCTGTGATGTGAGCAGTGACTTGAGTCTGGCTAAGACAATGTACAGAAGGTAAGTTTTGAACTGGTCTATATTCTTCCACTGGGAAGTAAACTGGGGACAGCTACTCCTAGGGCAGGATGCTTGCAAGACTTTGCTTACTCTTTTCCCCAACACACTTCAACCTGAATGTTTCTGTGATGCTGTGAAGTGTATGAAATGGCAGTGTGGTAGCAGCTCCCTGTGACTCTCTTGTCTTTCTCATGCCCACTTGTTCTGCTTTTGTGAGCAGCAGCCAGTTTGTGCTGTGCTCCTGTGCGGAGCTGTGCCCAGAGGCAGTGAATTCCTCTCTCGGGGCCAATCTGCTTGCAGCAGTTCCAATGTTTAACAAAGCCCTCTTTAAGATCTGACTTGCAATCACTTCTGCTGCGCTGCCACCACACCTTTTGTGTGCTGCAGCCTTGAAGTGTGGAGGGGTGATGAGGTCCTGTGACACTGGGAATGATTCTCTCTGCAGGGGAAGCCCGTGGGAACGCCAGATGCCGGTGCCTACTTCCGCGTGCTGGCAGAGCATGAGGTAGCTGCAGCCTTCACTTCACCCACTGCAATCAGAGCAATCCGTCAGCAGGACCCTGAAGCAGCCCTGGGGAAGCAATACCCTCTGAAGAGGTGAACTGAGGATACACTGGAAGTGGTTTCTTGCAGTAATAGGCTGGCTGAGCTAATAATAGCAGAGTGTCTGGAGCTTTGCCCACACCCCTCTGTCAGACCGAGTTGAAATGAGTTGTTGGCAGTTCAGGTGTGCTTGTATTGGCATGTAAATTTGATGTTGGCACTTTGGAGGAGGTGAAAGCTCTTAAAAACATCATGATTCTGAGGATAAGAGCTTTTACTGCTGAGTTAGGATTGCTCACTCAGTTTTACTCCACTCTGCTTACACCCTGTAATATGTGCCCTGTGAGGGGAGGCTGAGAGCCCTGGGGCTGTTTAGTCTGGAGAAGAGAAGACTGAGAGGGGATAAATCAATGTCTGTCAATATCTGAGGGCTGGGGATCAGGAGGGAGGGCACAGGCTCTGCTCACTTGCACCCTGGGATAGGACAAGGGGCAATGGATAGAAACTCCAGCACAGGAGGTTCCACCTCAACATGAAGAGGAACTTCTTCACTGGGAGGGTCACAGAGCCCTGGAGCAGGCTGCTCAGAGAGGTTGTGGAGTCTCCTTCTCAGAAGACTTTCCAGCCTCATCTGGATGCATTCCTGTGTGCCCTGTGCTGGATTCTCTGCTCCTGCTCTGGCAGGGAGGTTGGACTCAATGATCTCTGGAGGTCCCTTCCAACCCCTAACATCCTGTGAGCTGTGATCTTTGACCCTGTATCAACTTTGCAACTTGGTGCATTTCTCAAAATGCAGGGAGAATGACACAGTATCACCAAGGTTGGAAGAGACCTCAAAGATCATCAAGTCCAATCTGTCACCACAGACCTCATGACTAAAAGTGCAAGCCACAAGAAATGCACATCTGAAATAACCCTCAAAAGAGGAACAATTTTGGAGGAGAAAACAGACTTCCTGAAATGGGGAAGGCAGTGACTGGCACCAGAGTTGGGGCTGTTTAGTCTGGAGAAGAGAAGGCTGAGAGGGGATCTCATCAATGTCTGTCAATAGCCGAGGGGTGGGTGTCAAGTGGAGGGGGCCAAGCTCTTTTGGGTGGTGCACAGCAATAAGCCAAGGAACAATGGAGACAAACTTGAACAGAGAGGGTGGCAGCTCAACATGAGGAGAAACTTCTTTAGAGTGAGGGTGACAGAGCCCTGGAGCAGGCTGCCCAGAGAGGTTGTGGAGTCTCCTTCTCTGGACACATTCCAAACCCATCTGGATGCATTCCTGTGCAGACTACCCTGGGTGACCCTGCCCTGGCAGAGGGGTTGGACTCAGTGATGTCTGGAGGTCCCTTCCAACCTCTAAAGTAGTGCAATAACTGTGATCTCAGAAGACTTCAGGAGTGATGTGGTGCTTGGTAGAGTGCTTCTGCTGTTTCTCATGGCATGAGAGGTTATTTATGAACTGTTTTGTCATTTGCAGTATGTGTGTACTGGAAGAAAGAAGTTATTTGCTAGTTAAGAGAATTTTGGTGTGGAGTCTGACTCTGTGTTGGCCTCTTATCCTTTCTTCCTTAGCTCAACTCCTGGAGGTTTATAATTGTGTGTCTGGGTACAATCTGAGTGTTGTCTTTGTTGCTCATGTGCTGTGTAGGGAGGATTTGTGAGAGTGAAGGCGTGAACCCATCCTGTGTGACTGCTGCAGGAGGGAAGCAAGTCCTTGGGTTTGTAGCAAGAGGGTTTGTGCATGGCAGCTCTGCATTCAGAATTTATGCTCTGCCTTGGGGCAGGATTGTACCTGGTGGTTACAAACAGGCACTGAATACTTGCCTGAAGTATTTCAGATGGCCACAGCAGCTTTCCAGGGAAGGAGGTGCAGTTTTCCTTTGTTATTTATCTACAAAATGAAACCAGAAGTGTTATGTCCTGAATTTCCCTTTGGTTTAGATTTGATTTACCTAATTGATGTCCTTTGCAACATCTTGCAGGAACATGTTGAACTGTGCAGCAAAATAAGCAGATCCCTTCCAGCTTCTAATGCAATAACTTCACAGCTGTGCTATTGCTAGCAGCTTAACAAAGTCTCTATGCTGTGATTTAGTCATGTTTGTTAGTGTTGCAACCTGATCATTCCCATGGCCCTCCTCTAGACCCTCTCCATCAGGTCCATGTCCTTCCTATACTGAGAGCTCCAGACCTGCACACAGCACTCCTTAGGAAGAAGTTCTTCAGTACAAGGGTGGTGGAATAGGCTGCCCAGGGAGGTTGTGGATGCCTCCTCCCTGGCAGTGTTCATCTAACCTCCCAGTTTGGATGAGGCCTTGAGCAGCAGAGTCTGGTTTCGAACTATCCCTGTCCATGACAGAGATGTTGGAATGGATGATCTTTTTTTAGGATAGGATAGGATAGGATAGGATAGGGTAGGGTAGGGTAGGGTAGGGTAGGGTAGGGTAGGGTAGGATACAATAGGGTAGGGTAGGATAGGATAGAATAGAATTAAGCAGGCTGGAAAAGACCTTTGAGATCATCAAGCCCAACCTATCACCCAACACCTTCTAATCAACTAAACCATGGCACCAAGTGTCTCACCCAGGCTCTTCTTAAACCCCACCAGTGATTGTGACTCCACCACCTCCTCTAAGGTCCCTTCTACCCTGAGCCATTCTGTTTTTCTCTTTATCTGGAGCACTGACCAGAGGTATTTGTGGAATTTTGTTACCTTGTTTTCCTTTCCCCATGCAGCTCAAGATCCATACTTCTTTTAACATCTTTTATTTAAAGGTTCAGGACATTATTTGTAGCTGGTGAACGCTGTGACATGGACACACTGGAATGGTCAAAAAGGGTCTTCAAGGTACCTGTTTTGGACCATTGGTGGCAAACTGGTAAGTACTTTAAAAATGCTATTTATAGTATTTATATTTACAGTGTTTATCCTTAAGTAATTTCTCCCTCTCAATGAGGGAGGAGATGCTTTCGGACTTGTTTCTGGAGTCTGCAGGTAGAATTGCTTTCTATCTCCATGGACATTGAAATAGCTAAGACCCAAGTGTAAAAATAAAAATCCAAGGAGGAAGAATAGGCTTTTTGGAAGTGGTCTTAAAAAGGGACTTCAGGATGTATTCAAAACACAACATTTTAAAAAGCTGGGTAGGAGGGGAAAAAGAAAAAAGAATCACAGAATCACCAAGGTTGGAAAAGACCTCAAAGATCATCAAGTCCAACCTGAAGAAAAGGAAAAAAAAAGGCATTTTCCAATGCTTATGCTTAAACAGGGGAAAAAAGGAAAAGAAAACACCTGAATCTGCATTTTGGAATCATAGAATTGTTAGGGTTGGAAGGGACCTCAGGAGCATCTAGTTCCAGCCACCCTGCCATGGGCAGGGACACCTCACACTGCAGCAGGTTGCTCACAGCCACATCCAGCCTGGCTGCAAAAACCTCCAGGTATGAGGCTTGCACCACCTCCCTGGGCAACCTGTGCCAGTCTCTCACCACCCTCATGGGGAACAACTTCTTGCTAACATCCAATCTCAATCTACCCATTTCTAGTTTTGCTCCTTTGTCCCCAGTCCTATCACTCCCTGACACCCTCAAAAGTCCCTCCCCAGCTTTCTTGTAGCCCCCTTCAGATACTGGAAGGCTACAAGAAGGTCTCCTGGGAACCTTCTCTTCTCCAGACTGAACAGCCCCAACTCTCTCAGTCTGTGCTCATAGCAGAGCAGCTCCAGCCCTCTGCTCATCCTTGTGGCACTTCTCTGGACACCTTCCAGCACCTCCAGATCCTTCTTGGAACAGAGGCTCCAGAGCTGCACACAGTGCTCCAGGTGGGAGAATCACCTCCCTTGCCCTGCTGGCCACACTTCCATGACATGGATTTAAACTGGCATTTGACACACTTGTTTTGTCAAATTTTAGATTAGGCTTTCACACACCAGTTCATGGGGAGAGAGCTAAGTGCTGAAGGACTCAACATTTGTTGCTTTAATCCTTGTTAATGTATTGGTGAAATACTGAATCTCTGCTCATGCTAACATCATCATGTATGATTTGTGACATTCCTTGCCAAAATGAGTGGCACTGCTTCCCTCTGCAGCATTGCAGTCTTCCAGTCAGACAGACTCATCCTCCAGTCCTGAGTCCTCATGAGTTTTCTCTGCAGGATGCCTGGGAAGTGGATTCCCCTTTAGAAATGTAGGCAGAAATGTCTGGTTTGTTCCTCTGTACTGCTCCTGTGTGTGTTGGACATGCAAGAATGTGATGTCTGGGTTAGATACAGACTGTTCTTAGCTGTTCTCAGTTTCAGTGAATAGGTTTATTGTCATCTGGTACCAGTCACTGCCTTCCCCATTTCAGAAAGTCTGTTTTCTCCTCCAAAAATGGTCCTCTTTTGAGGGTTATTTCAGATGTGCATTTCACAGAATCACCAAGGTTGGAAGAGACCTCAAATATCATCAAGTCCAACCTGTCACCACAGACCTCATGACTAAACCATGGCACCATGTGCCACACCCAATCCCCTCTTGAATGCTTCTCCCTGCATTTTGAGAAATGCACTAAGTTGCAAAGTTGATACAGGGTCAAAGATCACAGCTCACAGGATGTTAGGGGTTGGAAGGGATCTCCAGAGATCATTGAGTCCAACCCCCCTGCCAGAGCAGGAGCAGAGAATCCAGCACAGGGCACACAGGAATGCATCCAGATGAGGATGGAAAGTCTTCAGAGAAGGGGACTCCACAACCTCTCTGGGCAGCCTGCTCCAGGGCTCCATGACCCTCCCAGTGAAGAAGTTCCTCTTCATGTTGAGGTGGAACCTCCTGTGCTGGAGTTTCTATCCATTGCCCCTTGTCCTGTCACAGGGAGCAACTGAGCAGAGCCTGTGCCCTCCCTCTTGACCCCCAACCCTCAGCTATTGATAGACATTGATTTATCCCCTCTCAGTCTTCTCTTCTCCAGACTGAGCAGCCCCAGGGCTCTCAGCCTCTCCTCACCAGGCAGTGCTCCAGTCCCCTCAGCATCCTTGTAGCCCTCCCTTGGACTCTCTCCAGCAGATCCCTATCCCTCTTGATCTGGGGAGCCCAGAACTGGATGCAGTATTCCAGGTAAGGTCGCAGCAGGGCAGAGTAGAGGGGGAGGAGATGAGCTTTCAGAAAGCTATTTGTCACTGAAGCTCTGTTTCAGCAAACAAATGGCTTGCCTCATGAAAGCACTTTAAATGTGTACCTGGGATGCAGTTGATGTTTCAAGTGTAAAGTGATATTCTCAACTATAAATTAGACTAAATGGACAAATTGATTGTGGGGATGGATATCCTTGTGCTACCCATTCCTGTTTTCAAATGAAAGGTACTGAGATAAGCAGCTCAGTGCTGGTGGTGTGGCACTGTGTGATGTCTTAAAGCTCTACTCCTACACAAGTGCAAAGCAGCAATGAAACAGTGAGTGGAGCATCCCTCCTCCATCTCTGGCACTGCCATTCTTCTCTGCTGCTTGGCCAGTTCTACCACGTGTGTGGCCACGTGGCAAGGAGGATCCTTGATTTAGGCAGAAAACTAACCTGGCTGAAAGAAGGAAAATTAATATCTTTTCAAAACCTCCATCAGGTAAATTCAGTTCCTTGTAAAAATGAGGAAGAGGAAAAAGGGAATGCATAGCCAAGGTGTAGAAGGATTAGGCCACACTTCTCTTTAAATGCCCCACAGTGAAGATAACTCTAATGTAGCTCAGGTGAGCTGTGCAGTGTCCATTTTTGCATCTAATTGCAGAATCACTGTTCTTCCTATAATGAATAATGAAAATGAAAAAGGCTGTCACATTGTGGTCCCCTTTAGCTATTGTCTGCGCTGTCTTTCAGACAATAAACACTTTCAAGCATGTCTGGAGTGTATGGCCCTGTTGTTGATTGAGCACCCGTGGTGCTACTGGACAATAGATAATCAGCTGTTCAGTCTGGAGAAGAGAAGGCTCCCAGGAGACCTTCTTGTGGCCTTCCAGGATCTGAAGGGGGCTACAAGAAAGCTGGGGAGGGACTTTTGAGGGTGTCAGGGAGTGATAGGACTGGGGGGAATGGAGCAAAACTAGAAATGGGGAGATTCAGATTGGATGTTAGGAAGAAGTTGTTCCCCGTGAGGGTGGTGAGAGACTGGCACAGGTTGCCCAGGGAGGTGGTGGAAGCCTCATCCCCAGAGGTTTTTGCAGCCAGGCTGGATGTGGCTGTGAGCAACCTGCTGTAGTGTGAGGTGTCCCTGCCCATGGCAGGGGTTTGGAACTGGATGCTCCTTGAGGTCCCTTCCAACCCTGACAATTCTGTGATTCTGTGAATAAACGATATAGAAAAAAAGGAGAATTTTATGTGGAAGCAAATAGTCAAACAAACAAAAAAAAGGCCTTTGAGTGTGTGCATGTGTATGTAAGGCACTGGCCCTGTTGTACAAATCCATCTGAACTGGAGAGTCTGTTTGATTAGTGGAGCTCTGTGGCTTCCTTAGTCACACTTCAAAAAAAAAGGATCTATTAATTTCCTCCTTGTAAAAGAGATTTTTCTGTGCTTTCTGAGTGATGTTTCTGTATTAGAGGTTTTGAGTAGAGAAGGTTAAGCAGAATAGAATAGAATAGAATAGAATAGAATAGAATAGAATAGAATAGACCAGACCAGGTTGGAAGAGACCTTCAAGATCATTGTGTCCAACCCATCAATCAATCCCACACCACCTAATCAACTAACCCATGGCACCAAGCACCCTATCAAGTCTCCTCCTGAACACCTCCAATGATGGTGACTCCACCACCTCCCCAGGCAGCCCATTCCAATTGGCAGTCACTCTCTCTGTATAGAACTTCCTCCTAACCTCCAGCCTAAACCTCCCCTGGTGCAGCCTGAGACTGTGTCCTCTTCTTGTGGTACTGGCTGCCTGGGAGAAGAGACCAACATCCGCCTGTCTACAACCTCTCTTCAGGTAGTTGTAGAGATCAGTAAGGTCACCCCTGAGTCTCCTCCTCTCCAGGCTAAGCAACCCCAGCTCCCTCAGCCTCTCCTCACAGGGCTGTGCTCCAAACCCCTCACCAACTTCATTGCCCTTCTCTGGACACCTTCCAGCAAGTCAACCTCCTTCCTAAACTGAGGGGCCCAGAACTGGACACAGGACTCAAGGTGTGGCCTAACCAGTGCAGTGTACAGGGGCACAATGACCTCCCTGCTCCTGCTGGCCACACTCTTCCTGATGCAAGCCAGGATGCCTTTGGCCCTCCTGGCTGCCTGGGCACACTGCAGGCTCATGTTCAGCCTACTGTCAACCAGTACCCCCAGGTCCCTCTCTGCCTGGCTGCTCTCCAGCCACTCTGACCCCAGCCTGTAGCACTGCATGGGGTTGCTGTGGCCAATGTGCAGAACCTGGCAGTTGGATGTGTTCAATCTCATGCCCTTGGACTCTGCCCATCTGTCCAGCCTGTCGAGGTCCCTCTGCAGAGCCTTTCTACCCTCCAGCAGATCAACTCCTGCCCCCAGCTTGGTGTCATCTGCAAGTAGGTTTTTTATGGCTCTGTATACAATCTAAGTGAGAAATGTCAAAATTAATTTCTCTTGGGTGTGAAGAATAGATAAAACCAACTATTTTCCCATGAGGCTTACAGTTACCTAGTAGAGGCTTTGCACTCTGTTTTGTAGCACACTAGTGGGATGAATGAGGCTGTTCTGCAGCCATCCTACCTCGAGGTATCAAACTGTTCTGATCTTCTGCCAAACGAAGGCAATCGAAATTGCACACAGCCTGATGGGCAAAGGTGATACTTCAGATGTGGCAATCTCTCTAAGCAGTGACTGAGCAAGCATATCTTAACTGAAATTCTTTGATGCATGTTCTCCACCCAAGTTTGTCAGACACTGAAAAACTCCTTGTAAGAAAAGCAGGGAAATTTTTGATTACAAATCACTCAACTTTCATACCTTACCTAAACTTTGACGGGGTTTTTTTAGTATCATAGTATCAGTCAGGGTTGGAAGGGACCACAAGGATCATCTAGTTCCAACCCCCCTGCCATGGGCAGGGACACCCCACACTACATCAGGCTGGCCACAGCCTCATCCAGCCTGGGCTTAAACACTTGAGGGATGGGGCCTCAACCACCTCCCTGGACAACCCATTCCAGGGCTTCACCACTCTCATGCTGAAGAACTTCCTCCTCACCTCCAGCCTGCATCTCCCCACTTCCAGCATCATTCCATTATCCCTAGTCCTATCACTACCTGATAATCCTGATTATGGATTTTGGAGCAGCTCTGTTACAAGGACAGGCTGAGGGAGCTGGTGCTGTTCAGCCTGGAGAAGAGAAGAGGAGGCTCAGGGGAGGCCTGCCAGTACCTGAAGGGGGCTACAGGAAGGATGGAGAGGGACTCTGCAAAGGTCTGCAGGGACAGGGACAGGTGCAATGGCTTCAAACTAGAGCAGAGCAGATGTAGATTGGATGTTAGGAACAAGCTATTTACTATGAGGATGGTGGAACAGGTTTCCCAGGGTGGTGGTTGAGGATCCTTCCCTGGAGATATTCCAGGTGAGGCTGGAGGAGGCCCTGGGCAGCCTGATCTAGTTGGGGATGTCCCTGCTGACTGCAGGGAGGTCAGACTTTATGAGCTTTGGAGGTCCCTTCTGGCCCAGACCATTCTATGCTTCTAAAATAGACCCCTGCTACTCACCATTCGTTGCCATTCTTCATGCACCTGTTATGTATTGTGTTGAGGAGATGTGCACTTAAATTCACAAGAGGAGTAAGTCAGGAATGCAGTCAGGTGGAGGAAAACTAGATGATAATCACCATCACTGTTGGCTTTGCTGCTGCATCTGTCATTCTCCTCGGAAAGGAGGAGTGAAATGAGATACCAAATGATGCATGAAAAGAGGTTTTGAAGTTTCACTGCTAACCAGCAAAGCCATTCACAGTTTAGGATGACAGATTGTCTTTAATCTAACCTAATTGGGCATAATGTCTGAATTGGATTTAATTTCACACTTGCTTTCTGACAGCTGGGATGAAAACTCTTATGGCAAAACTCTTCAGTGGATGGTTTTGAGCCCTTGCTGAAGGCATGGCTGAGCTGTACTGTACAGAGGCTGAAACAGCTTTCTGAAATTATCTTCCAAGACCAGTAAACATAAGACTAAACTGATGCTTGGGATCCCAGCCTGCAGCATGGCTGTCCAGAAAGAACTTGTCAGGTTTAACAGTGCTGAAGGATGAAGGAAATGAGATCTGTATGACTACTTGATGATCTGGCCCCTGAATCTTCAGGACCTTCCCAGCAGATATTGTTTCTCTGAAGTGTTAGGTTTGGTTCTGTATTGGTTTTAGAGTGGACAGAAGCTCTTCTACCCCTTCCCACAGGAGTAAAAGAAAACACTCCACACAGGATTGGGAAGAATTGGAAATTTAAATGGAAGCTCTATACAGCTGTGTATACAGCAGTACAAACCCGTACAAAATACACAAATCCATATTCAACCTCGACCCAGTTCTCCATTCTGGGCTTACCAAAACCTCACTCCCCTCCAGCCAGGTCAAACCTCCAGGCCTCAATGCCCTTCCCCCCATAACTCCCTTCCCAGGCCCAAATGATGCAGGAAAAATGACCCAGGCTGCTCAAGGCCAAAAGCCTCCTCCAGAATACCAAACAAGAGCTAGCAGTCTGTGCTGGGAGCAGGAGAGAAGGTGTGGAAAGGGCAGGCTGTGATTTTTATTATGAGTGCTATAATTCATCTGGTATTATGGGTGCCCAGTAGCTGTTGCCATACAAGAAAGCACATTGCTCTTACATTATTCACAGAATCACAGAGTGCCAGGGGCTGGAAGGGACCTCGAAAGCTCATCCAGTCCAACCCCCCTGCCAGAGCAGGAGCACCTAGAGCAGATCACATAGGAACACATCCAGGCAGGTCTTGAATATCTCCAGTTCACATGGAGCTTCCTGTGCTTCAGCTTCCACCACTGCCCCTTGTGCTGGCATTGGGCATCACCCAGCAGAGCCTGGCTCCAGCCTCTTGGAACTCACCCTGCACATCTTTATCAAAATGAAGGAGGTCACCTCCTAGGCTCCTTTTCTCCAAGCTAAATAGCCCCAGCAACCTCAGTCTCTTCCTCATAAGGAATTCTTATTGAATTCTTCATTCCATCCTTTCTGGCATAATTAAATTGACCATAAATTGAGCAATTAAATTAAAATGGAGGGAGCATGTGCAAAGAATCTCCTCAGAGCTGCTTTCTTGCTGTATGGATGGATTTGTTATCAGCTGCTGCCTTTACCCTTCCACAGGCCCTGCCTTCCATTTGTCAGTGCTATCTTCTGCTGTAGTGACTCCAGTCAACCAAGATGACAGCACTGCCAGGGCAATGGTTCAAACCATCTCTGCCATAGTGAGAGTTTAGTGTGTTGTATCTATTGCGTTCATCACTGTGTCAGAGTATGACAATTGCTCCTTCCCCTTACCTTTTCTTTCCCCTTGCTACCTAACAACTTCCCACCTCTTTGCTTGCTTTTGGAAGCAGATAGCCTTACAGATAGCATTATAGAACTGGCTTGATGGCCACACCCAAAGAGTGGCTGTCAATGGCTCCATGTCCCAGTGGAGGCCAGGGACAAGGAGAGTTCCTCAGGGATCAGTCCTGGGACCAGGCTTGTTCAACATCTTTGTGGTGCCATGGACAGTGGCATTGAGTGCACCCTCAGCAAGTTTGCTGATGACACCAAGCTGTGTGGTGCAGCAGACACGTTGGAGGGAAGGGAGGCCATCCAGAGGGACCTTGACAGGCTGGAGAGGTGGGCACAAGCCAACCTCATGAAGTTCAATAAGAGTAAGTGCAGGGTCCTGCATCTGGGTCGAGGCAATCCCAGGCACAAATGCAGGCTGGGCAGGGACTGGCTGGAAAACAGCCCTGAGGAGAGAGACTTGGGGGTGCTGGTGGAGAAGAAGCTCAACATGAGCTCTCAGTGTGCACTTGCAGCCCGCAAAGCCAATCAGATCCTGGGCTGCATCAAGAGAATTGTGGCCAGCAGGTCGAGGGAGGTGATTCTCCCCCTCTACTCAGCTCTGGTGAGACCCCACCTGCAGTACTGTGTCCAGTTCTGGAGCCCCTATTACAAGAGGGATCTGGAGGTGCTGGAACGTGTCCAGAGAAGGGCCACGAGGATGAGCAGAGGGCTGGAGCTGCTCTCCTATGAGGACAGACTGAAGGAGTTGGGGCTGTTCAGTCTGGAGAAGAGAAGGCTCCCAGGTGACCTAATTGTGGCCTTCCAGTATCTGAAGGGGGCTACAAGAAGGTTGGGGAGGGACTTCTCAGGATCTCAGGTAGTGACAGGACTAGGGGGAATGGAATGAAGCTGGAGGTGGGGAGATTCAGGCTGGAGGTGAGGAGGAAGTTCTTCCCCATGAGAGTGGTGAAGCCCTGGAATGTGTTGTCCAGGGAGGTGGTTGAAGCCCCATCCCTGGAGGTGTTTAAGCCCAGGCTAGATGAGGCTCTGGCCAGCCTGCTGTAGTGTGAGGTGTCCCTGCCCATGGCAGGGGGGTTGGAACTAGATGATCCTTGTGGTCCCTTCCAACCCTGACTGATACTATGATGCTATGATACATTACTCTCTTAGTGCAGCTGAAACTCTAATATGAATGCCAGGCTGCAATGTATTTTCCCTGAGTCCTTCCCATCAGCAAATGCAATACTTCAGCAGTGTGACAGAATATTATGTTGAGCAACATGAGACATGGTCTGCAAATTATCATGTCTCAGGAGTGTAAGTGGTACAGGACATTTTTCATCCCTGAACTGAGTTGTTTCAAAACTAATTCTTTTGATTGAGCTTGACTGTTGACTCCAAATGAACAGGACAGCTTTGAGCTCAGAACTTACTCTCTGCTGCTCTGCATCATTTGGCAAAGCATAGTCTCTACAGGCCAGGCACAAATGTAGGTGGAAGCTTTCTGATGGATAAAGTAAGTCAGACCCTGACTGATTCCCCTTGCTACTCTTGTGAGTGCACTTCTTGCTTCTGCATCAGCAGCACCATCTCTGACCTAAGAATTGCTTTCAGAGGCACAAACGCAACAGACTGTATCAGGATATTCATTAGTCATAGAATGGTCTGGATTCGAAAGGACCTCCAAAGGTCCTCCAGTGCTGACAGCAGGGACATCCCCAACTAGATCAGGCTGCCCAGGGCCACGTTGAGCCTCACCTTGAGTATCTCCAGGGATGGAGCCCAAACCACCTCCCTGGGAAACCTGTGCCAGTCTTCCACCACCCTCATAGTAATGAACTTGTTCCTCACATCCAATCTAAATCTGCTCTGCTCGAGTTTGAAGTCATTGCCCCTCATCCTGTCCCTGCAGGCCTTTGCAAACAATCTCTCTCCACCCTTCTTGTAGGCCCCCTTCCAGTGGGGTTCCTTGAGATGAAGTAGCCTTACAATTAGAAAGAAAAAAGAAGAGCGGGACGAAAGAAAGAAGGCTCTGAGGGCTCTTTTATTGCATCCGCCTTTATCCTGATAGTAAAAATGTGAGGAGGGACTTGGGGCACTTTAACAGCTCTGATTTTAAGGTGATTTCTCACCAAGTCTCTCTTCCAGGTCTCAGTGAAGTGCTTGTCATTCTTTTCAGAGGTGTCTGTGTTCATTCCACTTTAACTCCGAGCAGATGCTGCGCATAGCTACAGACGAGTTGTGAGCCACAGCTCTTCCACAGAGCTGTTTCATTCCCAGATTGTAAAGGTGTTATGCAAAAAGGAAATTGGCCCTATAATGCAGTTGTGCCTGGAAAGTTCCAGAGCCAGAGGGTGAGCTACCTTGCTGCTGTAGGCAGAGACAGCATAGCACCTAAATGTTGGCAGAAGGGACTGAGTGGAAGCTCTATCTTCTGTTCTCTTCCTTACATTAAATATATGCAGCTTCCTAAAGGCTTCAGCGCTGGAAAGCTGTCTAGACACTGTGAATTCACTTCAGAGGATCTTTCACTATAAGCAAGTGAGCATGAGGTAAGGGGGGAGGTGTTTGGACATTGATAAAGCCACAGTAGCTGGAGGTGGGGAGATTCAGGCTGGACGTGAGGAGGAAGTTCTTCACCATGAGAGTGGTGAAGCCCTGGAATGGATTGTCCAGGGAGGTGGTTGAGGCCCCATCCCTGGAGGTGTTTAAGCCCAGGCTGGATGAGGCTCTGGCCAGCCTGATGTAGTGTGGGGTGTCCCTGCCCATGGCAGGGTGGTTGGAACTAGATGATCCTTGTGGTCCCTTCCAACCCTGACTGATACTATGAAAGTAAGGGGCAGGTGAATTACAGTTTCCCTTTGGCAAGCATTATCCTTCTTCAAGCTGTTGCTGTTTTAACCCCTAACATTCTGTGACTCTGTGATTCTGTGAGACGTAGAAGTTCCTCAGTTCTGAACCTTATTTCTCCTGGATTTTTCTTTTGTTATTTTTGATGTGCTGAAGTAGAAGCTAAACCTACAACCAGTAAATACTTAATGACACTAAGAACAACCTTAACTGCCATGCATTTGTCTTCTCTTAACAGAATCTGGTTCTGCAATTACTGCTTCCTGTATTGGTTTGGGACACTCTACAACACCTCCCCCTGGACAGGCAGGAAAACCAGTGCCAGGATACAATGGTAAGACTCTACTCTGCCCTGCTGAGACCTCATTATATTGCATCCAGTTCTGGGCTCCTCAGTTCAGGAGGGACAGGGATCTGCTGGAGAGAATCCAAGGGAGGGCTATGAGGATGCTGAAGGGACTGGAGCACTGCTGGTGAGGAGAGGCTGAGAGCCCTGAGGCTATTCAGTCTGGAGAAGAGAAGACTGAGAGGGGATCTGATCAATGTCTATCAATATCTGAGAGTCAAGAAGGAGGGGACAGGCTCTGCTCACTTGCACCCTGGGATAGGACAAGGGGCAGTGGATAGAAACTCCAGCACAGCAGGTTCCACCTCAACATGAGGAAGAACTTCTTCACTGGGAGGCTCACAGAGCACTGGAACAGGCTGCCCAGAGAGGTTGTGGAGTCTCCTTCTTGGGAGACTTTCCAGCCCCATCTAGATGCATTCCTGTGTGACCTGTCTGGAAGTCATTTGCATGCAGAGGCTGCAGCCACTGAATTCTGAATGCAAAAGTATTTTCCTACCTGGGAACCCTGATTGAAGACAGTGTTCTGAAAATAATTACATTTAAGATCAAACCATCTTCAGGAAAAGTGCTGACACTATGTAATACACTATGTAATCATTAGACAGAAAGACATTAGACAGAAAGAGCTAAGCTTATTTTTTTCTTCTAATATATGGCAGTGGATGTGAGCATTAATAAACCATTTTCAGTAGCTCTGGTTTTTGACATTTACAATAGTAGCATGAAGACAAGCAATAGAATCATAGAATTGTCAGGGTTGGAAGGGACCTCAAGGAGCATCCAGTTCCAACCCCCCAGCCATGGGCAGGGACACCTCACACTGCAGCAGATTGCTCACAGCCACATCCAGCCTGGTCTTCAAAACCTCCAGGCATGAGGCTTCCACCACCTTCCTGGGCAACCTGTGCCAGTCTCTCACCTCCCTCATGGGGAACAACTTCTTCCTAACATCCAATCTCAATCTCCCCATTTCTAGTTTTGCTCCATTCCCCCCAGTCCTATCACTCCCTGACACCCTAAAAAGTCCCTCCCCAGCTTTCTTGTAGCCCCCTTCAGATCCTGGAAGGCCACAAGAAGGTCTCCTGGGAGCCTTCTCTTCTCCAGACTGAACAGCCCCAACTTTCTCAGTCAGTCTCCATAGCAGAGCAGCTCCAGCCCTCTGCTCATCCTCATGGCCCTTTTCTGGACATGTTCCAGCACCTCCAGATCCTTCTTGTAACAAGGGCTCCAGAACTGCACACAGTGCTACAGGTGGGTAGCTTAAAACAAACATTAAAACACAGCTGTGAAGTTTGCCCAGTGGAAAAATCTAATTGCATCTCACATCCTATCAGATGAGAGGCCTAGGGAACACTGGGACAGGCTTCCCAGGGGGGTTGTGGGGTCTTCCTCTCTGGAGGGATTCAAGTCCTGCCTGGATGTGTTCCTGTGTGATCTGCTCTGGATGACCCTGCTCTGGCAGGGACTGGATGAGCTTTCAGGGTCCCTTCCAGCCCTTAACAATCTGTGATTCTGTGCTGAAGGCTGAATGTTGATAAGGTCATGAGATTATCCTGTTTGGCACTCCCACATTCATTAATTCCTTTTGTTGCTTGATCTATTGCCACCCTGAAATGTGACATAAGTTGATATCCATGAATTACAGACACTGTCCTCTGCCCAAAAATACACCACTTAACAGGACCTCCTTTTCTATATTACTTTTTTTACAGTGATGATTCTGGATGAAAATAAGGAACCAGTGAAAGCAAAGACTTTGGGAAATATTGTGGTAAAGTAAGTGAACCTAAGTATCTCACAGTTAAGAGGAAACTCTTACTTGGGTTGATTGTCTTTTGTCTAAAGCTTTTATAGAGAGAGATAATAATAGATAATAGAATAATAGAAGTAATGAGGGTTGAAAAGCAAGACTGTCTCTGATATTGATACCAAACTGCCAGAAATTCTTGTGTCCATTTAATGTTGAAAAACTGTAGGTGAGACTGTGTGAGCAAATGAGCTGAGTGAGTATGCATGGAGTCATAGAATCAACCAGGTTGGAAAAGGCCTTAGAGATCATCAAGTCCAACCTATCTCCTAACACCTCCTGACAACTAAACCATGGCTCCAAGTGCCACATCCAGTCCTTTTTTGAACACCTCCACTGATGGTGACTCCACCACCTCCCTGGGCAGCACATTCCAATGGCAAAGGCAGAGAGGGACCTGGGGGTACTGGTCGATGGTAGGCTGAACATGAGCCTGCAGTGTGCCCAGGCAGCCTAGAGGGCCAATGGCATCCTGGCCTGCATCAGGAACAGTGTGGCCAGCAGGAGCAGGGAGGTGATTCTGTCCCTGTACACTGCACTGGTTAGGCCACACCTTGAGTCCTGTGTCCAGTTCTGGGCCCCTCAGTTTAGGAAGGAGGTTGACTTGCTGGAAGGTGTCCAGAGAAGGGCAAGAAAGTTGGTGAGGGGCTTGGACCACAGCCCTGTGAGGAGAGGCTGAGGGAGCTGGGGTTGCTTAGCCTGGAGAAGAGGAGGCTCAGAGCAGACCTTACTGCTGTCTACAACTACCTGAAAGGAGGTTGTAGCCAGGTGGGGGTTGGTCTCTTCTCCCAGGCAACCAGCACCAGAACAAGAGGACACACTCTCAAGCTGTGCCAGGGGAGGTTTAAGCTGGAGGTTAGGAGGAATTTTTACACAGAGGGAGTGATTGCCCATTGGAATGTGCTGCCCAGGGAGGTGGTGGAGTCACCATCACTGGAGGTGTTCAGGAGGAGACTGGATGGGGTACTTGGTGCCATGGTTTAGTTGATTAGGTGGTGTTGGGTGATAGGTTGGACTCGATGACCTTGAAGGTCTCTTCCAACCTGGTCTGGTCTGGTCTGGTCTGGTCTATTCTATTCTATTCTATCTCTCTGTCTATGGAGAATTTTTTTCTCACATTGTAATGGGTTGGGGCAGACCCCCTCCCCCCCACAGGAAGAAATAACAACTCAGACAAAGGGATTGCAAAAGTGATGGAAAGTTTAAATAGGAAAACAATTTAAAACAAACACCAATGAAAGCTTTACAGAGAACCACAAGCACCGTGACAAAGAGAGAGATCCCAGAACATGCCCAAGAACATCCCATCCCCACCTGGGGGTACACCCAAACCCCCCCAGGGCTCTTTCCTCCTCCCCCCAACCCAGCCTTGGGCCTGGGCAGGCCCAAGGGAGGTGGCTCACACCATTTTACCTAGGCTGCAGCTGGGGACGAAAGAGGAAGTGAAGACCCCGCATGGGCATTTTATAGGGGAGCAGGGCATTATGGGAGTGAAATACCTGCCTGTGACCACCCCCTGGGCTGGGCCCACCCCTTGGGACCTCCCAGGTGTGGTCTATGCAGTGGCATCCGGGCCAGCACCCAGCCTAAACCACCACACACATCCAGCCCAAACCTCCCCTGGGACAGCTTGAGACTGTGTCCTCTTGTTCTGGTGCTGGGTGCCTGGGAGAAGAGACCAACCCCCACCTGGCTACAACCTCCCTTCAGGGAGCTGTAGAGAGCAAGAAGGTTTCCCCTGAGCCTCCTCTTCTCCAGGCTAAGCAACCCCAGCTCCCTCAGCCTCTCCTCACAGGGCTGTGCTCCAAACCCCTCCCCAGCTTTGTTCCCCTTCTCTGGACACCTTCCAGCAACTCAAAATCTTTCCTAAACTGAGGGGCCCAGAACTGGACACAGGACTCAAGGTGTGGCCTAACCAGTGCTGAGTACAGGGGCAGAATGACTTCCATACTATTTCTGATCCAGGCCAGGATGCCTTCCCTTCCATTGGCTTTATTTCTGTCACAGTTACATGTGTTAAAGAAATGTGTTATGTGTCAAGATCTCATACCTTCCATACCTGCTTGAGGAGTCCTGCAGCAAGCATGATTGCTGGGTGTGCTTCCTTCAGTTATGAAGAAGTTGACCATTTTCTTAATTGTTGGCATGGAATGGAGCCTCCCTGAGGTGCTGCATGAGCAAGACATCGGATTATTCCCTTCACTGTTTTGTCATTCTCTTTGGTGAAGCAGTGCAGCAGTGCAGATTGACAGGCTTTGATTCATGACTGTGATGCTGCCTCCTCTTTCCCTATCTCTGAGTCCCAACTGATGCACGTTTTTTAGAGGAGGAATGTGTTGTTTTCTCTGTGCAAACAGCAAGATGGCTCTGTGTGCTTTGCATGAAACAGTGTTCATTTGGGGAAGTATTTGGATAAAATACATATAGGAAAAGGCTGCAGCAACAGTAAAACAGAAAGAAAAGAAAGAATTAACCTGTGCTGTGCATTGTGTAGCTCACAGAGTCACAGAATTGTCAGGGCTGGAAGGGACCTCAAGGAGCATCCAGTTCCAACCCCCCTGCCATGGGCAGGGACACCTCACACTACAGCAGGTTGCTCACAGCCACATCCAGCCTGGCCTTCAACGCCTCAGGGATGAGGCTTCCACCACCTCCCTGGGCAACCTGTGCCAGTCTCTCACCACCCTCATGGGGAACAACTTCTTCCTAACATCCAATCTCAATCTATCCATTTCTAGTTTTGCTCCATTCCCCCCAGTCCTGTCACTCCCTGACACCCTCAAAAGTCCCTCCCCAGCTTTCTTGTAGCCCCCTTCAGATTTTGGAAGGCCACAAGAAGGGTTCCTTGAAGTCTTCTCCTCTCCCACCCCAACTCTCTCAGTCTGAATCTATAGCAGAGCAGCTCCAGCCCTCTGATTACCCTCCTGGCTCTTCTCTGGACACCTTCCGGCATCTCCAGGTCCTTCCTTTAACAGAGGCTCCAGAACTGGAGACAGTGCTCCAGGTGTGGTCTCAGCAGAGTGGAGCAGCGGGGGAGAGTCACCTACCTTGACCTGCTGCCTATGCTTCTCTTGCTGCAGCCCAGGCTCTGGTTGGCTTTCTGGGCTGCAAGTGCTCACTGCTGGCTCCTGTTGAGCTTCTCCTCCACCAGCACCGCCAGATCCTTTTCTTCAGGGCTGCTCTCAAGCCAGTCCCTGCCCAGCCTTTATCAGTGTTTGGGATTGCCCTGACCCAGCTGCAGGACCTTGCACGTGGTCTTGTTGAGCCTCATGAGGTTGTCATGGGCCCAGATCTGCAGGCTATCCCGGTCCCTCTGGACAAATTCCTTCCCTCCAGCCTATCTGCTGCACCATTAGTGTTCAGTACCATTTAGCATGCTCCTGTCAGATGAGTTCCATGAGCTTTAATTTGTACTGTTTTAAGTTACCCCTTTCTTAGCACATTTCCTTGGAGGTCTCTGTTTAGTTAACAATATGAACATCTTTCTCTGTCTTCCCTTCTGCCATCTCACTGTTGGCAGAACCTTTCCTTACCTCTGTAAAGCCTGATGCATTACTGCTCCCCACAGCCCATGCCAGCTCTGGATTCTGGTTGTTTCCCAGGCTGTTGGGCACTTTTCTGAGACAGATGCCTACTGTGTGATTAACACAGGAGCTGTAGTTTTCTTTGTTTTCACTGACACAAAATACTTTAGTCCTGAACACTTCCTGACTTGCAGCAAACACAGGTCCTCAAAAGCAGAGCATTCATCCACCTACTTTGTGGTAACATTTAGGTTAGAGTTGTAGTAACTCAAGAGGCTTTGCTGCTTGCTGAGATGCATGGAAGGAGATGCAAAGATTAGCATAAACCTTCAGTGAACTGAAATTCTGTCCACAGTGAAAGCCTTGGGACAGATGTGCCCATTTTAATGAGCTGTCAGAGAAGTTAGCTGAGGATTGGGGCAGTGGCTACGTGAGCTGGAGATGAGACATAAGAGCTGCAGGCACTGGAGCATGCTGCAGATGTGCAGTGCTAAAAATGTGGTCTGGCTGCCTGCAGCCTGCTTGCTTGGGAGTCAGAGTTACTGAGATGTGAAGGTTTTTTGCTCAGCTGTCCTGCTGATGTAATGTAACTAGGACCACTGTGGAGGCTAAGAAAGCATCACATTAAGCTGTTGTACTGTGTGACACAGATGTTTGTTTCCAGGATGAAGCCTATCCCCTACCTAACTTCCAGCATCTTAGTCTAAACCACCAGGACACACAATCATGTATTAAAAGTGCACAGATGATCTGCCCTGAAGCAACAGACTCAAATGTAGAAGTAGTTTTCCTGTGACACCCGCAAGATTGTGCATCCATAACACTGCTGAGTATGAATAATTCACATTGCTCCAGCCTTTAAGGGACTGTGGTCACAGGATCCCAGGATGTTAGGGGTTGGAAGTGGCCTCCAGAGATCATCGAGCCCACCCCCATGCCAGGGCAGGACCAGAGAATCCAGCACAGGTCACACAGGAATGCATCCAGACAGGCTTGGAAAGGCTCCAGAGAAGGAGACTCCACATCCTCTGGACAGAACACTGGAACAGGCTGCTCAGGGGGGTTGTGGAGTCTCCCTCTAGGGAAGTATCCAAGCCCTGCCTGGAATGTTTTCCTGTGTGATCTGCTCTAGGTGACCCTGCTCTGGCAGGGGGGTTGGCCTGGATGATATTTTAAGGTTACTTCTAGCCCTTAACATTATGTGATTCTGTGAGGCAGAAGATGCTGCAAGAGTTATGACCACATGAAAACACAAAGTAAGAGTAGTGCTGAGGGAGGGTTTGGCTTTGAACTGGTAGCAGATACAAAAGCTCAGCACTGGCTGCTCTGTGGCTTGGCATGCAGGATGAAAGAGAAGTTAGCAGATAGGCAGAAAAATATACTGAGCATGTCCCAAAAGAAAACCAAGCAAAGCAACAGTGTGGAAATGATGATGATGAAGGAACCTGGCTCCTCCTGTCTCACTTTTCTGTGGTCCTGTTGCTTGTGAAAGGAAAGCAGGGCTGTCTCTGGAGCAGTCATGCTTACTTATGCATACCTGGCACTTTTTTGGGGTCAATGTATACCCTCTGAACAGAAATAATCCCAAAAGGCTTTGAGTATCAACTCAGTCTTTGGACAAGGAAGCAACAGTTTTTAAACACAGAACTTCTGTAGGTGTGTTATGTTTCCTAGGGCACAAGCCCTGCGAGGAGAGACTGGGGTTGCTTAGCCTGGAGAAGAGGAGGCTCAGAGGAGACCTCATTGCTCTCTACAACTACCTGAAGGGAGGTTGTAGCCAGGTGGGGGTTGGTCTCTTCTCCCAGGCAACCAGCACCAGAACAAGAGGACACAGTCTCAAGCTGCACCAGGGGAAGTTTAGACTCGAGGTGAGGAGAAAGTTCTTCATGGAGAGAGTTGTTAGGCATTGGAATATGCTGCCCAGGGAGGTGGTGGAGTCACTGTTCCTGGAGGTGTTCAAGAGGGGATGGGATGTGGCAGTTGGTGCTGTGGTCTAGTACTCATGAGGTGCTGGGTGACAGGTTGGACTTGATGATCTTTGAGGTCTTTTCCAACCTTATTGATTCTATGATTCTATGAGAGCAGAACCCAGCTCAGCATCTCAGAATGTTCTTTTTTTGTGTGTGTGTGTGAAGAAGTTGAAGAAAGATAGAGATTTTTGCTTCCAGGTTGCTGTTATTTTCTACCTATCTCATTTTGTCACTCCTGGCTCCTTGCACGTAATTACCATCCAGTTCTGCTCCCTTTGGAATTCATGGCAGCATTCCTGCTGACAGCAGTGGAATGGAGTTATTTTGGGCTCTTGGAATTTTAATTTGATGTTCTGGCAAGATTCCAACACACAGGATTATGTTCTGGAATGCTGGAGTCTATCTTTACTAGTGTTAGTAATTGCTTGTATTTACACAGCACCTAGAAATTCCCCTCAGTCATGGTGCTAAGGACTTTACCCTCATGGAAGAATTGCATGTGCCCATTGCTCTGGAATTGTTTTGCCTGGAAGATGGAGACGTGGAAGGTGGCATTCAGGAGTTGCTTAGTATCACAGGATCACACAGGCTCACAGGATGCTAGGGGGTGGAAGTGATCTCAAGAGATCATCGAGTCTAACCCCCCTGTCAGAGCAGGACCAGAGAATCCAGCACAGGTCACACAGGAATGCATCCAGATGGGGCTGGAAAGGCTCCAGAGAAGGAGACTCCACAACCTCTCTGGGCAGCCTGCTCCAGTGCTCTGGGACCCTCCCAGTGAAGAAGTTCCTCCTCATGTTGAGGTGGAACCTCCTCTGCTGGAGTTTCTATCCATTGCCCCTTGTCCTGTCACAGGGAGCAAATGAACAGAGCCTGTGCCCTCCCTCTTGACCCCCAGCCCTCAGATATTGATAGACATTGATCAGATCCCCTCTCAGTCTTCTCTTCTCCAGACTGAACAGCCCCATGTCCCTCAGCCTCTCCTCACCAGGCAGTGCTCCAGTCCCTTCAGCATCCTCATAGCCCTCCCTTGGACTATCTCTAGCAGATCCCTGTCCCTCCTGAACTGCGGAGCCCAGAACTGGATGCAGTGTTCCAGGTGAGGTCTCAGCAGGGCAGAGTAGAGGGGAAGGAGAACCTCCCTGGATCTGCTGGACACACTCCTCTGAATGCACCCCAGGTCCCCATTGGCCCTCTTGGCCCCCAGGGCACATTGCTGTCCCATGCAGAGCTTGTTGTCCACCAGCACTCCCAGGTCCTTGTCCACAGGGCTGCTCTGCAGCAGATCCCCTCCCAACCTGTCCTGCTGCAGTTTATTCTTCCTGCCCAGCTGCAGGACTCTGCACTGAGCCTTGTTGAACCTCATCAGGTTCCTCTCTGCCCAGCTCTCAGTCTGTCCAAGACTCTGAATGGCCTCACAGCCTTCAGGTGTCTCAGCCAAGCCTCCCTCTGTTTGTCAATGCAGTGTCAGAAATGTACATGTCCCTGGGCTGGTAGCACCTGCTCTTGTGACCTGAACATCGTAAGAGACTTGCAATGACACCAGTGTTGCTAGGCTACAGAGGGGGTGTTTCACTGCTAGAGACATTGCTTTCTGGTGGCACAGGGACACTTTCAGAGTGGAAAATAAAATAGCCCTTGGCTAAAGATTCTCTGGTTAGGAATGCAGGCACATGCCAGTAGAATCTGGATGGGGCCTTTATGATTTTATCTGTATAATGTTCTTGCAAGGTCATTCCCTTTCAGGTAGTACTTGGTTAAGCTTCAGAAACCCTGTGTTGATATGCTGTGGTGGGTTGAAACTGCCCCCCAGCTAATTTGGAGAAACTACCCCCAAAATAAAAATCACCAGCCCAGCTCAGTTTGGGATGGAAGCAAATGAAGCTCTATTTACAAGCAGACTGCAATCTAGAAATGGGAAATAAAATGGATATGTACCAAATGTACAATAGAATAGAATAGAATTAGAATTAGTATAGAATTAACCAGGTAGGAAGAGACCTTTGAGATCATCAAATCCAACCTATCACCCAACACCAGCTAATCAACTCAACCATGGCACTAAGTGCCTCATCCAGGCTCTTACTAAACACCTCCAGTGATGGTGACTCCACCACCTCCCTGGGCAGCACATTCCAATGGCCAATCTCTCTGTCTGGGAAGAACTTTCCTCTCCTCCAACCTAAACCTCCCCTGGCACAGCTTGAAACTGTGTCCTGTTCTGGTGCTGTTTGCCTGGGAGAAGAGACCAACCCCCTCCTGGCTACAACCTCCCTTCAGGTAGTTGTAGACAGCAAGAAGGTCTCCCCTGAGCCTGTACAATATTGATATAATTTATAAACAACACAGAAACTGCTCAGAACCCCTGGAAGGATCCATGGGACTGTTCACCTCCTCCCCCATTCCCTCCCTCCTTCCTGTTACCTCACACAGGAGTCAAAACAGAGATCCCCTGGCAAGGCCACAGGAGAGAGAGAGGAAAGTTGCAAGCAGAAGCAACAGAAGAAAAGAGAGCAGGAAGTGTTTCTGCCTCTGCTCTACATCCCCATTAGCAAGCCAGTGACTTCTGTCGACCTTAGCATTGTTTTCCTTTTGCATCCAATGGTAATTTATTTGACTTTCAGTCTTTGCAATCAGGGACTAGGCTAAAGTTCCCCCTTCAAGCTGTAACATAGGCCCAAGTACACAAGGGACCAGAGAAAGAGCAGGGGGTTGGTTGTTCAACTTAGCCACAACACAGCAACGCAGCCAAGGTCAGCAGAAGCATCAGCCAGAGCGGAGGAAGCCCAACAGAGAGAGAAATGCAGTATGTACAACCCCTCCTTTGCTGACAGTCTGTCCAATGGGATTGTTTAGAACTTACTGTTGTTTTACTTTTTCCATCTGAGGGTGATGTATTTACATTCCACTATTTTCTGTTCAAGAGCTGTGGAAAATGTTCCAGGCAAAGCCTGAAACTACCCCATCTGGATAGAGTTCAGTGCCATGTGCATATGATCATGACACATGGCTGGTCTGTGATTAAGAGCAACTTGTCTAGCCAATGAATACATCTGAACATATTGATTTATCTGAATACAAAGCATGAATTAATGTAGTTGTTGTGGCTGTGTTTCTTACTGCTTCCCTCTGCTCATTTTTGTCCAAGGTTGCCTCTGCCTCCCGGAGCATTCTCAGGTCTCTGGGAAAATCAGGAAGCATTCCACAAGTTATACTTCCAAAAATTTCCAGTAAGAGTTCTGAAATGAATGATGTCAACTGTTTGGGGATCTTGCAGAACTGAATGGCAGTAGATTTAAACTGGGTAACACACAGAATGATCATATCATACTGGAACAAGGGAGCTGTGATAGATCTGTGCTACAATTAAAAACACTTCCAAGGTCTGCAACAGAAGGAGCAAACCTCAAGTTTAGAAAGCAGCCCTAAGGAAAAGGACTTGGGGGTGCTGATGGATGAGAAGCTGGACAGGAGCGGGCAGTGGGAGCTGGAGGTGTTCAGCCTGGAGAAGAGGAGGCTCTGGGGAGATGTAGTGGTAGCCTGCCAGTACGTGAAGGAGGCGACAGGCAGGATGGAGAGAGACTGTTGCAAAGGCCTGCAGGGACAGGACAAGGAGCACTGGCTTCAAACTAGAGCAGAGCAGATTTGGATTGGATGAGGAACAAGTTCTTTAGCATGAAGGAGCACAGAAGGCAAATCACAGCCTGGGCTGCATCCAAAGCAGCATTGCCAGCAGATCCAGAGAGGTGATTCTGCCACTTGGCTCTGCTCTGCTGAGACCTCACCTGGAGTGCTGTGTGCAGGTCTGGAGCCCTCAATACAGGAAGGACATGGAGCTGATGGAGATGGTTCAGAGGAGGGCCACAAAAATGACCAGGGGGTTGGAGCAGCTCTGCTATGAGGACAGGCTGAGGGAGCTGGGGGTGTTCAGCCTGGAGAAGAGAGGGTTCTGGGGAGACCTAATAGCAGCCTGCCAGTACCTGGAGGAGACTACAGGAAGGATGGAGAGAGACTGTTTGCAAAGGTCTGCAGGGACAGGACCAGGGGCAATGGCTTCAAACTAGAGCAGAGCAGATTTAGATTGGATGTTAGGAACAAGTTCTTCACTATGAGGGTGGTGGAAGACTGGCACAGGTTTCCCAGGGAGGTGGTTGAGGCTCCTTCCCTGGAGATCTTCAAGGTGAGGCTGGAGGAGGCCCTGGGCAGCCTGATCTAGTTGGGGATGTCCCTGCTGACTGCAAGGAGGTCGGACTGGATGAGCTCTGGAGGTCCCTTCCAGCCTGGACCATTCTGTGATTTCTCTAAAGGCAGCTGTGCAGTATTTTCTGACATAAGAATGGTGACAAATATTACAGCACCAGAAACAGATTTGGTTTGGAATGACCAGGTGTGTGCGTCGGTTTCATGGGAAATGAACTGCTGTGGCTAGTACTATTTCTGAGTTTATGTTTCTTTGTGTTGTGTTTAGGGATATTATGACACCATGGATGCAGGTTATATGGATGAAGATGGCTATCTGTACGTCCTGTCTCGAGCAGATGATGTGATCAACGTTGCTGGGCACAGAATTTCTTCGGGGGCGATTGAAGAGGTTAGCACTGCCTGAAAGATGTGCAAAGAAAGCTGAGGCTGAAAACCTTAAAAAAAGCTCTCCTCATCTTTTTGGTTTGGGGGTTTTATTTGTTGGTGGTTTGGGTTTTGTGTTTGTTTTGTATTGCATTGAGAATTTTGACCACAACGTTGTTTCAGGCCTTGCCTATTAAGGTGCTTTACCTCATGGAGTGCAATCGGGCACAGTGCAGGGGCTGGCATCTGGGGAGGAGTAACAGCAGACATCAGGACAGGTTAGAGGCTGCCCTGCTGGAGAGCAGCTCCATGGAGAAAGGCCTTGGAGTGCTGGTGGACAGCAAGTTCTACATTGGACAGCAATGTGCCCTTGTGGCCAAGAGAGCCAATGGGATCTGGGGTGCAGCAAGAAAAGTGTGGCCAGCAGGGCTAGGGAGGTTCTGCTCCCTCTCTGCTCTGCCCTGCTCAGACCACAGCTGCAATCCTGTGTCCAGTTCTGGGCTCCCCAGTTCAAGAGAGACAGAGACCTGCTAGAGAGAGTCCAAGTGAGAGCCAGAAGGATGCTTAGGGAACTTGAGCATCTCCCCTGTGAAGAGACACTGAGAGCTCTGGGGCTGTTTAGTCTGGAGAAGAGAAGGCTGAGAGGGGATCTGATCAATGTCTATCAATAGCTGAGGGCTGGGTGTCAAATGGAGGGGCCCAAGCTCTTTTGGGTGGTGTGCAGCAATAAGCCAAGGAACAATGGAGACAAACTTGACCAGCGAAGGTTTCAGATCAACATGAGGAGAAACTTCTTTAGAGTGAGGGTGCCAGAGCCTTGGAGCAGGCTGCCCACAGAGATTGTGCAGTCTCCTCCTCTGGACACATTCCAAACCCACCTGGATGCATTCCTGTGCAGACTACCCTGGGTGCTCCTGCTCTGACGGGGGGTTGTACCTGATGATCTCTGGAGGTCCCTTCTAACCTCTAATGTACTGTGAACCTGTGATTTCCAGGACCATTATAAATTTAATCAACAAAAACAGTTTGTAGCATAGGATTGATGGGATGGGCATGGATTGATGCATTGCCCTCTACAACTACCTGAAGGGTGGTTGTAGCAAGGAAGGGGGTGGCCTCTTCTCCCAGGCAACCAGCACCAGAACAAGAGGACACAGTCTCAAGCTGCACCAGGGGAGGCTTAGGCTCGAGGTGAGGAGGAAGTTCTTCACTGAGCGAGTCATTCGGCATTGGAACGGGTTGCCCAGGGAGGTGGTTGAGTCATCGACCCTGGAGGCGTTCAAGGGGAGATTGGACGTGGCACTTGGTGCCCTGGTCTAGGCATGGGGTCTGTGTTGATAGGTTGGACTCGATGATCCTCGAGGTCCTTTCCAACCTAAGTGATACTGTGATACTGTGATACTGTGAAGGTGGAGTGAAGGGACAATGTGGTAGCATGGGAAGCATTCCTGCAAGCTCTGATAATGTATTAAGAGAATGTAGGCTCAGGATGCCAAGCAGAAACTTCTCAAATACAGTTTTCAATTGTGTCTTTTAAAGTGCTCAGTGTTGGTTGGAATCTTTTCACACCCTCCCATTCACTGCTTTTATTCTTGATTTGGAGAGTTTCCTTCAGTTTCTTGAGAACTGTTTTGTGTCTTAGTGTGTGAGCAGTGTTGAATGAACAATGACAATTTCTGTGTGCTGTGAAATTGGAAGTCATTAATGCAGCAGCCAGGTGGCTAAAAAGGTTGGAAATAGTGCAGTTCAGAATAGGACCTGAATTTCATATCCTTGTTAGCTCACCCTTCTGGAATTATTACAGGATCCCAGGATGTTAGGGGTTGGAAGGGACCACCAGAGAACATCTAGTCCAAGCCAGAGCAGGAGCAGAGAATCCAGCACAGGCCACAAAAACAATCAAGGGGTTGGAGCAGCTCTGCTATGAGGACAGGCTGAGGAAACTGGTGGTGTTCAGCCTGGAGAAGAGGAAGCTGCAGGGAGACCTAATAGCAACCTGCCAGTACCTGAAGAGGGCCACAGGAAGGGTGGTGTGGTGGGTTGAAATTCCCCCTCAACATAAAATTGCCAGACCAGCTCAGCTGAAAGCAAATGAAACTCTATTTACAAGCACAGCTACAATCTAGAACATGAAATGCAATGATTATGTACAAAACATACAATATTTACAGACATTTGCAATGTATAAACAGCACAAGAATCCCCCTGGACAAAACCAGGGGGCTACCAACAGCTTCCTCCTCTGCCCCACCTTTCCTTGGGGCACCTTGAACATGGGACAAAGGAGAAAAGCAGAGAGCAGGCTGTTAGCACTCAGGCACAACAAGAATGCAGCCCAGGTCAGCAACAGCCAAGCAAAAGCTCCCAGCTGGTATCTGCTAGAGCAAAGAAGCTGAAAAGGGGAAAGAATTAGTTTACAAATCTAACTTTATGTTAGATTTCAGACCAAGGGGGTTATTTAGACCTTGTTATTTCCCATTTTGCATCCACTGGTAATTCATTTACCTTCTATTGCTTCCTGTTCAAGATCTGTGGACAATTTTCCTAGGCACAGCCTGAAACTGTAGCAGATGGAGAGAGACTGCAAAGGCCTGCAGCAACAGGATGAGGGGCAATGGCTTCAAACTAGAGCAGAGCAGACTTAGATTGGCTGTTAGGAACAAGTTCTTTACTGTGAGGGTGGTGGAAGACTGGCACAGGTTGCTCAGGGGGAGGCTGGGTGAGGCCTGATCTAGTTGGGGATGTCCCTGCTGACTGTGGGGAGGTTGGACTGGATGAGCTCTGGAGGTCCCCTCTGACCTGGACAATTCTATGCTTCTATGATTCCCCAGACTCATCTTGAGCTCTGTCTCTCTGATTTTCTCTCTGCCTAGTTAGGTCTTTTAGGTGAGAAGCTTTTCAGTTCACCTCTTGAACAAGGCTAAAAGACTGTTGTTAATCCATACACAGCCAATTGCTGGTTAAATGGGAAGGAATGAACCAAGACCACAGTGAGCTTTGCAGTAAGATCAGTGAATACAGAGAGATTTGCCATCTAATGGCATGTTGAGCAAGTTATTATGACAGCATACATTCTTCCTTAGTGCTTTAACTAAGAATTTCAGCTTTATTACATTCCAAACTGCTAGTTTCTTTGTCTAAGGTATCTGTTAGTGTCATTGGAGCTCCATCTTTACTGCAGTGCCAATATCAGTGACTGTAAGCTATTGTGATAACCTCAGCTGGTATGGATCCATCCATGCCTTGCCTATATATCTGTGCTGTCACTGCTCTCCTTGAAACAGTCTGAAAAAGATCTTGCCTATGTGAGGCAGCAGACTTGAAACTGAGGAACTGAGCCTGAGAAATCACCTTCCTGATGGTCTGCTGAAACATCAGACATCCATCCTTGTGCCATCTCCCTTCCTCAAGATTTTCCATAGAATCACAGAATTGTCAGACTTGGAAGGGACCTCAAGGAGCATCCAGTTCCAGCCACCCTGCCATGGGCAGGGACACCTCACACTGCAGCAGGTTGCTCACAGCCACATCCAGCCTGGCTGCAAAAACATCCAGGGGCAAGGCTTCCACCACTTCCCTGGGCAACCTGTGCCAGTCTCTCACCACCCTCATGGTGAAAAACTTCTTCCTACATCCAATCTGAATCTACCCACTTCTAATTTTGCTCCATTCCCCCCAGTCCTATCACTGCCACACCTATCCTATCCTATCCTGTCCCATCCTATCACACCCTCAAAAGTCCCTCCCCAGTTTTCTTATAGCCCCCTTCAGATCCTGGAAGGCCACAAGAAGGTTTCCTGGGAGCCTTCTCTTCTCCAGACTGAACAGCCACAACTCTCTCAGTCTGTCTCCATAGCAGAGCAGCTCCAGACCTCTGATTACCCACCTGGCTCTTCTCTGGACACCTTCCAGCACCTCCAGATCCTCCCTAGAACAGAGACTCCAGAACTGGACACAGAGCTCCAGCTGTGGTCTCACCAGAGTCTAGCAGAGGGGGAGAATCACCTCCCTGGCCCTGCTGGCTACACTTCTCTTACTGCAGCCCAGGCTCTGGTTGGCTTTCTGGGCTGCAAGTGCTCACTGCTGGCTCCTGTTGAGCTTCTCATCCACCAGCACCCCCAAGGCCTTTTCTTCAGGGCTGTTCTCAAGCCAGTCCCTGCCCAGCCTCTATCAGTGCCTGGGATTGCCCTGACCCCAATGCAGGACCTTGCACTTGGTCTTGTTGAACCTCATGAGGTTGTCCTGGGCCCAGCTCTGCAGCCTGTCCAGGTGCCTCTGGATGGATCCCTTCCCTCCAGCTGTCAGCTGCACCACACAGCTTGGTGTCATCAGCACACTTGCTGAGGGTGCACTCAATGCCACTGTCCATGTGGCAAATTTTCCTTTTAATTTTTCCTTTTAATATTTCCTTTTAATTTTCCTTTTATTTTTTCTTCTTTTAATGTTTCCTTTTAACTTGTAATTGTAACTTTCCCTTTTGAATTTAAATTTTTCCTTCTAATTCTTCCTTTTAATTTTTAAATTTTTTCTGTATAATTTTTCTTCTAATTTTTCCTTTTAATTGTCCTTTTAATTGTTCCTTTTAATTTTCTTTCCAATTTCCCCCTCTTAATTGTTCCTTTTGATTTTTCTTTTAATATTTATATGTTTTATTTTCTTTTTTTTTTTCTTTTAATATTTCTTTTAGTTTTTCATTTTCATTTTCCTTCTAATTTCTCCTTTTAAATTTTTCTCTTAATTTTCCTTTCAATTTTTCCTTTAAATTTTCTTTCCATTTTTTCTCTCTTTTTTATTCCTTTTAATTTTTCTTTTAATATTATATTTTCATTTTTCCTTTTAAATTCTCCTGCAGTGTTTGGTTTTTTTTTTTTTAGTTTCCTATACATGGCAGGAGTTGATCTGTTAGAGGGTAGGAGAGCTCTGCAGAGGGACCTCGACAGGCTGGACAGATGGGCAGAGTCCAAGGGCAGGAGATTGAACACATCCAAGTGCTGGGTTCTGCACATTGGCCACAACAACCCCATGCAGTGCTACAGGCTGGGGTCAGAGTGGCTGGAGAGCAGCCAGGCAGAGAGGGACCTGGGGGTGCTGGTTGATGGTAGGCTGAACAGGTGGCCAAGAAGGCATCCTGGCCTGTATCAGGAACAGTGTGGCCAGCAGGAGCAGGGAGGTCATTCTGTCCCTGTACTCAGCACTGGTGAGGCCACACCTTGAGTCCTGTGTCCAGTTCTGGGCCCCTCAGTTTAGGAAAGATTTTGAGTTGCTGGAAGGTGTCCAGAGAAGGGCAACAAAGCTGGGGAGGGGTCTGGAGCACAGCCCTGTGAGGAGAGGCTGAGGGAGCTGGGGTTGCTTAGCCTGGAGAAGAGGAGGCTCAGGGGAGACCTTATTGCTCTACAGCTACCTGAAGGGAGGTTGTAGCCAGGAGGGGGTTGGTCTCTTCTCCCAGGCAACCAGCACCAGAACAAGAGGACACAGTCTCAGGCTGTACCAGGGGAGGTTTAGGCTGGATGTTAGGAAGAAGTTCTTCATAGACAGATTTGCCATTGGGATGTGCTGCCCAGGGAGGTGGTGAATCCCCATCCCTGGAGGTGTTTAGGAAGAGCCTGGATGAGGCAATTGGTGTCATGGTTGAGTTGATTAGGTGGTGTTGGGTGATAGGTTGGACTTTGTGATCTCAACCTGGTTAACTCTGTGCTCTGTTCTGTATTCTAAGTCTTGTGTCTGTCCATGCCTATGGAATATTTTGGGGGTTTGTTATTAATTGATTTCATTATTATTACTAACTCAGTTGAGCTTTGTTTCCTGTCCCCCAGTGTGTTCTCTTCCACCCTGCTGTGGCAGACTGTGCTGTTGTAGGCCAGGAGGACTGTTTAAAGGGCCACGTTCCATTTGCTATCTGTGTCCTGAGAGAAGGTGAGAGCTCATGTGCTGGGTTTGAAATTCCACCCCTCCCCCCCAGCATAAAATTGCCAGAGCAGCTCAGCTGGAAAGGAAATGAAGGTCTGTTTACAAGCAGACTACCATCAGGAAATAGGAAATGGAATGGATGTGTACACAATGTACAATATTGACATAGATTTACAATTTATAAACAGCACAAGAACCCCCCTGGACAAAACCAGGGGGCTACCAACAGCTTCCTCTTCTTTTCCCCCTTCCCCCTCTACATGGGACAAGAGAAAGATGGTAACTTTTTAATACTTAGCCACAAGAAGAATGCAGCCAAGGTCAGCAACAGCCAAGCAAAAAGCTGCCAGATGGTACCAGCTAGAGTGAAGAAGCCAAATAGAGAGTGAGTTTATACAACTAACTTTCTGTTTGCTACCAGAGCAACGGGATTATTGTGACCTTATCTTTAATTTCCTTTTCCATCCACTGGTAATTTATTTACATTCTACCGCTTTTCTACTCAAATATGTGGGAAATTTTCCTAGGCATCAGCTGAAAACCACCCACAGCTCACCAGTGGCACTAAAGACTACCCCTGCCAAGGAGAGTTGGTAATTCTTTTGCAGCTCCTCTTCAAATAGTTGTAGCCAGAGATTAGATCATCCTGAACAAGCCTGAGCTCTTCACCCTCTCCTCTTGAATCAGTTTGCTTGTGCCTGTTGTCCCAGGCAGCCTGGAACAACTGGTGTTCCAGTGGGATTTATGTTCCTAGTGATCCAAAACCCATGTGGTGGTCACTGTGCCTTGTGCAATGCATAGTTCCAAGTTAATCACTGGGGTCACCTCTAACTGGGGGAGTGAGGTTCTTCCAGGAGGTGATTCATTCCACCTGGAATGGTACAAGACACCCTGTGACAGGCTGATGGGACAGCAATGTGCCCTTGTGGCCAAGAAAGCCAATGGTATCCTGAGGTGCATTAGGAGGAGTGTGTCCAGCAGATCCAGGGAGGTTCTCCTCCCCCTCTACTCTGCCCTGCTGAGACCTCACCTGGAATATTGCATCCAGTTCTGGGCTCCCCAGTTCAGGAGGGACAGGGATCTGCTGGAGAGAGTCTAACAGAGGGCTGTGAGGATGATGAAGGGACTAGAGCACTGCCTGATGAGGAGAGGCTGAGAGCCCTGGGGCTGAGGAAATTGAGATTGAGGAAAGGAGAAACAATTCCCATATTTGGTCCCACTCAAATATTACCAACCAGAATGTTCCTCTTCCTCAAGTTGTTGATAAAAAATAACTTGTTGATGCAAGAGTGGATTTAGAAAGAAGTTCCTTACAGTAGATTCAGATTAGGAAGAAGTCAGGAAGAAGTTCTTCACCATGAGGGTGGTGAGACCCTGGCACAGGTTGCCCAGGGAGGTCATGATGCCTCCTCCCTGTAGGTGTGCAGGTTGGACAAGGTCTTGAGCAACCTGGTTTAGTGGAAGGTGTCCTTGCCCAAGGCAGGGGGGGTGGAACTGGATGATCATTAAGGTCCCTTCCAACCCAAACTATTCTATCTTGGAAAAGTTCCAGGACAGCTAAAGGTCATTAACTCCTTCCCTAGGTGTAAAGACAGAAGAGAAGAAGATTCTGGAAGAGATTGTTGAGCACGTTCGAAACACCCTTGGCCCGGTAGCAGCTTTGCAGAAGGGGATGTTTGTGAAGCAGCTGCCGAAGACACGCTCCGGCAAGATCCCACGGTCCACTCTCTCTGCCCTTGTCAGTGGAAAGCCTTACAAGGTAAGCTGCAGATGTAGACTTGAATGAATTGGGCACATCCAAGGACACCATATCATGGTTGTGATGCTCCAGACCGTCCTGCAGCTGGTCCATGGTGCCAGGTAGTGCACTGCATTTTATTTCAACTGCAGCTTGACCAGAAGCTGTTCATGTTCCAGGCACTGCCAGGTGATCCTTTTGGTTTCTCCTTGATTGCTTTTGAAAACTGAATGTAGAAGATTCTGTCAATGAAATTGGTGGATACCAAGCTCTGCATGGGACAGTAATGTTGCCCTTGGGGCCAAGAAGGCCAATGGGGACCTGGGGTGCATTCAGAGGAGTGTGTCCAGCAGATCCAGGGAGGTTCTCCTCCCCCTCTACTCTGCCCTGCTGAGACCTCACCTGGAATACTGCATCCAGTTCTGGGCTCCCCAGTTCAGGAGGGACAGGGATCTGCTGGAGAGAGTCCAAGGGAGGGCTACAAGGATGATGAAGGGACTGGAGCACTGCCTGGTGAGGAGAGGCTGAGGGACCTGGGGCTGCTTAGTCTGGAGAGAGAGAGGAGAAGGCTGAGAGGGATCTGATCAATGTCTATCAATATCTGAGGGCTGGGGGTCAAGAGGGAGGGCACAGGCTCTGTTCATTTGCTCCCTGTGACAGGACAAGGGGCAATGGATAGAAACTTCAGCACAGAAGGTTCCACCTCAACATGAGCAGGAACTTCTTCACTGGGAGGGTCCCAGAGCACTGGAGCAGGCTGCCCAGAGAGGTTGTGGAGTCTCCTTCTCTGGAGCCTTTCCAGCCCCATCTGGATGCATTCCTGTGTGCCCTGTGCTGGATTCTCTGGTCCTGCTGTGGCAGGGGTTTGGACTTGATGATCTCTGGAGGTCCCTTCCACCCCCTAACACCCTCTGTGATCAATTCTGGTTTACTGCCACATGCTTCTCTTCTCTTCTTCCTTTTCAGGTCACACCAACCATAGAAGACGCCAGCGTTTTCAGACACATTGAGGAAGCGTTCAAGACCAGTCAAATGTGATAGATAACACAGTGGTAACAAATGTCTCCGTTCCTTAAGTAGACATAAAGACTTCCTGCTGGGAATGACCAATTTTTAAAAATTCTATTTTTACTTCTGGAATGTTCATATTGATCACATTGTCACAGCATAATAAAACCTCTGCACCCTGCCAGTCTATGCTGGATGTTAGCACTGCTGAGAAGTGCAAACAGAATTCATACATTTCTGTGGCCTTGAAGGGAAGGAGCCCCTTGGATTCTTTGCTTCACTGATGTCTTTGAGCTGTACATTTTAGCCCATTATTGTATAATGGTCTTGGAATGAGCTGTGAAGGGCCTGGAGAATAATCTGATGAAGAGCTGGAAGGAGCTGGGGCTGGTTGGTTTGGAAAAGAGGAGGCTGAAGGGAGACCTCATGGCTGTCTACAGCTACCCTAAAGGAGCTTGTGGAGAGGCTGCTAATGATCTCTTCTCACAGGTCACTAGTGACAGAACAAGAGGGAATGGCCTCAAGCTGCCACTGGGTAGCTTTAGACTGGACATTAGGAAACATCTTTTCAGGGCAAGAGTGGTCAGGCATTGGAATGTGCTGCCCAGGGAGGTGGTGGAGGCACCAAGCCTGGCTGTGTTTCAAGGTGGTTTGGATGTGGTGCTTGGGGCTATGGTTTAGGGGTGACCCTTGTAGAGTAGGGTTCTGGGTTGGAGTTGGTGATCCTGAGGGTCTTTTCTGTGATTCTGAGATTCTGTGATGTGAGCAGTGACTTGAGTCTGGCTAAGACAATGTACAGAAGGTAAGTTTTGAACTGCTCTCTATTCTTCCACTGGGAAGTAAATTGGGGGCAGCTACTCCTAGGGCAGGATGCTTGCAAGACTTTGCTTACTCTTTTCCCCAACACACTTCACTCCCTGCTGCTGCCTGAATTTGAGCATGGGCTGTGACAACAAGGGTTGAAAAAGCAATTCTGTGAACTAGGAGCTGGCTTTTTACAAGGGAAGTGTATTCCAACAATACTCTAATCACTCAACATGCTGTTTGCACTTCTGGGCTAAAATAATCCACGAGGAAGCTGAGGAAGGAGAAGGAGGAACCTCACCACCGATTGCAGTTCAGCCCCCGAGGAAGTGGAGGTAAAGGGGCCACCACCAGGTCTCTGGGGGTTTGTGTGCTAACCCAAGCCCTCGCATCATGTGCATCAGCAAGCTCTGTGCGCCCTCTTGTGTCACATCCTGACCAGAATGAAGCCACAGCAACTCACACCTGCTGGCTGCAAAAAACCCTGCTCAGCTAGGAGAAGGAGCTGGCATCCAAACCATCTCAGTGTTACCATGTAGCAAGGTTAACAATTGAGATCTATTACTGTGTACCAAGCTTAGTAGAAACACAGCTTGCACTGCATTTATTTTTTAATCGACACTGGGGGAGAAAAAAAGGTATCTTTCACCAGCTGATTGCAGTTGTCCTTCTCCCCCGTCCAGGTGCCATTGGGTGATGAATGAAGGCAGGAACCCTGTTGCCATGGAACAAGGAGAGTCCAGAAATGCAGAGAGCAGAGGATCTCAGAAGTCCTCCCACAAGGCCTTTATTGCTGCACTGTAGAATCCCAAACATTACAGAGTCTCAGAGTCCCACTTAGAGCACAAGTCCTGGAAGCCCTTAACAGACAAAGCAGCTAACAGAAGTCCTGAGCAGAGCCCTAGCAGCATCCCTGCACCCAAGCCCTAGCCAGAAGTAGCTAACTGACAGAAGCAGAAGTCCCTAGCAGCCCAACCCTCCCCAAGCTGTTCCTAACCTAAGTCCTTAACCCATGTAACTCTAGCTCAGAGTGGCTGTTTCTATACTCTCTGTTATCAGTGCCTTAAGCAGTAAAACCCAACCACATCTATAAGCTAAAATCTTTTTCCAGTGAGAGGTTCCAGCAGGTCAAGGAGGTGGCTTCTGCAGCATGTTCCAATCCAAGGCTGCCAACATGAGGCTGCTGCTCTTGACACCCATGGAATGTGATTATTTTGCTCTAGGCAGTTACAGAATTGGTCCAGCAGGAACAGGGAGGGGATTATCCGCTGGGACTCAGCTCTGGTGAGGCCATACCTTAGTACTGTGTCCAGTTTTGGGCACCTCAATATAGGAGTGATGTGGAGGGACTGGAGCCAGCGCAGAGGAGGGCAAGGAAGCCGTGAAGGGCCTGGAGAATAAATCTGATGCAGAGAGACTGAAGGAGCTGGGGATGGTTAGTGTGAAACAGAGGAGGCTGAGGGGAGAACTCATTGCTGTCTACCCATACCTGAAAGGACCTTATGGAGAGGCTGCTGCTGGTCTCTTCTCACAGGTCACTAGTGACAGAACAAGAGGGAATGGCCTCAAGCTGCCACTGGGTAGCTTTAGACTGGACATTAGGAAACATTTTTTCAGGGAAAGAGTGGACTGCAGGATCCCAAAGGCTGCACTCAGGGATGCAATACTCATCTGTGGTTCCCCAAATTATCATTGATTTAAAAATAAGCCCTTTTTCCCTCAAGTCAGGGCTGGGGAGAGAAGGGTGGCAGTAAGGCACTTCCAAGTCTTACTCCTCTATGCAGGAACACCAGGGGCAGTGCAGGGCCAGATCTGAAAGTCCAGAGGCAGCAGAATTTCACAGAAGTGACATGGTGCATGTGATGCCACATTTGAAGCATCACGTGCAGGGACAAAGCTTTCTACCAACTCCCTTTAGCTCTCTTCCTCTGGCTGCCTGCTCTGAGTTACCTTTATAAAGTGTATGGTTTAACACTGGTTTTAAACTCTGCTTTGCTAACATGTAGGGACATTGAGATGGCAGCAAAGGCTGACTTTCCCCAAACTCAGGTAAGCACGAAGGCACCAGTCCAGAGTATCAGAGATGGTCCTGTTGGAGCTGAAATCCAGGCTTTTCCTTGTTTTCTGGGGGTGATGGAGTCACCATCACTGGAGGTGTTCAGGAGGAGGCTTGATAGGGTGCTTGGTTGCATGGTTTAGTTGATTAGGTGGTGTTGGGTGATAGGTTGGACGTGAAAGGCTTCCAAGTGCTAAGGGAGCACCCATGTTAGAACAGCCAGTCAGCTATTATCCCTCTTGCCTAGTTTCACACTCATAGCAATTTCAAAAAGCTCTGAGGTAGAATAGAATAGAATAGAATAGACCAGACCAGACCAGGTTGGAAGAGACCTTCAAGATCATCACGTCCAACCTATCATCCAACACCACCTAATCAACTAAACCATGGCACCAAGCACCCCATCAAGTCTCCTCCTGAACACCTCCAGTGATGGTGACTCCGCCACCTCCCTGGGCAGCACATTCCAATGGGCAATCACTCTCTCTGTGTAGAACTTCTTCCTAACCTCCAGCCTAAACCTCCCCTGGCACAGCTTGAGACTGTCCTCTTGTTCTGGTGCTGCTTGCCTGGGAGAAGAGACCAACCTCTGCCTGTCTGCAACCTCCCTTAAGGTAGTTGTAGAGAGCAAGAAGGTCTCCCCTGAGCCTCTTCTTCTCCAGGCTAAGCAACCCCAGCTCCCTCAGCCTCTCCTCATAGGGCTTGTGTTCCAAACCCCTCACCAACTTTGTTGCCCTTCTCTGGACACATTCCAGCAAGTCAACCTCCTTCCTAAACTGAGGGGCCCAGAACTGGACACAGGACTCGAGGTGTGGCCTAACCAGTGCAGTGTACAGGGGCAGAATGACCTCCCTGCTCCTGCTGGCCACACTGTTCCTGATGCAGGCCAGGATGCCATTGGCCCTCCTGGCTGCCTGGGCACACTGCAGGCTCATGTTCAGCCTACCATCAACCAGTACCCCCAGGTCCCTCTCTGCCTGGCTGCTTTCCAGCCACTCAGACCCCAGCCTGTAGCACTGCATGGAGTTGCTGTGCTACATTGAAAGGAAAAAGTTTAACATTTGGGGGTGGGGGTGGTGGGGGTGTTAAATATATGCCCCTGGAAAGAGCTCCTGAATGCAGACTATCATCTGCATTGCCAGAGTCTGTGACTCATATTTGAGAGGGAATTGAGTTTATGCCTCTATTGGCTTTGACCCCACACTTGCCTGCTAGCTGTGTTGCAAAGGTCCATTTGAATTACCAGAGCACTTCACTGATTATTTAACATATTGACAAAGTAACTAATTGGGCCAATGACTGACAGCAATTCTGACCCTGGAAGAGGGTCAGGAGGAACTTGCAGGGAAATATAGCAGAAAAGCAATGGCCCAGGATGCTTCAGAAAACTGCCCACAGGTTATCTTCTTCTTTGCCTGTGCAATCGTCTAAGATACAACCTCCTGAAACTCACCAGCTGTATTTTTTGTAATGGCTACTGTCAGATCACTGACTCACAGGGCACTCTTACCAAAGTCTGGGTTCAGGGAGTAGAGGGGTAAGGTAACTTATTGCTATTTCAGCTGCAGCAGAGGGGAAAGCCTTATGCCATGGAATGAACAGCTGCTGCCCTCCTAATAAGTCTCTCTGTCATGGGTGAATGTGGTCTCACCACATCACGTTCCCTCAGGAGGCACCTAAGGAAGGAGAAGAGAGAGGAGAGAAATAGGAAGGTCATGAGCACATCAGTTTTTCTCTAAGATCACCAGCAGTGTCCTTCTAAGAGTGTATCAAAACCTGCTCTTGAGGTGCAGACTTCCCATACTGGGAATATTTGGTCTTGGCAGTAAGCTGAGGCAGAGCTGTGTTGTTTTCAGCCCTGACAGAGACTGGAAACAAGCACCCAGAGATCAAAGTGCAGAGAGGAATCATTTTGACACTGTGTCTGATCTTTATATTTCAAAGAGCTCTCCTAAGGGGGAATGGGCAAGGCTTCATTTTCTCCTGAGGATCCATTCTTTCAAGTGCACAGGCTGACCAGACAGTTCAGTCTGGAGATGAGAAGGCTCTGAGGTGACCGAATTGTGGCCTTCCAGTATCTGAAGGGGGCTACAAGAAGGCTGGGGAAGGACTTCTCAGGATCTCAGGGAGTGATAGGCCTAGGGGGAATGGAATGAAGCTGGAGGTGGGGAGATTCAGGCTGGAGGTGAGGAGGAAGTTCTTCCCCATGAGAGTGGTGAAGCCCTGGAATGGGTTGTCCAGGGAGGTGGTTGAGGCCCTGTCCCTGGAGGTGTTTAAGCCCAGGCTAGATGAGGCTCTGGCCAGCCTGATGTAGTGTGGGGTGTCCCTGCCCATGGCAGGGGGGTTGGAACTAGATGATCCATGTGGTCCCTTCCAACCCTGACTGATACTATGATACTACACATTCCAACAGAACTCAATGTAGGTGAAGAAGCAACAGCTTCAGTTTCTCAGCTCTTGTGATTTGTACTAAGCTAATCTGACAGGGCAGGCTCTGCAAATCTCCTCTGCCAATAAAACAGATGTCATAATGAGGAGAGATTGTCTTTTCAGCAGCTCACAGAAGTTTAGCAGTCCATTAAGTACATTGATCAACAGGCAGGAAGCCACATTTTAAGACAGAACTACTTGAACATCATCTGCCCTTGAACAAATGGTGATCATCAGGATGAATTCTCATTAGAATGAATTATCACTCATGTTTGTAAAGCTGTGCAGGGAGGATGGAGCCAGGCTCTGCTCAGGGATGTCCAAGAACAGAACAAGGGGCACAGGAGGCAAGCTGGAGCAGAGGAGGTGCCACAGGAACAGAAGGGAAAACTTTTCCTCTGTGAGAGTGCCAGAGCCCTGGAGCAGGCTGCCCCGAGAGGCTGCGGAGTCTCCTTCTCTGGAGACTTTCCAAACCCAGCTGGATGTGCTCCTGGGTGACCTGTCCTGGATGATCCTACTCTGGCAGGGGGGTTGGACTGGGTGATCTTTTGAGGTCACTTCCAGCCCCTAAGATTCTGTGATTCATCCAGCTCACAAGAGTGCAGTTTGTAAAACCCACTCTTCATCTTAGTTAAATGTTGCTACATTTAACACAAAACAAACACACACCTACAATTTCAGCCTTAATATATTGGTTAGAGGATACTCACTACTAAGTGCTTTTAGTAATGATACTACTGCCAGAAATATTTACCAGGAAAAGTACTCACCTTGCAAGGTTTTGTTTGGCTTGTGACTTAGAATTTAAAGCAGCATGAATCAACAACAGGCTGAACACATCTCTCTGAAAAACATCAGGAAAAACAGGAAGAAATGAGTAACTTACAAAGGATTGCTAGTTCCAATGCTGTCTTTACCAAATCAGTAAAACCACTGAGGAGAGAAACATCTCAACAACAAAAATTAAACAGCTAGCACTGCTAGTTAAGTGTTTGCAAACAGGACTCAGTCACAACGGGATAGGGATAGGGACAGAATAGAACAGAACAGAACAGAATAGAACAGAACAGTACAGAACAGAATTAACCAGGTTGGAAAAGACCTTCGAGAGCATCAAGTCCAACCTATCACCCAACAGCATCTAATCAACTCAACCATGGTACCAAGTGCCTCATCCAGGTTCTTCCTAAACACCTCCAGGGATGGGGACTTCACCACCTCCCTGGGCAGCACATCCCAATGGCAAATCTCTCTTTCTATGAAGAACTTCTTCCTAACATCCAGCCTAAACCTCCCCTGGCACAGCTTGAGACTCTGTCCTCTTGTTCTGGTGCTGCTTGCCTGGAAGAAGAGACCAACCCCCACCTGGCTACAACCTCCCTTCAGGTAGTTGTAGAGAGCAAGAAGGTCTCCCCTGATCCTCCTCTTCTCCAGGCTAAGCAACCCCAGCTCTCTCAGCCTCTCCTCACAGGGCTGTGCTCCAGACCCCTCCCCAGCTTTGTTGCCATTCTCTGGACACCTTCCAGCATCTCAACATCTTTCCTAAACTGAGGGGCCCTGAACTGGACACAGGACTCAAGGTGTGGCCTAACCAGTGCAATGTACAGGGGGAGAATGACTTCCCTGCTCCTGCTGACCATACTGTTTCTGATGCAGGCCAGGATGCCATTGGCCTTCTTGGCCACCTGGGCACACTGCAGGCTCATGTTCAGCTGTTGTGAACCAGTACCCCCAGCTCCCTTTCTGCCTGGCTGCTCTCCAGCCACTCTGAAGCCAAGTTCAGCTTCTCCCTTTCTACGAATGAAGTGGTGTTAATAATCTAAGTGCCTGATGTCAGAGGCTCCTGGAAGATGATTAAGTTGCAGTAAAACCTCTTGTCCTGCTCTCCTTTACCTGAGCATTGCTGCCTCCTAGCTGGACTAGCTGGTAACGGATTGGGTACAGCAGGTCTACAGCCTTGTCACAATTTCCATTTTCAAACTCCACAAAAGCCTGGCAGAGTGGCAGCCCCACACCAGGGGCCAGGGAGAGCTCATGGTCTTCACTAGGTGCTCTGTAGAACAAGAAAGTGGTTAACTCAATTATGTATACATATTTCAGTGCCAGTCTGTGTCTGCCTACAGGATCACCTGGAATAGATCACATAGGACTGCATCCAAGCAGGTTTTGAATATCTCCAGAGGAGACTCCACAACCCCCCTGGGGCAGTTTTGGCTAGAAAAGTGAGGAAACTGCAGTTCCAGTTCTCACCAGAACATCCTACTGCTGGTACTGACTGTCCTCATCTCTGTCAGAAGTGGCAATCAGTCCCTTGCAAACAGCTCCAAAGTAATCTTGCAAGGCAGCTCACCACACAGCACAGCACCTTGCCTTCTCTGTACCAGACTGTATTCCCAACAACAGCTCTCCAAGTCTGCTCTGTTACTCTAACCATGGCAGACTGCTTTTAGGCCCACTCCAGGCTTCACACTCACAGGCTCTCCTCATGCAGGGGGACTTCAACCACCTTGACACCTGCTAGAAAAGTACCACAATGAGTTTTGGGCCATCAAGGAGCCTCATGGAATTGTACAATGGTCCAGGCGGGAAAGGACCTCCAGAGCTCATCCAGTCTGACCTCCCTGCAGTCAGCAGGGACATCCCCAACTAGATCAGGCTGCCCAGGGCCTCCTCCAGCCTCACCTTGAAGAACTCCAGGGAAGGAACCTCAACCACCTCCCTGGGCAACCTGTTCCAGTGTTGCACCACCTTCATGGTGCAGACCTTGCTCCTAACATCCAATCTAAATCTGCTCTGCTCTAATTTAAAGCCATTGCCCCTGGTCCTGTCCCTGCAGGCCTTTGCAAGCAGTCTCCATCCTGCCTGTAGCCCCCTTCAGATACTGGAAGGCCACAAGTAGGTGTCCCAGAGCCTACTCCAGGCTGAACACCCCAAGCTTCCTCAGCCTGTCCTTGTAGCAGAGCTGCTCCAACCCCCTGATCATTTGCATGGCCCTCTTCTGGCCCCTCTCCATCAGCTGCATGTCCTTCCTGTGCTGAGGGCTCCAGACCTGCACTGAACACAATAATTCACTTGATTACTTGGCAAGCTCCTGAAGACTTGTTAAAAGCTCATTGGTTGTTCTCTGGTCTTTGGCCCCAAGTGAGGACATCAAGAAGTGCACATCATTGAACAGAAGGATGTGATCTTTGGTGTGCTTCTTTGTAAGCTCCAGGACATTGTTCCACCTTTCTCCAAGCTTTACACCTAAGAGTGGAAAAAAAAAATGTTTTTCCTCAGTAAAAACACCAAGTGCAGAAATGGGACTTAGGAATAGAACTGCAGTCACCCAGGTTGAACAGCATTCCTGCTAAACTCAAGTGACCATCCCCTAACATGGCAAAAGTGATACCACTTGTGCTCACCTGCAGGCTACCAGATTTGGGCAGAGTTTGACTTAACTGTTAATAACTTATCACTGACATTGCAGATTGTGTTATGTAAGGTCCTGGCTTCATGGAGGTTGCTCATGTCTCCTTCCTCAGGTCTAAACCTGAGGGAAAGTAGGTTTAGACTGGAGCTGAGGAAGAAGTTCTTCAGTGTGAGGGTGGAAATATTCTGGCACAGGCTGCCCAGGGAGGCTGTGGCTGCCTCCTCCCAGAGGGTGTTGAAGGCCAGTCTGGATGAGGCCTTGAGCAGCTGAGTCTAGCTGAGAGGTGTCCCTGCCCATGGTGGGGAGGTTGGAGGAGATGAGCTCTGAGGTCCCTTCCAATCCAAATTCTAGGATTCTTGGGAGATGACTGCTCACAATGACATGTCTGTATCAATCAAAGAACAGAGTGCTAAGATGGATTTCATAAGCAAACCCAATGTATCATCAAGTGTTTTAACAGAATACTGGGAAAATAAGGTCTGTCTTCCATTCCCCCACCTTCATGAACTCTTGTGTTTAAACCCTAGCTTAAGGAGAAATGCTACTAGTTAGGAGAACACACAAAAGCCAGGGACTAATATATGTGCAGAAGCAATTTCACTCAGTATCAAAACAAAAAGTTAAGTACCTAACTTGAAATTTACTTCAAGGAAGCTCTACTCTTTTTAGATGCTGAAGTACTTGATTGTTCAGCCTTACATCACCAGGGACAATAGAAGTGAATTCACCAGTAAAGAAATGTGTGACCTATGTTAGCTTGAGCTGAATTAAATCATAGAATCATAGAATTGCCAGGTTGAAAGGGACCCCAAGGATCATCCAGTTCCAAAGCCCCCTGCCATGGGCAGGGACACCTCACACTACAGCAGGTTGCTCACAGCCACATCCAGCCTGGCTGCAAAAACCTCCAGGGATGAGGCTTCCAGCACCTCCCTGGGCATCCTGTGCCAGTCTCTCGCCACCCTCATGGGGAACAACTTCTTCCTAACATCCAATCTGAATCTGCCCATTTCTAGTTTTGTTCCATTCACCCCAAGTCCTATCACTCCCTCACACCCTCAAAAGTCCCTCCCCAGATTTCTTGTAGCCTTCCTCAGATACTGGAAGGCCACAAGAAGGTCTCCTGGGAGCCTTCTCTTCTCCAGACTGAACAGCCCCAACTCTTTCAGTCTGTCCACATAGGAGAGGTGCTCCAGCCCTCTGATCATCCTCTGGCCCTTCTCTGGACACCTTCCAGCACCTCCAGATTCTTCCTGTAAGAGGGGCTCCAGAACTGGACACAGTACTCCAGGTGGGGTCTCAGCAGAGTGGAGCAGAGGGGGAGAATCACCTCCCTGGCCCTGCTGGCCACATTTCTCTGGATGCAGCCCAGGCTCTGGTTGGCTTTCTGGGCTGCAAGTGCTCACTGCTGGCTCCTGTTGAGCTTCTCATCCACCAGTACCCCTGAGGCCTTTTCTTCAGTGCTGCTCTCAAGCCAGTCCCTGCCCAGCCTATATCTGTGCCTGGGATTGCCCTGACCCATCTGCAGGACCCAAATCCCATACTGGCATGAGAAAAACACACAACAAAGCTCTTGGGAAGAATAAAGGTTATGGACATTGTTATGAAGTGCACATTGAGGCTTTTCTCAAGAGCAGAATTTTCTTTTGTGATAGAAGATTTCTTCTCTTATGTTGGCCAAGCTTGCACTGCAAAGATGTTTAAACACTTCTCCACCATGCAAGGCAGGGGAAGTGGGAGGGAGCAAAAGGAAAACTCTTCCCCTTACCAATTTCAAAGCAGAATGGCAGGTGGATATCCTACCTTCCAGGTGAAGCCTGTAGAGCATTGAGCAGTTATCTACTACATCCAGCATGCTTCCACATGACAGACAGCGGGGAGCAATCTGTAAGCACAAGGATTGATAAGCTGCTAACTGTTGCACTCCTGGGAACACAAGTTATTCTCACAGCACAGGACTGATTTTACCTCTTCATTGATTGAAAAAATCCCTGCTCTGCAATAGCCCTCACTGCATCTTCCCTGAAGGCAGCAATTTGCAATGACAAACACTTCACAGTATCACCAAGGTTGGAAGAGACCTCGAGGATCATCGAGGCCAGCCTGTCACCACAGACCTCATGACTAGACCATGGCACCAAGTGCCACATCCAATCCCCTCTTGAACACCTCCAGGGATGGTGACTCCACCACCTCCCTGGGCAGCACATTCCAATGGCGAACGACTCTCTCAGGGAAGAACTTTCTCCTCACCTCCAGCCTAAACTTCCCCTGGCACAGCTTGAGACTGTGTCCTCTTGTTCTGGTGCTACTTGCCTGGGAGAAGAGACCAACCCCTTCCTGGCTACAACCACCCTTCAGGTAGTTGTAGAGAGCAAGAAGGTCTCCCCTGAGCCTCCTCTTCTCCAGGCTAAACCCCAGCTCCCTCAGCCTCTCCTCACAGGGCTGTGCTCAAGGCCTCTCACCAGCTTTGTTGCCCTTCTCTGGACATGTTCAAGCTTCTCAATGTCCTTCCTAAACTGAGGGGCCCAGAACTGGACACAGGACTCAAGGTGTAGCCTAACCAGTGCAGAGTACAGGGGCACAATGACTTCCCTGCTCCTGCTGGCTACACTATTCCTAATGCAGGCCAGGATGCCATTGGCCTTCTTGGCCACCTGGGCACACTGCTGGCTCATGTTTAGCACTTACACTGCTTCCTCTGTGTTGGGGTTGTTTTTTTCCCTGTTAGGAAGTTAAACTCAGTAAGAATGGAGAGTCAGCAATGGACCAGAAGCAGGGAAGTCATTCTGCCCTGTGCTCAGCACTGGTTAGGCCACACCTTGTGGTGTCCAGTTCTGGGTCCCTCAATTTAGGAAGGATATTGAGACACTTGAATGTGTCCAGAGAAGGGCTATAAGGTTGGGGAGGGGTCTGGAGCACAGCCCTGTGAGGAGAGGCTGAGGGAGCTGGGGTTGCTTAGCCTGGAGAAGAGGAGGCTCAGGGGAGACCTTATTGCTCTCTACAACTACCTGAAGGGAGGTTGTAGCCAGGTGGGGCTTGGTCTCTTCTCCCAGGCAACCAGCACCAGAACAAGAAGACACAGTCTCAAGCTGTACCAAGGGAAGTTTAGGTTGAAGGTGAGGAGAAAATTCTTCACAGAAAGAGTAATTGGCCATTGGAATGTGCTGCCCAGGGAGGTGGTGGAGTCACCATCCCTGGAGGTGTTCAAGAGCGGATTGGACTTGGCACTTGGTGCCATGGTCTAGTCATGAGGTGTTGGGTGACAGGTTGGACTTGATGATCTCTGAGGTCTTTTCCAGCCTTGTTGATTCTGTGATTTTACTTTCACCGAAGTGGTGCCACATCTATGACTTCCCTTTGCCAAAGTTAGTAGACAGGAGTTTTCCCTGCAGCTTGCTTTTATAATTCTTACAAAAATATCTCATCCTATCTAATTTGATATTGTTTATTTACAAAGACTGTTTAGGAATCCAGAGAGCAAAGAGCTATAATAAGTTATCTAGGAATGAAGTTATCTAGCCGCTTCTGTTGACTTAGGACCTAACATGCAAAATCAGTTCCTGTAAAGGTAACTTGGGGGTGTTGAAGGCCAGACGGGACGAGGCCTTGAGCAGCTGAGTCTAGTTGAGAGGTGTCCCTGCCTAGGGTGGGAAGGGTAGAGCAGATGAGCTCTGAGGTCCCTTCCAACCTGAGCCATTCTAGGTTTCTATGACTTCATAGGAAAATTATTTTACATCCCTTTAAAAAGCATGAATAAGAATCATGGAAACCAGCAGTATGCCATTGCAGCTCTTTGAAGCACAAATGTGAGAAACATTTGAACATTTTACCCCAAACTGCTGAGAAGAAACTCTAAGACTAGATATAAATTAGATCTACACCTCCAGGGTACTTTGAGAAAGGTTTCAATCTCATACAGGAGGAAGAAAGCACTTGACATAGTGCTAAGCATGCTCCCAGTGCAGAAAAAATAGGGCTTCCTACTCACATGATTGTCATAAATTGTCAAAGCAGCCTCATATTCACCCTGCAAAGGCAAAAGAAATCTGCATGATTAACACTGTTAGAGCAACCAAAAGTGACTGGCAGTAGCTGAAGACACTGGAGAGGAACTGTTTGCAAAGGCCTGCAGTGACAGGATGAGGGACAATGGCTTGAAATGAGAGGTTTAGATTGGATGCTAGGAACAAGTTATTCAGCATGAGGGTGGTGGAAGACTGCAACAGGTTGCCCAGAGAGGTAGTTGAGGCCCCATGCCTGAGTTGAGGTGAGGCTGGACAAGGCTCTGAGCAAGCTGCTGTATAGTGGGGGATGTCCCTGCTGAGTGCAGATGACCTTTGGAGGTCCTTTCCAAACCAAGCCATTCTAGGAGTCTAATTAATAGATGACATAGTATTACTCCACAACTGCCTCAGGGCTTGAGCCAAACAAACCAAATCAAAGACATCTTCAGGTATTAAAAGAAACATAAAAGAAGGACATTTTGGTGCTGGAAGGTTGCCCATTGGAATGGGCTGCCCAGGGCGGTGGTGGAGTCACCATCGTTGGAGGTGTTCAGGAGGAGACTTGATAGGGTGCTTGGTTGCATGGTTCAGTTGATTAGGTGGTGTTGGGTGATAGGTTGGACATAATGATCTTGAAGGTCTCTTCCAACCTGGTTTATTCTATTCCATTCTATTCTATGTCCAGAGAATGGCAGTGAAGCTGGTGAAGGGTCTGGAGAACAGGTGTGGTGAGGAGCAGCTGAGGGAACTGGGATTGTTTAGCCTGGAAAAGGGAAGACTCCAGCGGGACCTTAGAGCTGCCTTCCAGTACCTGAAGGGATCCTACAGAAAGGCTGCAGAGGGACTTCTCCTGAGGGGGTCCAGAGACAGGACAAGGGGGAATGGTTTGAAGCTGAGGCACAGCAGGCTTAGACTGGAGCTGAGGAAGAGGTTCTTCAATAGGAGGGTGGTGAGACTCTGGAACAGGCTGCCCAGGGAGGCTGTGGCTGTTTCCTGCCTGGGGGTGCTGAAGGTCAGGTTGGATGAGGCCTTGAGCAGCTGAGTCTAGTTGAGAGGTGTCCCTGCCCATGGAGTAGATGATCTCTGAGGTGCCTTCCAACCTGAGCCATTCTAGGATTCTATATAAACATATCTCATACCTTTTCAATAAAGTATAAAGCCCAGTGCCAGTAATTATGGCAAGCAAGCATATCACTGTTCTGGAAAGAAAAGAAAGAAAGAAAAGAAAACATTACATACAAAATCACTTCCCATTTAAACATATCCAGTCAGGTTTGTGTCCTTCTTCAGCAAACTGAGTATTTCATGAGACAGAAAAGAACTTCAAATCAGCTGGACAGAGCAACATCCCATTTGATAGACATGTCCTTGAAGCTGTTCAGGGAGACCTCTCAACCACAAGGTCTCAACCAAAGTTCTGCAGCACTTTCATATTTTTTTTTCCTTATGAAAAACAAAACCTCTCATCTGTAACAAGAGTAAGATTTGTCTCGTCTGAAACGTCAAAGTAACCTGGATAGACAGTGGACATTCCAGCTTATGAAAGCTACTCATTCCACCTACCCAGACATCTACCTCAGACAGTGAGACCTTGTGTGCATCCTGGACTACTGATAGGTTTGCCAGTTGTGTAATCTCAGCTGTTGCAGTAACAACTTAAAAGTGGTCCACGGGGTGTGTCACTCATGTCCTTTTTATTCTGCCTCTTGTTTCAAAAGCAGAACAGATAGTAACAGCACCTCAAAAGCCACAGCTGCTTCTCCTATGTGAACTATACATGGCTTGTAATGTCTCTGCAGATAGGAAGGGACTGTATACAGGGGAATGGCTGGGGGAGATAAAGGTCTAGCAGGAGATGATCCAGAGGTACTACAAAGTGCTTACCTTCCAGTTGGCCTCTGTTCCCTTCATAAAATCTAAGCCTTTCTTCACCTCTGCTTTCATCTCATGGATGTGAGCTATGGTGTGAACAGACCAGGCATCTGTCTGGTTTATAGCCAAAGCCTGCAAGTGAAAGCAGGGAAAACCTGATGAAGCTGACAAACAGCAGTGTTTATCACTACTGATAGAGAAACAGAGACTACTTTTTACTGGCTGCATGTTAAGTACATCCTTGCACCATTCTAAATCACCAGAGCTGGGAAGTTTGATTTGGACAGGAAAAGGGGGGGGGAGGGGAAGGGGAGGGAGGAAATACTTATTGTCTGACTCACTTTCAGCTTCTACTGCATATAAATGAACATCTACAAAAGACTTTAAAATGCAGGCTTGGATTTCATTTCACAGACATACATCAATGTCAGCCATGAAAGAAATGCCTGCATAGACCCAGTGTATTCCATGCCATAATGGCATAAAGGTAGTAAGTTCTTCTTGAAGAACATGTCCAGCTCTGAGTATTGAGCAATTTCCTCTTTCTGGCTCCATAAACTCCCACTAGGTCTTAGGCATTTTGCAATCTAAGTCATTAACCTAGGAAAGGTTAAATGTTAACATTCAGTCTTTGCTGTCACAGCAATCTGAGCTAACAGAAGTATGGAAAAACATCCATTAGAGATTAATTGCCTAAATGATTAACTGAGACTGCCAGAGGACAGGGAGAATCCTGAGGACTGGAGAAAGGCAAGTGTAATGGCTGGGCCCCTCAATTTAAGAAGGACATTGAGACTCTTGAACATGTCCAGAGAAGGGCTACAAGGCTGGGGAGAGGCCTCAAACACAGCCCTGTGAGGAGAGGCAGAGGGAGCTGGGGTTGTTTAGCCTGGAGAAAAGGAGGCTCAGGGGAGACCTTCTTGCTCTCTACAACTACCTGAAGGGAGGTTGTAGGCAGGAGGGGGTTGGTCTCTTCTCCCAGGCACCCAGCACCAGAACAAGGGGACAAAGTCTGAAGCTGCACCAGGGGAAGTTTAGGCTGAAGGTGAGGAGAAAGTTCTTCACAGAGAGAGTTGTTAGCCATTGGAATGTGCTGCCCAGGGAGGTGGTGGAGTCACCATCCCTGGAGGTGTTCAAGAGGGGATTGGACGTGGCACTTGGTGCCATGGTTTAGTAGTCATGAGGACTTGGGTGACAGGTTGGACTTGATGATCTTTGAGGTCTTTTCCAACCTTACTGATTCTATGATTACCTTCAGACAAAGAACATGAGCCAGATAATATTGATCCCCAAGAAGATTGTACAGTTAATTGTTCAATAAACCATGAAGAAGCATCTAGGAAAAAAGGGAGGGGGAACCCAAGCAGGATGGATTGCTAAAAGCCATTACATCAAACCAATCTAACATTCTTCAATAGAAGAAAACAGCCAATTATACAGGGGGGGCAACAGCATTGGGATATGTGGATTTTATACATGTATTCTTCACTTGCTTATGAGCATACCTTGTCAGGAAATAGATGGAAGTACCATGCTATGGCATGGATGTGGGAAGCTTTCTAGGGAAGGGATGACATCCAGAGGGACCTAGACAGGCTGGAAAGGTGGGCCCAAGCCAGCCTCACAAGGTTCAACAAGACCAAGTGCAAGGTCCTGCAGCTGGGTCAGGGCAATCCCAGGCACCAATATAGGCTGGGCAGGGACTGGCTTGAGAGCAGCCCTGAAGAAAAGGCCTTGGGGGTGCTGGTGGATGAGAAGCTCAACAGGAGCCAGCAGTGTGCACTTGCAGCCCAGAAAGCCAATCACATCCTGGGCTCCATCAAAAGAAGCATAGCCAGCAGGTCAAGGGAGATATATTGTGGAGCCCCTAGTACAGGAAGGATCTAGAGGTGCTGGAAGGCATCCAGAGAAGGGCCAGGAGGGTGATCAGAGGGCTGGAGCTGCTCTGCTATGGAGACAGACTGAGGGACTTGGGGCTGTTCAGTCTGGAGAGGAGAAGGCTCTGAGGAGTCCTCCTTGTGGCCTTCCAGTATCTGAGGGAGGCTACAAGAAAGCTGGGGAGGGACTTTTGAGGGTGTCGGGGAGTGATAGGACTGGGGGGAATGGAGCAAAACTAGAAATGGGTAGATTCAGATTGGATGTTAGGAAGAAGTTGTTCCCCATGAGGGTGGTGAGAGACTGGCACAGGTTGCCCAGGGAGGTGGTGGAAGCCTCATGCCTGGAGGTTTTTCAGGCCAGGCTGGATGTGGCTGTGAGCAACCTGCTGTAGTGTGAGGTGTCCCTGCCCATGGCAAGGGCTTTGGAAGTGGATGATCCTTGAGGTCCCTTCCAACTCTAACAATTGTGTGATTCTATGAGATGAAAACTCTCATTTTGCAGAATAGAATTAACCAGGTTGGAAAAGACCTTTGAGATCATCCAGTCCAACCTATCACCCAGCATCTCCTGACAACTAAACCATGGCACCAAGTGCCACATCCAGCTCCCTCTTGAACACCTCCAGGGACGGTGACTCCACCACCTCCCTGGGCAGCACATTCCAATGGCCAATCTCTCTTTCTAGGAAGAGCTTCTTCCTAACATCCAGCCTGAACCTCCCCTGGCACAGCTTGAGACTCTGTCCTCTTGTTCTGGTGCTACTTGCCTGGGAGAAGAGACCAAGCCCCACCTGGCTACAACCTCCCTTCAGGTAGTTGTAGAGAGCAAGAAGGTCTCCCCTGAGCCTCCTCTTCTCCAGGCTAAGCAACCCCAGCTCCCTCAGCCTCTCCTCACAGGGCTGTGCTCCAGACCCCTCCCCAGCTTTGTTCCCCTTCTCTGGACAACTTCCAGCATCTCAACATCTTTCCTAAACTGAGAGGCCCAGAACTGGACACAGGACTCAAGGTGTGGCCTAACCAGTGCAGTGTACAGGGGCAGAATGACTTCCCTGCTCCTGCTGGCCATACTGTTCCTGATATAGGCCAGGATGCCTTCTTGGCCACCTGTTTAGCCTATTGTCAACCAGTACCCCCAGGTCCCTCTCTGTTTGGCAGCTCTCCAGCCACTCTGACCCCAGCCTGTAGCACTGCATGGGGTTGTTGTGGCCAATGTGTAGAACCTGGCACTTAGAAACTCTGCAAACAGTTCTATGTTGACCTTTATCTGTTTGGTGTTTCTGCTAACAACTGGGAGAATGGAGGGAGTAAGTTTCTGGTTTTCACAGTATCACAGAATGCGAGGGGTTGGAAGGGACCTCCAGCACAAAGTGTCACCCACAAGAACGCTAAAACCAACAGCAGGCAGCTTACCTCATGGGCAATCTCCTCAGCACGATCAAATAGGTTTGTTTCCATGAGTCCGAAAGAGTAGTAGCCCTTCACGTAGCTAAGCAAAAGGGAAATAAACAGCACAGCGCTCATTTAAAACTAGATTTAATCTAGGGCTGAAAAACATATCAGAAATAGCACTGAACTCAAAACAGTCCTTGCAATGCAAGTTACAGTGAGGGTTCAGGCTTGCAGAAGGCTGAATGACTGGCTGGAGGGCTGAGCCCAGAGAGTGATGATGAAGGGTGCCACATCCAGCTGGCAGCCAGGCACTAGTGGTGTTCCCCAGGGGTCAGTGCCTGGTCCTATCCTGTTCAATATCTTTATTGATCATCTGGATGAGGGGATTGAGTCCATCATCAGTAAGTTTGCAGATGACACCAAGCTGGGGGCAGGAGTTGATCTGCTGGAGGGTCTGCAGAGGGACCTCGACAGGCTGGACAGATGGGCAGAGTCCAAGGGCATGAGATTGAACACATCTAAGTGCTGGGTTCTACACATTGGCCACAGCAACCCCATGCAGTGCTACAGGCTGGGGTCAGAGTGGCTGGAGAGCAGCCAGGCAGAAAGTGACCTAGGGGAACTGGTTGATAGTAGCTGAACACGAGCCAGTAGTGTGCCCAGGTGGCTAAAAAAGCCAGAACTGGACACAGGACTCGAGGTGTGGCCTAACCAGTTCTGAGTACAGGGCAGAATGACTTCCCTTCTCCTGCTGGCCACACTGTTCCTGATGCAGGCCAGGATGCCATTGGACTTCTTGGCCACCTGAGCACACTGCAGGCTCATGTTCAGCCTACCATCAACCAGTACCCCCAGGTCCCTTTCTGCCAGGCTGCTCTCCAGCCACTCTGACCCCAGCCTGTAGCACTGCATGGGGTTGTTGTGGCCAAAGTGCATACAAAAGAAAGGAATTTTCAAACTGAAGTGACTCACCTGCTCAGTGGAACCTCAGGTGTCCAGAAAGGATAAACCCGGGCAACAGAATCTCGCATCTGTGTTTGATGGCCCAAGAAGAAGTAAGTGTCATGAGCAAACTTGAGGGCTAGCAGGTCAGTTGGGTGGTTCTGCAGAATCTCTTCCCACAGATCACAAGCTTTTGGAAGCTGCCTAGAAATAAAGGTTGTGATTGCTGAGAGAAGGCACACATATCACAGAATCAGTGAGGCTGGAGAAGACCTCAGAGATCATCAAGTCCACGCTGTCACCCAACACCTCAAGACTACTAAACCATGGCTCCAAGTGCCACATCCAGTCCCCTCTTGAACACCTCCGTGGACGGTGACTCCACCACCTCCCTGGGCAGCACATTCCAATGGCAAATTACTCTTTCTGGGAAGAACTTTCTCCTCACCTCCAGCCTAAACCTCCCCTGGCACAGCTTGAGACTGTGTCCTCTTGTTCTGGTGCTGGCTGCCTGGGAGAAGAGACCAACCCCCACCTGTCTACAACCTCCCTTCAGGTAGTTGTAGAGAGCAATGAGGTCTCCCCTGAGCCTCCTCTTCTCCAGGCTAAACAATCCCAGCTCCCTTTACCGCTCCTCACAGGGCTGTGCACCTCCCCTGGAGACATTCCCAACCCTCCTGGATGCATTCCTGTCTGACCTGCCCTAGGTGATCCTGCTTTGGCAAGGAGGTTGGACTGGATGATCTATTGAGGTCCCTTCCAACCCCTCATATTCTGTGATTCAATACTTAGTTTTCCAGCTCTAAACCACATATTCCACTGATGGAATTATGATAGATTCAAAACTGATATGAAGTGGTGGCAACAGAGCACTTCTCCTAAGGTGCTGCTGAGTAACCAGTCACGGTGCTTACAGTCTGGAGAGGAACTCAAGAACCACCAGTGACATTGCACCCTGATCCTCCACTGGATGGCTGCTAATGTCAGACCACACTACCACCAACCACCTCTGGTAGCTAGCTCTTCACAGTCCTCTGAATGGGATGACAACAGACTTACCCCCTGGCAAACATGTCCAACGCTGACACATGAAGCTTCTCTCGCTCGGTCAGGGGCTGTGACTTCGAGAGCGTCATCATTGTTCTCATGGCACCGTCCAGCTCCTTGCTGAGCCGCACTGAACTCCCCGTGCCAACCAGCTCCAAACCATTGGCAATGACATACCCCATTGCTAAGGGAAACAGCATGTTACAAGTTGAGCTGCAAGGCATTGCACTCATCTCTGCATGAACAGGAAGAGTGGCTGTTTCAAACAATGCTGACACGTAGGCACAGGGCTCCAGAAAGTTTCATCAATCTAAAGTTCATCGAGGATTTTCACAACAGTAATTAAAAGTTGGGCAGAGAGCAGCTCTGAAGAAAGAGATGTGGGTGTATTGACTGATGAGAAGCTCCCCAGGAGCCAGCAGTGCCCTCATGCACCCCAGCAGGCAGCTGTGTGCTGGGCTGCAGCCAGAGCAGTGTGGGCAGCAGGGCAAGAGAGGGGATTCTGCCCCTTGGCTCTGCTCTGCTGAGACCTCACCTCCAGTCCTGCCTCCAGATCTGGTGTCCCCGGCAGAAGGAGGACCTAGAGCTGCTGGAGAGAGTCCAGAGGAGGCCACAAAGATGATCCAAGGGCTGGAGCAGCTCTGCTGTGAGGACAGACTGAGGGAGCTGGGGGTGTTCAGCCTGCTAAGAGAAGACTCCAGGGGGACCTTAGAGCTGCTTTCCAGTAGATGAAGGGATCCTACAGGAAGGCTGCAGAGGGACTTTTCCTGAGGGTGTCTAGAGACAGGACAAGGGGAAATGGTTTGAAGCTGAGGCACAGCAGGGTTAGACTGGAGCTGAGGAAGAAGTTCTTGAGTCTGAGGGTGGTGAGACTCTGGCACAGGCTGCCCAGGGAGGCTGTGGCTGCCTCCTGCCTGGGGCTGTTGAAGGCCAGGCTGGGTGAGGCCTTGAGCAGCTGAGTGTAGCTGAGAGGGACTTTAGAGCTGCTTTCCAGTAGATGAAGGGATCCTACAGGAAGGCTGAAGAGGGACTTTTCCTGAGGCTATCTAGAGACAGGAGCTGGTTTGAAGCTGAGGGAGAGCAGGGTTAGACTGGATCTTAGGAAGAAGTTCTTCAGCAGGAGGGTGGCAAGACTATAGAACAGGCTGCCCAGGGAGGCTGTGGCTGCCTCCTCCCTGGGGTGTTCATGGTCAGGCTGGATGAGGCTTTGAGCAACCTGGTCTAGCTGAGAGGTGTCCCTGCCCATGGTGGGGAGGTTGGAGTAGATAGTCCCTTCTAACCTAAGCCATTCTATGAACAGAAAAAAAATCATACAAACCCCTCCCAGCCCACTCTGCATTCTGAAGAGGTTTTCCAGAATTCTCTAAGCCACAGCCTTCCCCTTGTGCGAACAAAGCAATACCAAGACACCAGATATTATCCAGCATTGTCTGTGCTAAGAATTAAAGGTGATACTCACTAAAGTTTGGATCTGCTGCTTTTAACTTGGAGAGACATCCCTCAATACCCCCAAGGCTCTCATCATTGGTCCAGGTTGCATACTGTAAGAAAGACAGTGAGGGAGGACTGAGGAATCCCCAGTGATTCTTAGTTTCTTTTTGTTCTCACAGGCACTTAAAATTCACAAGCAAGAAAGGTAAATGACTAAAAGTAAAACACTGCCTTCCAATAGGGTTAGCATAGGAGAAAAACAGCAAAAAATGTTTTCTTTAATATAGTTTGGCCACCAGCAGAACTTATAACCCTATATTGCTATGTGGTTTATGCCAATTGGTTGATTCTCCAGTGCCATGTAGGATAAGCACACTGGCTGAGGTATTCTCCACAGCTCCAGCATCTGGCATAACCCTCTGCTACCAGGGTTTTACGCTGCCTGTTAATGGCAGGACTCCTGATCAGGAGGCTCTCTCAGCTGGTAAGAAATGTAAACATTAACTTGAGCAAAGACTGGTTCATGCATGAGTCCCCTCTTCTCAGTCATACCTGAGTCAGCACAGCATCAAATAGCTTACAGGCTTCATTGCTAGTGGTGGACAGGGCAAGTCCAGCATCCTGCCAGGCCTGCACAACAAACAGAAAAAAATGCACTCATTTTAGATACTCATTTTCCAGATCAGATTTTCAGCAGGTAAAAATCAGCCTGAAGAGCCTGTCAAAAAACTATCACCTCTCCCTCCCAGTCAGGCTTCCTTTCAGCTCTGTCACACTAATTTCCCACAAGGTTCCTTTCTAGCTCCAGAAGAGATTCTTCTCTGTGATACCTCTGGGAGTACAGCGCCACAGTCTGGGCTCCTCTCAGTGCTTCTTGGCAGGACCAAAGCTTTGCCCTTTCTCCTGCTTTAAGACGAGAGTTTAGTCACGCTGTCTGTTGGCTGTTTATTTGTATTTTTCCCCTGCTAGAGTCCCTGCTTGCTCCATGAAATCTGCTGTTAGCACATCCTCATTTTGAATTGAATTAACCAAGTTAGAAAAGACCTCCGAGATCGAGTCCAACCCACCACCCAACACCATCCAATCAACCAAACCACAGCAGTCTCCCCGCAAACATTTCCAGTGATGGCAACTCCACCCCCTCCCTGGGCAACTCCACCACCTTCCCAGGCAGAAGTGGTGCTCCAGCAAAGGTGCTCCAGCCTTTGGATCATCTTTGTGGCCTCCTCTGGACTCACTCCAGCAGCTCTGTGTCGTTCTTATGCTGAGGACACCAGAACTGGATGCAATATTCCAGGTGGGGTCTGAGCAGGGCAGAATAAAGGGGCAGAATCCCCTCTCTTGCCCTGCTGGCCACACTCCTCTCGATGCAGTCTTCACATTGTTTTATTTCTGCTTTCCCTTATTCACAACTCTGTTCATGAGGTGTGATGAATCAATTACACTCTCAGAAGATCTTCAAGACCTCTTTTTTCACCTCCTCCTGCCTAATTAACTCGAAAAGGACTGACAGGGAGATGGAGTTCTTTGGGAAGAAAGCAAGCAAATGTAACCAGTAACTAGCTCTTGCACATGAACCCCTGGACCTCAAGCTGGTTTAGAGTTCAGTGAAGGCCTGAAGCACTCCCAGGCCCACGGAAAGGGCAGGTGAGTGCGTGTGGGACCACTCTGCACTACGAACGAGACCCAGAGATGTTCAGAGGCGGGTTTGCTTCCGCAGGGAAGCGCGCAGCGACTCCTCTCCATTGTCAGATCTCGGCGACAGCCTCACCCCACCTGAAGCTCACCCTCAGCGGAAGGTCACCGCGGTGTTGAGGGAGGGCAGCTCCAACGGAGGCCTCACCACACCCGGGCCGCCTCTCGGAGCTCTCTCCTCAGCCTCATACAGCTCAACTCCTCTCCTCTCCTCTCCCAAACCCAGCGCCTGCCCACAGCCTGGCTCTCAGGAGGGCCCACGGCCTCACGAGAACTCCCACGGGAGGGCACCGCTCGCCCACCCGCGCTAACGGCGCACACCAAGAGCTAAGGGCTGCCCGGCTGGAGCAGGGGCCACGGGCGGGGGTCACCGTCCCGCTCCACTCCCCATTCCTCCTCACCTTACAGTCCCTCAGCGACGCCATGACAACCAGAACAGCTCCGTTATCGCCGTTCCTCTCCACACCGCCGCAGAAAGGGCTGGGGCTGGGGCTGGGGTTGGGGCTGGGGCTGGGGCTGGGTCCGACGGGCGGCGGGCGGGGCCGGGAGAGGGGCGGGGCCGGAGGCGGACCGGGCCGGAGGCGGACCGGGCCGGGAGAGGGGCGGGGCCGGAGGCGGGCCGGACCGGGAGAGGGGCGGGGCCGGAGGCGGGGCCGCTGGCGGCGGTTGGCTGGCGGGGAGCCGGCGGTTAGCCCATCGGCTGACCGGTCTCGGAGCGCTTGTTTCTTGTGGCACCGGGTACATCCACGTACCAGCTGCTGCTCCTAAAGTACCTTCCCTATCAACAACGCCGGGGAGCACGGGGAGCAGGCTTCGGCCTCCCCGGAGCCCTGTTCCGAGCTGTCAGCCTCAGTCAGGCTGCACCGCGACGGCCGCGTTCCCGTTCCTCTCCATCGCCTCATGCCACAGCAATGACAGCGCGCTGTCTTCTCCTCCTTCAGCTGCTCGGCTGCTGCCTCCCAGGCTTGGGGGCACCCTCTGCACTGGTGAGGCTGCCCTTCAAATACTGCATTCAGTTTTGTGGCCCTCACTATAAAAAGGACATTGAGGTGATGGAGCAGGTCCAGAGAAGGGCAACAAAGCTGGGGAAGGGTCTGGAGAACAGATCTGTTGAAGAGTCGCTGAGGGAACTGGGGTTGTTTAGCTTGGAGAAAAGGAGGTCGCCTCCATCTCTACAACTGCCTGAAAGGAGATTGCAGTTAGGTGAGGGATGGCCTCTTGTCCCAAGTAATTGGTGATAGGGCAAGAGCAAATGGCTTCAAGTTGTTCCTGGGGAAGTTTAAATTGGATATTAGGAAAACTGTCAGGTGTTGGAACAGGCTGCCCAGGGAGGTGGTGGAATCACCACCCCTGATGTGTTCAAAAAACACAGACATAGCACTTTGGGATGTGGTTTAGCAGCCAGAGGTCTTTTCAAACCTTAATGATTCCATGCTTCTCTCCCCAACTCCAGCCACCACCTCCACTGGTCACCTGCTGGGGCCCTCACAGACAAGTCTCTGGATGGCAGGATGAGCACTGGGCCTCATGCCAGTGGAACAGCACAGTGAATCTGTGTTACCAGCCCACCCCAGCAGTAAGACCAGAGGCAGAGAGGGAAGAGGCACAGCCACCACCTCCACCTTGCTGCTTCTGGTACCTGAACTTGACTTGGATGAAGAACACCTTGAACTGGTCAGGCCAGATCACGCTGCAGAGAAGCCTCCTGCCAGGCAGCACGCCTTCACCTGTGGCCTCTAGCCTCCTTACAGTGGAACACTCATCTGCTTCATGTGTGGACTTTGAAATCCATGTTTTCAGCAGCAGCCATCCTGCTTCTCTGCAGAGCTTCACATATTTAGTGCGGTTTGTCCCTGCACAGGATCCAACACTACAGTGCGAGTGGACCTTTCGTCTGCAGCTTTTTGGAACACAGAACAACCTCCTCCTCCAGAACAGCACAGACACATACAACGACCGAATAAGAAAGACTGCTACGCGCCTTGTCCGTCGCTCTGCTTTGCCCTTTGATCCAAAGAAATCCACTGGGTTTGTGGCAAAAGTGAAATGTACCAGAAGCAGCCTTACACCAGGCTTTTTGAGAGTCAGAGTCAACCACAGTGCCACACCAGCCATCGAAGCACCAACATCTTGCCAGCAGGAATTTTGTCAGATACACGATCTGTATATTCAGAAACCTTACAACACCACTATCCTGCACCAGAAAAGAGGGACATCTTTCTACCTCTTTGTCAGGCTGCTGCTCCAGTGCAATGTTGCTATTTCTGTCAAGTCCTTGTGGCGAATCTATGCTGTTCACAATACAACAACCGATCCCGACTGGTCCAAACCCATCAACTCCGACGCGATGCACGGAGTCGAAATGATAGTCTTAACTGTTCCCAGCTACACTTTAGATTTCGGCCTGTATCTCTTTTATTTCACTGTTGAGATAAACCCGATCAGGACAAAGACAATCCTCAGGGGCTCAGATAAAGTCTACATCCTGATCGAGGGCACCGATCTCGTGGCGAATATTGCAGGGGGGGCGTTCCGCACAGTGGGGTTTTCTAACAGGTGGACTCTCAATGGCTCTGCATCCTACGATCCTGATTCTCAGGAAGGACTAAAGGGAATGACATTTACTTGGTACTGCACTAAAGAGGTGGCAGACTACGAAACCATGACACTCAGCCCAGGAAAGAAATGCCACCCACACCAGAAGGATTTGAAATGGGTAACACCCTCAGGTCCAGTTCAAACAGTGCCTCGACAATTCCTCCCAGGGAAAGACACCTATTACTTTCGTCTAGTGGTTAAAAAGGGCGGAAGGAGTAGTTATGCTGATCAAACTGTGAACGTGAAGCCTGGCTCTCCACTCCTCCTGGATGTGACATGCATTGAAAACTGTGGTAAAGCTCTAATTCCAACAGAGAGATTTATCTTGTCTGGAAAATGCCTGAACTGTAGATCGTACAACCAGCCAATCTATTACTGGTCTCTCTTTTCTCGAAACTTTAAAGAAATCAGCTTTGACTGGTCTTCCAGGACCACCACGGGGAGGCATGGGGCTTACCTGTCTATACATGCTCAGACTTTTACAAAGGCTGTACAGCGATCCTACCTCCTCCTGTTAAATGTAACTACCCAGGATGGCAGGGCCTCTATGTATAGACGTGCATTTAAGATCAATTCTCCTCCAAAGGCTGGCAAGTGTACCATCAACCCACAATGGGGTAGAGCCTTGCAGACAAAATTTGTTGTTGCATGCAGTGGATTTTCTGACAGACATTTACCTCTGACATACAAAGTGGTAATAGCTTCTGATGTACCCAAAACTACCAAAATAACTTCTGTGGAGGAAAACACATTTGGCACAATTCTGTACTTTGGTTATCGACCTAAAACTCCTCCGTCTTTTCTCCCGGTTGGAGTGCCCTCTCAGAACTACCATCTGACGCTTTACGTTCAAGTCAGTGATTCCCTGGGGGCATTTACACAGGTGAATCTACACGCCCAGGTGCAGAAGCCTGTTAGCAGTCAACCGCCGGCTGCTCCGTTTCAAGAACTGACGGCTTTGGTGAGCAGATTGAGCAAGAGGATGACATCTTACCTCCAGACCGGCGATTATTTTAGTGCAGGTTATCTGAACTACCTGGCAGCCTCGCTCTTAAACTATATTAAAGCCACACCAGCTCTCCAGCTCCCGACGGCTCAGCTTCGAGAAGACTTGATTCGAACAGCCCTGAACATTTCAGCTGAGAGCACAATGGAAGTCAATCAAGTAGTTGCCTCTATTTGTCACATCACAGAGGACGCCGATGAAGTGAACCGCAGATCACAAGACCTTGCCATTAAGAAACTGGCAGAAGTAACGGGAGTGATGAATGTACGGAGGCATGAGAGCCAGTGGTCCGAGCAAGCAGAAATTCAGAGCAGTGGAATACTAAGTTGCTTGTCCAATGTCCTGAGAGCTGCTCTCCTGAATCGCAGGAGTGTCAACATAGATGGGGTTAAACAAGTCGTGTCCATCACGGAAAATTTGACAGAGATAGTTTTCCAGGGCAAAGTCCCTGGAGATATAGACACTCTCATGGGAACAAAAAAGTGGAACATCACCCTGAAAAAAGAGGAAGTCTGGAATATGACAAGTGCTTTCTCTGCCAAAGACAACTGCAGGAATTGCTTTTATCCATTGCTGGAAAGGGGCAATTATTCAGGGTTGTCCCCCGACGCTGTGATTTCCACTGCCCTTTTTGAGTTTGATGAGAACCCCTTCCCTTGGTTACATTACACATCAGAAATTGCAACAATGGTCCTGGGGTTTAAAATGGCAGAGACCAAGGCTAACGGGCATCTGCTAGGGATCATGCCTGAAAAGCCAGAAATTATTGTTGCTAGGAAAGATAAGAAATCTTCAACTTTTCAGTTAGCAATAGGACCTGGTAAAACACAAGCTCTCACAACCGGAGGATTTAGTTTGGAAATCAACAAAAATACCACAACCACATACTTCCAGATCCTGACCAATTTACAAGTTACTTTCAAGGTGCTAGTATTTACAGGCACTAACATCACTCATACTTACCCCATAGCCACATTTGATGCTTTTCACAACAAGGCAACAGTGGCAAGAGAAACTGAGACAGCTAGCACTGACTGTAACATTGAGACTCCCTATATTATCTGCCTCCCAGAGTCATTGCTGAGAGCCACAGCTCAAGGAAGCAGTGGAGAGGCTCATAACATCTCCATTGTCTTGCAGACACCCTATGTTGTGAGCTCTAAAACCCAGAGCCTGGTGAGCATTCACATCTTTAGTGATCAGTGCTTATTTCTGGATAATGTTCACAGTCAGTGGAGGCAAGACACCTGCATGCCTGGGCCCTTGACCAACTGGCAGAGGGTGCACTGCATCTGCAATCTGAAGCAGAGGCGCACAAGTCGGACAGTCACATCCACATCTAGCATCAGGTTCCTGGCAGCCAAAGTAATAGTTGCCCCCAACATAGTAGATCTGGAGAAAGCTCTGATAGCAGACATACATAGTAACCTAGTGACCCTCTTAACGGTGCTCTTCATTTTTGCCATCTACATTCCTTTAGCCATCTGGGCCATGAGAAAAGACAGGGCTGACAGGGCAGACAAATGCAAGGTTATAGTCCTGCCAGACAACGACCCTTTTGACAAAGTCAGATATTTGGTCACTTTATACACAGGCAGTCGCTGTGGAGCTGGAACCACAGCAGATGTCTTTCTTCAGCTCTATGGCCAGAAAGGCAAGAGCGATGCCCATTGTTTACGGCACCCATACTTCCCATCTTTACAACAAGGAAGTATTGATTGCTTTCTGTTGAGTGTTAAGAAAGACCTGGGAGACATTTGCATCCTCAGGATGTGGCACAACAACAAGGGCTCATCTCCGGGCTGGTTCTTAAGCAGAGCTGAAGTGGTGAATATGTCCACCAGGAAGATTTGGTTCTTTGTGTGCCGGAAATGGTTTTCTGTTGACAAGGGTGATCACTTACTAGAAAGGACATTTTCTGTCACAGATCCCAAGGCACCTCTGCACAGGACTGACTATTTTTTAATTAATCTTGTCAGAAGCCTGACAGAGGGCCATCTGTGGCTCTCAGTTTTTGCTCGTGCTCCCACTGGCACTTTCGGCAGGCTCCAAAGGTTGTCTTGCTGCTTAGCAATACTATTATTAAACCTGTTTGTAAACATTATGTTCTTTAATGCTCACAAGAACGAAGAATCTTCAGCACACATGAATTTTCTTAGGTCAATAATGGTAGGAATTGAGTGTGCTTTGATTACTCTACCTGTGGAAATCCTTATAATTGCCTTATTTAATTATTCCCAGAAGGACCCTCCTCCTCCTGGTATGAATCAGCCAAACCTAAAGCCAGGTTCACTCCCACTCTCTGGAAATCTTAAGAACCAGAAGGAACAACCACCAAAAATGCACCTTTCAGAAACTTCAGCACAATCAAGGAATATGAATCCCTTGGAGAACTTTCCCAGTCTGAGCAACTCACAGAGCCCTCCAGATTCCAGAAAGACAAGCAGCAAGTTCACTCCCCCATTCTGGAATAACTGCACCGTTCCTGAAAGAGATGCAAATGTAATTGTAACGGAGGAGCAGACAACCACAAATTCCCTTCCAATAGCTAAAGCTCCCCTAAAGAGAAGGCCACCAGCAGATTCCAACTTTAGTAGTAATTATGCAGAAGAAGGGGGCAACCTTCAGAAAGAAAGGAAACCACTAAGCTCTACTTCCACACCTTTCCTCCAGAGAGTGCGCCCAGTTTTCCGTCGGTGGCGCACCTGTCTCTCATGGGCACTGGTTGTAGCCGTCAGTGGGCTGTCCTCCTTTTTCATTGTGTTGTATGGTTTATCTTATGGCTACCAGATTTCCCTAGAGTGGCTTTTAGCATCTGTAGTCTCCTTTATTGAGAATGTGTTCTTCCTTTCCTTTCTGAAAATCATTTTGTTATCGGCTATAAGCGCAATCTGTCGAAAACGCTGCGAAAACATCGTGTGGTTAAGTCAGGAAAAGTATTCCGAGCTTAAGGTGGCCGAAGAAATGCTGAGTGCTGATGAGATGAGAGCTGTGCACTTGAAACTTGCTGAAATCAGGCGCAGCAAGTACTATCAGCCTTTGGAAGCTGATGAAATGGCAAACATGCTGAAAAGGGCACGAATTAAAGCTAAGGCATTCCTTTTCATAAAGGATTTGATCAGTCACCTTCTCTTTCTAACACTGCTCTTTTATTTTGTATATTCCAATGACAACATCAATAATTTCCACTACAATCGATTCATCCACAACCAATTCTCCCCAGGACTCTCCAATGTGGATAAGCTGGAAGATATCTACAGGTGGGTGAAAGACTCGTTCGTGCCTTTGATCCACAGCGACTCTCAGCCAACCTTTCTTTCTGAGAGCTGGTCTAAAATCCTTGGTTTGCCTAGGATGAGGCAAGTGCGGGCTAAAGATACCAAGAAGAAATGTTTCCATCCTCACAGTTCTGTAAATCACTTGGTGATCAGCAAGAGCCACTGTCTTCATGTATACGGCACCGACATCCCTGAGACAGGGCACTATGCCGGCACTTGGACAAAGGCTGCCAACCAGTCTGTTTCCAAGGATGCCAGCAGTTACGATGGGTTCACTTACCAGCAAAACAGGTCTCAGTGGATGTATTATTCATATGGAGATCTGCACACATATGGACCAGCAGGGTACACGTTTTACTTTTTCCCCAAAGAAAGAAGTCCTAATTCAACAACAAGGCTGAATGCTCTAGAAGAGAGCTACTGGCTTGATGACAAGACATGGGCTGTGATCATTGAATTAACTACATTTAACTCAGACGTAGACCTCTTCTGCACCATCTCAGTCATATTTGAAATGTCTGGGTTTGGGATCATAAAAACAAGTTTGGCAGTACACTCTTTTGCACTCCCCATTCTCCAACACCAAACTAAAGCTCAAAGAGCTTTGTTTGCAGTTGCCATTGCCTTTCTACTCATTTACATTGTAGAGGAGCTTCACACCATGTACCAAGAGAAAAAAGATTACATTAAAAACATTTCCAACATAATCAACCTTGGCTTAAAATCAGCATTCCTCCTTTTTGTCCTTTTAAAGGTCATCAAGTTTAAGATGGGAGAAGATATAGTGAATTTTTACTTACTTCACCCACATGATTTCATTCATTTTCATGCAGTTTCTCATCTGGATCAGAGTCTAAGGATTTCTATGGGCTTCTTAGGATTTCTGGCCATTTTGAAAACTCTGAAGTATTTTCAGTTGGTTTATGATGTGCGCCTGGTACAGAGATCCATCTTGGTAGCCCTTCCTGGAATCTCCTCAACAGCCCTCATGGTGCTGGTGTATTTCTTTGCTTTTATCATGTTTGGCTACCTTGTGTTTGGGCAACATGAACAGAAGTACAACAGCATCATTCATTCAGCTCAGACCATATTCTCTTACTGTGTCTCAGCTTTCAGTGATACCCCATTTTCATCCAACAGGTTGGTGGGTGCTATTTTCCTAGCCTCTTTCACATTAGTGATGATCTGTGTCTTGATTCATCTCTTCCAAGCTGTCATTATGTCTGCCTATGAAGATATGAAACGACAGGAACACGGAGAACCATCTGATGAAGCACAAGTGGCTACCTTTCTATTGCAAAGGCTCAAAAATCTGTTTTATCTTCTGAAATGTAAAAGATCCAAAACCAGCAAGCCTGGTCTTTTCCACAACATACTCTATGGGAAGCCTGAGAGAAGACATCAGCAAGATTCGGGCTTCAAGAACAAGCAGAAAAAGAAATGGGGAAAATTTGATTATTTTGTCATATGAGCAAAGCAAGATAGATCTTGTACTCAAGACCATCTTTACTCTGTAATATTTGCATTTCAAATAAATGTTCATAAATATTTGACTTCTAAGATTATTTTAACATTCAACTCATTACTAATGATTGTTAAGATGTTCTCCAGTTTATTTGGCATCAGTTTCAGTGGTATTCAGCTGTCAGAGTGCAGGGGATTGACTCTGACTGGTAGGTAAGCCCCCACCCAGCTGCTCACTCACTCCCCTCCCAGGAGCAAAGGAAGAGAATCAAAGGGGGAAAATGAGAAAGAAAAAGATCTTATGAGTTGAGATAACAACTACTTAAGAAGTGCAAACCCCCAAAACCTCCTGCAAATGGATCCCCAGCCAGTCTCTAAGTGAAAGTTAATGTCAAAAAACTTCCCTTGCTCTAGTTGCCTTGCTAAGCATGACCCCTCATCTCATGGCATCACTAATTCAATGCCAGACAAAGCCCACACACACAGGAACTGATGACTGTTTCACAAAGGCAATACATAAGGAGTTAGCTCAGAAGTCTGAGCAGAACTCTCACCTCTGGCTGAGCACATACTATTGTAAGAGCAAAAATGGCCTGAGATCTGGAAACACCATTCTTAGTTCCTACTGGTGTCTGCCTGGACTTTAGTAAGGCCTTTGACACTGCCTCCCACAGCATACTGCTGGAGAAGCTGGTGGCTCATGGCTTAGACTGGTGGACTCTTTGCTGGGTTAAAAGCTGACTGGATGGCTGAGCCCAGAGAATTGTGGTGAATGGAGTTAAATCCAGTTGGCAGCCAGTCACAAGCAGTGTTCCCTGGAGCTCTGTTCACAGAATCACAGAATCTGTCTGGTTGGAAGAGACCTCAAACATCATCCAGTCCAACCTTCACCCTGGCACCACAGGGTAAACACCAAACCACATCCCTAAGCACCAGCTCCACACTCTGCTTGAACCCCCCCGCCCCCAGGATGGTGACTCCGGCACTGCTCTGGGCAGACCATTCCAATGCCTGAGAACCCTTTCAGTGAAGAAATATTTCCTAGCATCCAGCCTGAACCTCCCCTGGTGCAGCTTGGAACCATATCCTCTGGTCCTGTCACTTGACATCAAGGAAGAGAGGCTGCCCCCTCCTCACTCCAACCTCCCTTCAGGGAGCTGTAGAGAGCAATGAGGTCTCCTCTCAGCCTCCTCTTCTCCAGACTGAACACCCCCAGCTCTCTTGGATGCTCCTCACAGCCCAGGTGCTCCAGGCCCTTCTCCAGCCTCATTGCTCTTTTCTGGGCATGTTCCAGCCCCTCAATGTCCTTCTTGTAGTGAGGGGCCCAGAAGTGAAGGCAATACTTGAGGTGTGGCCTCATCAGTGCTGAGCACAGGGAGATGGTCACCCCTCTGTCCCTGCTGGCCACAGTGTTTCCAATATAAGCCAGGATGCCATTGGCCTTCTTGGCCACCTGGGCACACTGATGACTTGTATTCAGTCAACTGTCAACCAGTACCTTCAGGTCCCTCTCCCAGGTTGCAGCTTTCCAACCACACATCCCCAAGTCTGCAGCTTACCATGGGGTTGTTGTGACCCAAGTGCAGGACCTGGCACTTGGCCTTGTTGAACTTTGTATAATTAACCTTGGCCCTTCAGTCTCACTTGTCCAGACCCTGCTGTAAAGCTTTTCTGCCCTCCAGCAGATTGATTTACTCACCCAGCTTGGTGTCACCTGCAGACTTACTGAAGGTGCACTCAATCCCCTCATCCAGATCATTAATAAAGAGGACAGCCCCCAGTACTGAACCTTGGGCACCACTGCTTGTTGTACAAGCCTGTAGAATATCATTATGAGTTATATGGAACCAGCCCAGCGCGGCACCAGCCCAGCGCGGCACCAGCCTCAGCGCGGCACCAGCCTCAGCGCGGCACCAGCCTCAGCGCGGCACCAGCCCAGCGCGGCACCAGCCTCAGCGCGGCACCAGCCCCAGCGCGGCACCAGCCCCAGCGCGGCACCAGCCTCAGCGCGGTACCAGCCTCAGCGCGGCACCAGCCCCAGCGCGGCACCAGCCTCAGCGCGGTACCAGCCTCAGCGCGGCACCAGCCCCAGCGCGGCACCAGCCCAGCGCGGCACCAGCCTCAGCGCGGCACCAGCCCAGCGCGGCCGCCGCTTTCCCGCCCAAACGCCTCCCGCTCGGCTCGCATCCGGTGCCAGCCCGGCGCGGCCAACGACCGCCAGCTCGCAGCGCAGGCCTGGGCCCCGCCACTCCCACACCTCACCGGGGAGGAGCCGAGGGAGGTGGCGGGCGGCAGCTCGGCGTCCTGTGGCGCTGTTCCTTTAAGGAGGAGCGGCTCTGTGGCTTGAGGCTGCGGCGTCAGAGCTTGGAGCCGGGACGAGGCCGCTGGCCAGCCGTCGGTCGCCTCGCGTGGGTGCTGGCCGCCGCCGCCGCCGCTTTGGTGGGTGCCGCGCGGTTCCGGGTGCTGGGACATGAGGGGCTGTGCTCCGCGGCTGTGGCAGAAGGAGGCCCCGGGGCCAGGGGCTGGGGGCCAGGCCCTGTGTGCAGCCGGGCCGCGGCGTACAGGCTGCGCGGGAAACTCGAGCTGCCCGGCAACCGCGGCCGCTAAAGCCGTGAAAAGAGTTAATCGCTGGTTTCCCTTCAGCAGAATGCGTGTCTGGGACCTGAAAAAGGCGTTCCTTGTCTCCTTGCCAGCCGGGATCTCTCTGAAGATGGGTGGCCGTAGCCCTCCTTAGGACAGGGCCCGGGCTGGCCCTCTGCTGCTGCAGAGGCAGGGTGCAGGGCTTCTCCCTCGCAGGAGACAGCCAGCAGACGAAGCCTTTCTGGAGAGGTGGGAGCGCAGAGTTCAAACCCTTACTTTGCTGGGAGTGGGAAAGGTTTGAAATACACTGTAACCTTACCAATACACTGCCGTGGAGGGACAACTGGAAGTCTTTTCCAGGTCTTTCCCAAGCGGGTTGATTCTATAGTCGTGTCCCTAGAGGTGTTCAAAAAAGCATTGGATGTGGCACTTGGAGCCATGGTTTACTTGTCAGGAGGTGTTAGGTAATTGGTTGGACTTGATGATCTCGTAGGTCTTTTCCAACCTGGTTGATTCTATGATTCTAGCCCAGTGCAAAACTGCCATGTGCTGATTAATTTCCTTTAGTTGGCATAGCTTAGAAGTGGTAATGATGTAATCCTCTTTCTGTCAGCATAACTAATGGTCACATCGAAATACTAGCTTTCTTTGGCTATACCCTTGCAATTGAAATGGTGTCTTACATGTAAACAAAATTTAAGACCTTCATGCCTCTGGACTCCATGCAGATAATGTTTTCCTCTTTATTTCCCCTGGAAAGGGAGAAGTTTGCCAGGCATAGTGTGAGGCATTATTTTACATCTTGTCACTTTATACCTTGCCTCAAAGAGAGTCAAGATGTGCAGCTATGATCTCTACAAAATATAAGAAGGTTACACCACCAAGAACAGGGGAGGATCTCCTCCACGTTTCACTCTGCACAGACACAGCAATCTGGAGTGGCCTCGAGCTGCTCAAGGCCTCATCCAGCCTGGCCTTCAACAACCTTAGGCAGGAGGCAGCTACAGCCTCCCTGGGCAGCCTGTGCCAGACTCTCACCACTCTCATACTGAAGAACTTCCTCAGCTCCACTCTAACCCTGCTGTGCCTCAGCTTCAAACCCTTCCTCCTGGTCCTGTCTCTAGACACCCTCAGGAAAAGTCCCTCTGCAGCCTTCCTGTAGGATCCCTTCAGCTATGGAGAGGTGTGGAGATGGCCTTTACCAAGCATCCATGAGCAGCTTGCTTTTGTTTTGTTCCACGCCTCTTCGTGTGTGATGCACTTAGCTGGGCAGTGAGTCACTCCGACCATCTGAGGTGCTGAGGGAAGAATTCCCTGTAGCCCGGCGCTGCACGGGTGCCGTGTGTCCGCTAGAGGGCAGTGTCCTGCCAGGTCCTACCAGGTCCTGCCTTGCAGCGGCATTCTCGTGTGAAGCTGTTAAATCCTTGCCTCATTTGAGATTCATCCTTAACCAAATGTTGCCTAATTTACAGCTGGCTACCAGCCATATTCGAGTAAGGAGTGCTTGGGCTAGATTTTGGTGAAGTGTTCGTTTCTCAGCTTTGTTAAATCAGCTATTATATTAATAGATGCCTTTTTGAGATTCAGCTTGCATTCATAAAAGCCCAAGGAAGGGTTTTGCTTTGGTTCTCTGTATTCCTTCTGTCTGTCTTCTGACGTTCCTCTATTCCTCCTGTCTTTCCTACAACAGTTCACAAAACAGACTCACTTTCACAGCTGTGAGCATCTAGGCCATTTACCCTGCTGCCACAGGCAATTCCTTAACAAACTGTGGTCTGCCACGTGCCTGCAGTGATCTCAGTTCCCTCAGAGCAAAGTGAGCCTAGCAATACTAATACAGTCCTCTCCTTGCTCCAGCCTGAAGAAAGAGGTTGCTGCAAACAGTCAGGGTTTAATTCAATCAAGTGATCTTTGGGAGAAGAGATAAGGATAAAAGTTCCAAGTGACCATGCTTGGTGAAATTGCATTCCTGACCTAGGAACACAAGTCAGCTCAAAGGAAGAGCAAGGAGGCTGGCCTATATGTGCCTTCAGGGCAATAGCATGAAGGAACTGGAGGGAGAGAGTTGTTCACTTGGGGCTTAACCAGCAAGTATGAAAGTTGTGCTGTTCTCTTACCTGAATTATGCAACAGATCATTTTTTTTCTGAAGGGGGTGAGTGCATTCCTGGTGCTGAAGTGTGTTTAAATGTATATCACAGCAAATACTGCAAAATAACTTGGCCCCTGCCAGGCTGTGAACTCAATGACTTCTCCCCTTCTATTAGAGAGCACCCTTTCCCATGGAGAATCAGCCTCTCATTATTTTCATAGGTCGTTGTCATCAACAGTGGATACTGTAGGGAAATCTTGACAGTTAAAAGAAATAAGGGTTTAACTGGAGAAGAGAAAGGTGTGTTGGTGTTGATTTTATCCAACAGCCTTTCAGATCAAAGTCTAAGTGTGTTTGTGAGTACTTGGTTTCCTGTACAGTTTCTCTAGTTTCTCAGTGACTCAGGAATACCTGAGTCTCCTCTGGAGTATTAAGAGGGGCTTAACCAATGCATTGTAAAGACTTGTGCTAACGAGGTTTGAAGCAAAGAAAATCAGATTACTTATCTATGCTACTGCTTGGTCACTGACCCTGGCAATTTAGTGGTGATTTATTATTTCTGGCATAGCTTCCAGGCCTGTTAGCAGAATGCTCTGAGAGGAACTGCCCTGAGGTTTTTAGGAGTCCCTAGAGAACTGCCCTGAGTGCCATGGTGGGGGTTGGAAGGGACCTCTGAAGATCAGCTAGCCATTTCCCCACATCCATAGCATTTGTGAGTCGCAGGTCACATAGAGCAGCGCTCTCCTAGCAGCATCTAACACACACCTTTCCTTTCCTGCAATTATTTCCTTAGTATGGCATTTGAATCTCTGTGCCTTGCCTTTTGCCATGACACATGGGCCAACTTCACACATGTCCTGCAGCATTCTGGGCTTGACTTGGCAGGTTTCTACTGAGCCTGCTGGTTCAGTGTTGGCTTCATAATGCAGCACGTGTGGGGAGCTGTGTTCTTGACACAAGAGCAATGCACGTGCTTAGAGCAAGTATGTGTTTGAAGTACCTTGCAGCTTCCAGCCAAAATGGCAAAGGCTCAGGCAGAATTCAGTTCTGGACAAGCTGTTCTAAAAGACTTCTTCAGTACACAGCAGCCAGCCAGCTATCTGACATGCTACTGGGACATGGGGCTGCTTCAGAACTCATCAAGGAAAAGAGAAGGTGGCAGTGGTAGCACTGGTGCTGACTGCAGTCCTTGGAGGTCACAAATTTGTCTGTCACTATTAAGAAGGGATTTAGTGCCCTAGACTTGTTAAGAGATCCTTCATCCTGGTGTTGGTATGCTAAAGACAAACAAGTTCTCCCTCCCCCATGCTGCTTGCAGTGGAGGCAGACACCTTGTCAGAGTTGTCACATCAAGGTTCTTGCTAAGATGGTGTGCAGGGCCAAACCAGTGAGCTTACCAGGAGGGGAGTGGAACACTGCAACAGGTCGCCCAGGGAGGTAGTTGAGGCCCAATCCCTGGAGATATTCAAGGTGAGGGTGGACAGGGCTCTGGGCAGCTTGGTCTAGTTGGGGATGTCCCTGCTGACTGCAGAGAGCCTGGATGACCTTTGGAGTTCCCTTCCAACCCAGCCCATTCTGTGATTCTGCTTTGCAGTAAAGCAAAGTCTGCCTCAGCTGTGGTTTTATCTTAGCACTGCTGCTGTTGCATTTCCTACCTACCCTAAAGACACAGTATTTTTAATTGCATAGAAGGTTTTTGGAAGCATTAGGTGGTTTGTGAGGCCTTGTCTGCTTGGTGGTTTAGACTAAAGGTGTGAAGCACAAGCATAAACTGAAAAGCTTATTGCATTGCCATTATTTTTTTTCATAAGGAAAATTACTTTGTTCTGCAGCAAACTTTACTTCTGAATGGGAAGATTGACTCTGAAATCCCTACTTTTGTTAACTTTGCCCCTTAACTTTCCCAAGTGCTGCTGTGTAGACAAGCTCTGAAAAAACCCCAATGTTCCCAGTGAAATAAAACTTGGTACAGCTGATAGCAGTGGCTTGTAAGCTGGGAGTAAAATGGAAAGCATCCTAAATTCATCTGTGCCTTGCTGGCAGGATCATATGCTTTTCAACTGCCATAGCCAGCACTGTTTGTACATAGATATCATTCCTTCCCAGTGGTAGTCACTGAGCAGAATCTGTTCTACATGCCAATGGTCTATAAGAGAGCAGGTGTTCCTATACCTAACATATGTCAGCTCTGAACCCAGGGCTGTTCTTTTGACTTTGAATCAGGACACATTCATTCCAAAGTCTGTGATCCTGCCATAAATACTCCTTTTTCTTTGTTGTGGTTGTTGCTGTTATTAGCATTGTGCATTATTGTAAAGAAATGATCACCATGGTAGGCATCTTTAATTGAGTCAAATGGCTTTTCCATGCTCTACCTCAGGGGTTAATTATTTCCCATTTTTAAGAAAATACTGGTTACAAAATGTTCTGGTCACTCTGATTAAGGCAGGTGGGTGTCTTGGTATTGCTGCTGACTACCTACAGAAAAGGTAAAATCAGGTTTGTTTGGAGGGGCTTATCTGGTAACCTTAAGATACAGGTTCCAAAAAGCAGATTTAGTTGAGTTTGTGTGCAGTCTGAGGAACCCCAGGTTAATATACAGGGAGAAATAGGCAACATATGCCTTCTATCTAACTGGGAAATCTGAAAGTAATTTAGTTAATTAGATTCTCAAGCATCCCTGGGAGGTAAGGAAAATCCATGATATGTAAGGATTGCCTCGCTCCTGAAAAAATGTGGTTGCCTCAAGTATTCTCAGATGGGATTTGTTTACCAGACCAGCATCCAGGCCTCTGTGTCTTCCATCTGAAGAACTTCCTGTGCTACTGAAACCCCAGGAATGGCAGCGAGAGGCCTGGTGGAGAAGGAATGATGGGTTAAGGGAGATGATCCCCAAAGTTCAAGGTCAGGATTTAACAGACCAGGGCTTTCTCAACTGGGTGGCTGTTAGGGAGCTTCTGTAACCTCTGAGGATCTTGGGGCTCCCCAGTCTTTTGGAACACTAGGTGACAAGTCGTCACAACTCTGTTTCACCTTGCCCCTAAATCACCTCTGCAGCATATGTCTCTGAGGATCAGGTTTCACCACATAGGCTGAGCAGAAATAGCAGCTTACTGTCAGTAAAGAGGAAAATACAGGTCCCTCATCTCAGCCCTCCCTTTCTCCTGGCTCTGCAGTTCTGCCTCTAGCTTCTCTAACCTTGTACTACCCTTAGCAGTTGTGGGATTCCTCTGCAAGACAGAAACAAGAGGGGGAAAAAAGCCATGGAAGAAAAAAGGAGGTTTTTTCATTGTTACTCAGTTAGTGACTGGTGTGATGCAGTAAGAGTGAAAGCAGAGAGCATGGTGTTTAATGCTGGATACCTGCTGCTCACTCTCTAGCACTGAACAGAATAGAATTAACCAGGTTGGAAAAGACCTTTGAGATCATCAAGTCCAACTATCACCCAACACCTTCTAATCAACTCAACCATGGCACCAAGTGCCTCATCCAGGTTCTTCCTAAACACCTCCAGGGATGGTGACTCTACCACCTCCCTGGGCAGCACATTCCAATGGCAAATCTCTCTTGCTGGGAAGAATTTCTTCCTAACATCCAGCCTAAACCTCCCCTGGTGCAGCTTGAGACTGTGTCCTCTTGTTCTGGTGCTGCTTGCCTGGGAGAAGAGACCAACCCCCACCTGGCTACAACCTCCCTTCAGGTAGTTGTAGACAGAAGGAAGGTCTCCCCTAAGCCTCCTCTTCTCCAAGCTAAGCAATCCCACCTCCCTCAGCCTCTCCTCACAGGGCTGTGCTCCAGACCCCTCTCCAGCTTTTTGCCCTTCTCTGGACACCTTCCAGCATCTCAACATCCTTCCTAAATTGATAGGCCCAGAACTGGACACAGTTCTCAAGGTGTGGCCTAACCAGTGCTGAGCACAGTTTTGCAGAAGTCACTTTACCATTGGATTGTAATTTGCATCACCAGACACTCCACATCAGTTCAGTCTTCTGCAGACATGTTCCCAGTATTGGTGGTCAGGCACAAGTGTGTTCCTCAGGGCTCAGTGTTGGGATCACTTCTGTTTAACATCTTTATTGATGACCTTGATGAAGACACAGAGTGTGTCAGCAGTAAGCTCACAGATGACATCAAGGTAGGTGTCAGTGTTGATCTGCACCAGGGCAGGGAGGCTCTACAGGGGGATTTGGATAGATTGGATCCATGGCAAATGTTAACAGGAGGAGCTTCAACAAGGCCAAGTGCCAAAGGCATCCTGGCTGGGATTAGCAATGCTGCGTCCAGCAGGAGCAGGGAGGGAATTGTGCCCTGTACTCAGCTCTGGTGAGGCCACAGCTAGAGTATTGTGTCCAGTTTTGGGCACCTCAATATGAGAGAGATGTGGAGGTGCTGGAACCAGTGCAGAGGAGGGCAAGGAAGCTGTGAAGGGCCTGGAGAATAAATCTGATGCAGAGAGACTGAAGGAGCTGGGGATGGTTAGTTGAGAAAGAGGCTGAGGGGAGACCTCATTGCTGTCTACAATTACCTGGAAGGACCTTGTAGAGAGGCTGCTGCTGGTCTCTTCTCCCAGGTAACTAGCGATAGAACAAGAGGGAATGGTCTCAAACTGCCACTGGGTAGATTTAGACTGGACTGTAGGTAATTTTTTTTTCCCAGCAAAAGTGATCAGACATTAGAATGAGCTGTCCAAGGAGGTGGTTGAGTCACCAAGCCTGGGTGTGTTTAAAGGTGGTTTGGATGTGGTTCTTGTGGTGATCCTTGTAGAGTAGGGCTGGGTTGGATTGGGTGATCCTGAGGGTCTTCTCCAACCTGAATGTTTCTGTGATTTTGGAGCTAAAAGATTTTTTTGTGTGTTTCTTGCAGGTGCAGATGGATGCTCCCAAAGAAATTCAGCCTGCAGGACAGTTCACTTGCCAGCTGTGTGGCTTAACAGCTCCCTACACATACTATGGGCAGAAGCCACCAAACACACAGTCCCTTGTGTGAGTAAAGTCTTGCATGCTACAGATTCAATTTGTGCTGTGAGCATTGGTAGCCTTGTACTGTGGAATGACCTGCACTGCATGAGCCTAGGAACACACCTTTCTTTTTCCAGAGGGAAGAAAGGGGGGGAAATGTCAACATTGACAGGAAAGACAAAAAAAAAAGGAGCTTTCCCATCCTGCTTCAATAGTCCCAAGTCCTACTATTTGCACATACCCTTACTTTCTTACCAGAACAGTGCTGACCTGCATTTCTGGGAATAGCCCTTTCCTCACAGCTGTGTAACATGTAAACACAGCATGAAGTCAAAGGTTTTTTCAGAGCTGTTAGCCAGGGAGCTAGGGACAGCAATGCTTTTTTGCATGAATTGGACAGTTCTTTGGCAGATTGTAGGACATGACAGTGAGTGGAAATTTAGTACATGTTTACATTTTAGAAGACAAAGCCTTTTCCATCTCTTGCTAAGTAGGGATAGTTTGATCAAGAATGATGCAGTTAGGACTGTGCAGACATGAAACTCCCCATAAAACAAATATTTACCTTTAAAAATATGGGCAGCTCCACTGAGTCCATCCTGGTTAGCAAACCCACCAGGCAGACATGGTCAGGAACGCACCAGAACTGTAAGTCAGGCATGAACTCAACAGTTCATCAGAAATAACAATGCTTAGCATCTAATAAAATGGAAACAGCTGTTGATCACCACCTGCCTGGGCTGTTTGCCTTGGGCAGCTGTATTTTTATCATTCCCAATCACAGAGTCATAGAATGGCTCAGGTTGGAAGAGACCTCAGAGATCATCTGCTCCAACCTCCCTACCAGGGGCAGGGACACCTCTCAACTAGACTCAACTGCTCAAGGCCTCATCCAGCCTGGCCTTCAACATCCCAGGCAGGAGGCAGCCATAACCTCCCTGGGCAGCCTGTTCCAGTCTCACCACCCTCACACTCAAGAACTTCTTCTTCAGCTCCACTCTAACCCTGCTGTGCCTCAGTTTCAAACCATTCCCCCTTGGCCTGTCTCTAGACACCCTCAGGAAATGTCTCTCTGCAGCCTTCCTGGAGGGTCCTTTCAGGTACTGGAAGGCAGCTCTAAGGTCTCTCCAGAGTCTTCTCCAACACCCCCAGCTCCCTCAGCCTATTCTCATAGCAGAGGTGTTCCATCCCTTGGATCACCTCTGTGGCCTCCTCTGGACTCTCTCCAGCAGCTCTGTGTCCTTCCTATGCTGGAGACACCAGAGTGGTACTGGTTTTCCCTCTTCAACCTCCTTCCTAAACTGAGGGGCCCAGAACTGGACACAGGACTCAAGGTGTGGCCAGGTGTGTGGGAATGTTCAAGCCATACTGGTTGTTTTTTAATTGAGTGGAGAGAAGAAAGAAATGCTAGGAAAAATGTGTTTACTGAAAGAGTGGTCAAGCACTGGAACAGATTACCCAGGGAAGGGGTGGAGGTGTTCAAAATGTATAGACATGGCACTCTGGGACATGGTTTAGTGGGCATGATGGTGTTGGGTTGAGGGTTGGACTTGGTGTGTTACCAGAGTCAGTAGGTAAGGCAGTGTGTGTTAACAGAGTTATCTGTTAAATATATATTGTACTCCATATTACTACAGGATCAAAGTTTGATTTAAGTCCAAGCATCAGCCAGCCTTGCAGGGTGCTCTGTGCAGACAGACACCCAGCTGACTTATGTAATATTTTGCCTGCAGCTCCCAGGAAGACTAAGGCCTGAGTCTTTCCCAAGCAGATTGCCACACTCCCTTAATGCTCTGGAACAAGTCTATGACATAAAGCAAGCCTATTTCAGGTCATTGCAATGCTCTGTGCCAGTTGCTCACACTGCCAGGAGGTGGAAATCTTAGTTATGTCAGTGCTGTAAAGCTAAGAGCAGCAAATCCTTTGGATCCTACCCTCACGTGCACACAGCTTTGGAAGGGAGCCTCTAATTAAGAGTAGTGCAATTGAAATGCTATCTTGACAAGGTACTGAAGGCATGCCATAGAAATAGAAGGCAGAAAAATACTTCAAGGTAGAGCTCTGAGAAAAACAGAGCAAGGTGACCTTGAGAGGACCACCAGCTGCCCTAAGCTTGGAAGACAGATACAAAGTGCAGGCCGAGCAGATCAAGTAGAATGAGCTGATACCTTTTTCAGCCTCCACAGTTTCCCCATTTCAGCTCTCCCTTGCTATGACATCTGTTCTTTAAAAGCTGAAATTCCTCCCTTGCAGGATTTTGGAAGAAAGCTATGTCATGAAGGATCCTTTCACTCCTGACAAGAGCAAGTTCCTCATCCTCGGCTCTCACTGCAGTTTGTGTAGCAGAGTGGTGTGTGTTGGTGCAGTAAGTAACAAGCAAAACAGGCTTCTTCAGACATCTGTCTTTGTTCCTGGTGACCTGTTAAAGAAAGATCAAACAGCAAACCCACAAACAGCCTATTTTTATGTCCAGCTAATTGCATGTTCCTGTGGATTCCCCAAGTGAAAGCTCTTTGTACTAAATGCTTACCATCTTAAAGTGCTCTATTTACAGACAAGCCCACCCCAAGCTCACTCAGTGGGTGCTCTTGTCCACTAGCACAAGGAAATGCAAGGGAGATCACATACCACTTCAAGACCTTTAAGATTCAGTAGACCATACCATACCACCAGTAGACTTGTTTTTTTCCTGTACAGGGAACACAGACATCCCTGGGTCTTCAGGTTTGCATGCTCAGCACAGGGCTGTCATCCTGTTTGCAAAAGCTGGTGTAGAAAGTGAGTGGGGAGGAGGGTTGTGCAATGCCATGATAGCTCTCTGAAGAAGAATGGATTTGAGTAGCAGCTGGTAGGCAATCTTAAAACTATGAAATCTGAGTCCAGTCCAGAAAGGTGGTGTAAAACTACAGCTGTCTTCATTCCTCCTTAGTGGCCCCTTTGTTTGTTGTGAGTTCAAAGCAAAAATTAAGACAAGTTATGACACAATGATCAGTGTCTGGAAGCTGCTTTGAGGCAATACAATGAATTGAGAAAATTCAGGTCCCATTCCTTTCCCTTGGCAAACCAGTTCTGTGGCTGCAAGAGAATCAGGACTTGTGCAGTAACCAGGACTGGTGCATGAGCCAACCCATGACAAGACATCACCAGACAGGTTACACAGACAGTGGCCTGCACTTGTTGGACCAGACATCACTGCTCTAACAGCAGCCAGATCCTGGCCTTCTCCTTCAAAGGGGCTGTTTGCTATCCTAGAGTAATGTGCTTGAATCTCAAGTGCAGCTATTAGCAAGAGCACACCTTGGTTTTAAAGCATCAGCTTTAGCAGTGGTCACATGCAACATGTTTAGCCAATTCTGGCATGGCAGTGGTTAGAAGCCAGCTCCACAGACATGATCCTTACTGCAAGTAACTACTAGTGGGAGTTACACTTACTAAAGACTTTGTGAAGATGTAGAGGTTTTTTTCATGCTTGTTGCTGGTTGTAATTCTAATGGGACAAAGGAGTGCTTCTGGCCTCCTCAGAGCATGAGGTGAGACTATCTGGGCAACTCAGACAGCTCCTATGCAAATGCCAGATGGTTTCTGTGTGGGGACTTGAGGAACTCCTGAGGAGAACAGAGAGTGGAATTATCCTGACAACATTTAGAGGGTTGGATAGACACAGCCAAAAGGAAAGTGGTGCACTTGGACAAGTTAGCTGCTTTCTGACTCCTGTCAGGTTTGGTCCACTCTCCTAAGAAAATCACCAAAAGCTCAGACTAGAGATGACAAGTGAGTTGGACTTTTTCCTTTCTGGAGTGCATTCTGATTGCATCTTTGGTAGTTGGGCTGAAGTTTCCAGAGCTAAGTGCAGGTCTCCTCATGGAAATGGGGCTTTGTCTTTTAAAAGATTTATGAATTGTTTCACTTCATCTAGGGCATGGCAATCATAGAATCCTAGAATGGCTCAGGCTGGAAGGGACCTCAGAGCTTACCTGCTCCCCACCATGGTCAGGGACACCTCTCAACTAGTCTCAGCTGCTCAAGGCCTCATCCAACCTCGCCTTCAACTCCCCCAGGGAGGAGGCATCCAGAGCCTCCCTAGGCAGCCTAATCCAGAGTCTCACCACCATCACCAATGTGTAGAAGATGCGTAGCAGTGAACTAGCAGACGCCTCTTCTACTCTTCTTGGTGTTCCTGCCTCTTGTGGAAACATGCCAGTCATTTGCTTGTTGTTATCTGAGTCTTCAAGATCCCCATGATGGTATCACTCAAAGCAAAGCCTTGATTGTAAGTGATTGAGAATAAATTTCTTACCAAACTAGCCAGGCCAGGTAGTGAATCACACATATGGCTGTGGTTTCAAAATGTCTTTAGCAATACTGCTTAGGTAACATTGAGAGGGATCTGCAGAAATTGTAATTAGTGTTTAAACACCCACACCACAGAGCAGGTAAACACAGATTGTTCTCTTTCATGGAGGGAGAATTTAGAGTGCAGAGAAGTAAAAACTTACCCAAGTTATCCAACTTATACAACCTATCCAAGGCAGAAGAGAGAGCCATAGGCTGGATAGTATCTCTGTGGATTGGTTTTGGTGCTTGCTTATGCTTGACCCAAGCAGATCAACTCAGCCCTGTGCTGAGCATTTCCATAATGTTCATAGAATCCTAGAATGGCTCAAGTTGGAAGGGACCTCAGTGATCATCTACTGCAACCTGCCCACCATGGGCAGGGACACCTCTCAGCTACACTCAGCTGCTCAAGGCCTCATCCAGCCTGGCCTTCAACACCCCCACACAGGAGGCAGCCACAGCCTCCCTGGGCAGCCTGTTCCACAGTCTCACCACCCTCATACTCAAGAACTTCTTCCTCAGCTCCAGTCTAACCCTGCTGTGTATCAGCTTCAAACCATTCCCCCTTGTCCTGTCTCTAGACACCCTCAGGAAAAGTTCCTCTGCAGCTTTCCTGCAGGATCCCTTCAGGTACTGGAAGGCAGCTCTAAGGTCCCCCTGGAGTCTTCTCTTCTCCAGGCTGAACACCCCCAGCTCCCTCAGCCTGTCCTCACAGCAGAGCTGCTCCAGCCCTTGGATCATCTTTGTGGCCTCCTCTGGACTCTTTCTAACAGCTCTGTGTCCCTTCTTATGCTGGGGACACCAGACCTGGGTGCAGTGCAACATCAGAATTGAAGCTTTCTTGGACATTTTTGATAAAGAAGCTGGGCCAAGCTGATGGAATGTTTTTAGTGACAGGTTTCTTTCATCTCTATGTTCATTCTGAATATAACTGGACTAACCTGTGGCAAAATGAAGACTTTTCTGACCTTAGCTTTGGCAACAGGGCTTGATTTATTTTGCTGGCTTTGATAGCTAAAGGAGACTTAGATACAGACCAGATTCCAGGCTTTTCATGAGATAGCTCCTGCTACCTGTCAATTCTTTCCTCACAGTTGCTGTGCCAAGGAAAATCAAGGTACTGAGGAACTGTTCTGATTAATGCTCATAAATTCACTTCTCCAAAGTGAGTATTTTTCACAAGGGCTTTTAGTGATAGGATGAGGGGAAATGTCTTTAAGCTGGAAGAGGTGAGATTTAGACTGGGTGTTAGGAAGAAATCCTTTCCAGTGAGGGTGGTGAGTTACTGGAGCAGGCTGCCCAAAGAGGTGTCCTTCTCTGGAGGTGTTCAAAACCTGCCTAGATGCATTCCTGTGTGGCCCACTGTAGGTGATCCTGCTCTGGCAGGAGGCGGTTGGACTAGGTAGTCTTTTGAGGTGCCTTCCAACCTCTAGCATTTTGTGATTCTGTTGTGGATGTCCCCTCCCTGGAGCTGTTCAAGGCCAGGTTGGACAGGACCTTGAGCAGCCTAGTCTAGTAGGAAGTGTCCCTACCCATGGCAGGGGGGTTGGACCTAGATGATCTTTAAAGTCCCTTCCAAAGCAAACCATTCAGTGATTCTATGAAGAGTCTCTTAAGGCTCACTCGGTTTCTTTACTACAGTCAGCTTGGGCAAAATCCCACACAAAGGAAGCTACTAAAGGTGCTTTCCAAAGTCCTAAGGAAGGTCAGTTCCTCTTCTTCCTGTTTCCTTTTCAGAAAATGGGAGAGGAAATGATATAACCTGACCATCAGAGTAATTTAACACAGTTAGTTATGTCTTCTTGCAACGCAAACTGAAGACAGGAGAAGAGAAGAGGAGGCTTTTGGAGAAAAAAGGGAGGGAAAGGAGCAGGTTTGATCCTGAGGGAACTGGCAGATGAATTTGTCAGACTACTGTCCATTAGATTTGAAAAGCCATGGCAATCTGATGGTCTCCCTCCTGCCTTAGTCATGGAAATGGTAAAAGATACCAATCTCTGAACATGAGGGAACTCTTCTTTGAGGGTAACAGCACTAGAACTGGCTGCCCTGAAAGGTTGTGGAATCTCTGGAGATGGACAAAACCTGTCTGGATGCATTCCTGTTCAACCTCCCTTAGGTGGAGGGTTGGACTGGATGATCTCTGGAGGTCTCTTCTAACCTCCACCATTCTGTGATTTTGCAATTATCCAGTTAGACACAGCAGCCTATCAGGATAATGGTCAAAGAAGGGCTGAACTGTACCCAGTAAGTGTAATCCACAGGGTTTCAAAATAACATCTAGGCTGAACAATCCCACAGCTGAGGGAGGATGACCAAACCTGTGCAGACCCAGCACCTAGGTGTGCAATGGTTTGTATTGTGTAAGCCAGAGCTGGGCACTCAGTTCAGCTCAAGGAAATTTGCAGATGACACCAAGCTGGGGGCAGGAGTTCATCTGTTAGAGGGTGGGAGAGCTCTGCAGAGGGACCTTGCCAGGCTGGACAGATGGGCAGAGTCCAAGGGCAGGAGATTGAACACATCCAAGTGCCAGGTTCTGCACATTGGCCACAACAACCCCATGCAGTGCTACAGGCTGGGGTCTGAGTGGCTGGAGAGCAGCCAGGCAGAGAGGGACCTGGGGGTACTGGTGGACAGCAGCTGAACATGAGCCAGCACTGTGCCCAGGTGGCCAAGAAGACCTATGACATCCTGGCCTGTATCAGGAACAGTGTGGCCAGCAGGAGCAGGGAGGTCATTGTGCCCTGTACACTGCACTGGTTAGGCCACACCTTGAGTCCTATGTCCAGTTCTGGGCCCCTCAGTTTAGGAAAGATGTTGAGTTGCTGGAAGGTGTCCAGAGAAGGGCAACAAAGCTGGGGAGGGGTCTGGAGCACAGCCCTGTGAGGAGAGGCTGAGGGAGCTGGGGTTGCTTAGCCTGGAGAAGAGGAGGCTCGGGGGAGACCTTCTTGCTGTCTACAACAACCTGAAGGGAGGTTGTAGGTGGGTTGTAGGTGGGTGGGCGTTGGTCTCTTCTCCCAGGCAACCAGCACCAGAACAAGAGGACACAGTCTCAAGCTGTGCCAGGGTAGGTTTAGGCTGGATGTTAGGAAGAAGTTCTTCATAGAAAGAGCGATTGGCCATTGGAATGTGCTGCCCAGGGAGGTGGTGGAGTCACCATCATCGGAGGTGTTTAGGAAGAGCCTGGATGAGGCACTTGGTGCCATGGTTTAGTTGATCAGATGGTGTTGGGTGATAGGTTGGACTCAATGATATCGAAGGTCTTTTCCAAGGTGGTTATTTCTGCCCCAAGTGAGATTAAAACACTTAAAGTAAATGCAGTTTAAGCACCAGTAAGGCAGTGAGGAGCTGCATCTTACCAGCAGGGTTCCCCACTGGCAGAACATGGGAAAAACCTCTTCCCTCCTTTGCTGTTGAAGAGTGGTGTAGTGCCGGTCGCCGTGGAGCCGGGAATGTCACCTGCAGGCAGGGGCAGCTGTGTGCCATTTTGCAATGCAAACAGGAATAGCAAGGCCAACTTCAACCCTAATCTTCCCTTTTTAATTGGCAGCTTAAAGTATTAAGGATACCAAGAGACAAAAAACAGTAGGCTCTGGAGGTTGTGCAACTGAAATCCAGATTCAAGGCTTTTCATAGACCAAGGCCTCACAGTAGCTCTGCATATGAAAGTGCCTGGCAGAGAAGAAAAGGACAATAGATGGAATTGTTCTGGTTGGAAAAGACTTTAAAGATCATTGAGTCCAACCATTATCTAACACTACTGAGTCTGGTGCTAAGCCATGTCTCACAGTACCACATCCATGCATCTCTTAACCATGTCCAGGGATGGATTCAGCCACCTCCCTGGGGAGCCTGTTGCAGTGTTTGAGAACCCTTTCAGTCAAGAGATTTCTTCCAATATCCAATCTAAACCTTCTTGTGTGCCATTCCCTCTCATTGTATCACTTGTTACTAGGAAGAAGAACCTGAAACTCAGCTGGCTCCAACCTCCTTTCAGGTAGCTGTAGAGAGCCAGAAGGTCTCCCCTCAGCCCCCTCTTCTTCAGACTAAACCAGCCCAGTTTCCCTAGCCACTCCTCATCAGGCCTGTGCTGCAGAGTTGATCCTCAGATTTGGAAGTCACACAGAAGCAGGCTGATTGGGATTTTGATGTAATCATCTGCTGAATCTGCTGCTGAAGTCCAGATAGTGACATGGGAAACAAAAGCAAGAATAGAAGCCCAGAAATATCCAAGCCAAGACTCAGGAGAAAAGCCAGCTGCAAATGACCATGGCAAGAGGAAAACTTTTCCATTTAGGGTAAACCCCATGGAATCCATTACTCCCCAAAAGATGTCCTGATCCATCTGAGCTGATGTCTTTATTCATGTTTAAATCCCCAAGAATAATCCATCAGCAACACCAGCTCCAGCTTACCTGCTATATCCTGTTTGGAATTTAGTGATCAGCACACTAGGAGAGCCATGGACTTTGGTCTGGCCATGGGGCAGAGGGATAAAACATTAGTTAGCTGCATTCCCAGTTGGCCAAACTCTGTACTGCAAGGAGATTAAAATACTCCAGTTTTTTCTTCCTCTTAGTCAGTCACTAAGATCCCAAATACTGCCTCCAGTTCTGGTGCCCTCAGCATAAGAAGGACACAGCGCTGCTGGAGAGAGTCCAGAGAAGGCCACAAAGATGATCCAAGGGCTGGAACAGCTCTGCTGTGAGGACAGGCTGAGGGAGCTGGGGATGTTCAGCCTGGAGAAGAGAAGACTCCAGGGGGACCTTAGAGCTGCCTCCCAGTACCTGAAGGGATTCTCCAGGAAGGCTGCAGAGAGACTTTTCCTGAGGGTGTCTAGAGACAGGACAGGGGGAAATGGTTTGAAGCTGAGGGAGATCTGGGTTAGACTGGAGCTGAGGAAGAAGTTCTTGAGTGTGAGGGTGGCAAGACTGTGGCACAGGCTGCCCAGGGAGGCTGTGGCTGCCTCCTGCCTGGGAGTGTTGAAGGCCAGGCTGGGTGAGGCCTTGAGCAGCTGAGTGTAGCTGAGAGGTGTCCCTGCCCATGGTGGGGAGGTTGGAGGAGATGAGCTGTGAGGTCCCTTCCAACCTGAGCCATTCTATGATTTCTGTGAAATAATGCTTGCAGGACAGGCCAGTTTGAAGGATGTGTTACTGTGCTTTTTAGCAGTGAGCTGATGAAGGTCACTTCTTTAAGAGGAACAGTATGATAGCTGGTTTGGTTCGCAACTGCTGTGGAGCCAGCTTTTATTTGTCACCCACTTAGCTCTAGGCAGATGTTAGAATTATTGAACAGGAAGAAGTAGAATTGCTGGAATAGTCCAGCCTAGCAGAAGAGTTGTAAGTCTAGATGTGGTTTAATGAGGCTGGAATTTAAGCAGTTCCAGTTTGTTCATCCTGCTAATATTACTCTGTTTATGTTTTTCCACAGGAATGTAGCCTGTTCTACTCCAAAAGGTTCTGCCTGCCTTGTGTGAAGAAAAACCTAAAGGCCTTTCCTTTGGAAATACAAGAAGATATGGAGAAAAAGAAGTCCCAGCAAGGAAAAATGGATGCAAGAACATAAATACTGAAGGACCAAGAGAGGGAGTTCTCTGGCTGGGGTTTCTCCTCTCCTTTTGGAGGCTATCATGTTGCTCCTTTTAAAGAGGTGACCTTCATCAGCTGGCTGCTGCACAGCACAGTAGCACGTTTCCCTGGAGCTGGCTGGGCTCCAAGCATTATCAAGCAGCAAGTGCAGGGCCAGCAGCACAGCCTCAAAGTGGTGAAGAGCCATAAAGCAAGGCAGCCAGGCCTGTTGTCACCACATACAGCAAAGCACCAACCAGGACAGGAACCATGGCTGAGTCTTCACATTTGGTGCTTTGTTCTGGACATGCTGCAGCATTAGGAGAATCTGAGACAGATTTGTCTGGCTTATTTCAGGGCACAGTGACTGAAATCCAACAAGGACAATCTAGAGTCTCATGTGTGGGAAAGAACAAGCCCATGGACTAGTAGAGGCTGGGGGCTGACCTTTTGGAGAGCAGCTCTGGGGAAAAGGACCTGGGGGTCCTGGTGGACCGCAGGATGCCCATAAGCCAGCAATGTGCCCTTGTGGCCAAGAAAGCCAAGGGCATCCTGGGGTGGATTAGAAGCACTGTGATTTAGGAGGTGCAGAAAGGTTCTCCTGCCCCTCTGCTCTACCCTGGTGAGGCTGCATCGGGAATATTGTGTCCAGTTCTGGGCCCCTCAGTTCAGGAAGGACCTTAGGAAACTGCCTGAAAGAGTCCAGCACAGCAGGCAGTGAACATCTCCCTGTGAGGACAGGCTGAAGGAGCTGGGGCTTGGAGCAGAGGAGCCTGAGGCCTGCCCTCATTGCTGGGGATAAAGATGTGCAGGACTGGAGCCAGGCTCTGCTCAGGGATGTCCAAGAACAGGACAAGGTGCACTGGGGGCAAGCTGGAGCAGAGGAGGTGCCACAGGAACAGAAGGGAAAAACTTTTTCCCTGTGAGGGTGCCAGAGCCCTGGAGCAGGCTGCCCAGAGAGGCTGTGGAGTCTGCTCTGAAGACTTTTCAAACCCTCCTGGATGTGACCTGCCCTGGGTGCTCCTGCTCTGACAGAGGGATTGGACTGGATGATCTTTCAAGGCCTTTTCCAAGCCCTAACACACTGTGATGCTGTGATTCCAGAAGGTCAGCATACACCCACTGCCAACCTGGCAGTGCTGTCCTGATAAGATTACAGAAGATAAGAAATTCCAAGCTCTAAGTCTAAAGTCAAACTGTCAGAAGCAAATGCCACATGTAGCCATAGGAACACCTGGATGATAATCTCAGTATTAACCTAGCAGGAAGATGTCTGAAGAGAGCTGCTCTTGGAAGAGAATACCAGTATAATAACAGTAATACTAAAATGTACTTCCAAGTCATTTGCACTTGCAGTCCCTTTCTGCCAGTCTTCCAGCCCATGGCAATTACAGGAAGAGAAGAGGACCCTCAGTAGATCCTCCTCATGCCTTACAGGTCAGGATGACTTCCTTCTCACATGCACATCAGTTCATCTGGAAATAGAAAACTTCAGTTAGTAAGATCAGTTCTTTCCTGAACTAAGCAATCAAACTGCACCTAGAACAGGGGGCTCAGAAACAGTTTCAGTCCTAAAAGGGTTAAAGAAAATGTTAGGGAAACAGCAGCTTGTTTCATAGGAGCCTAGAATGGCTCATGTTGGAAGGGACCTCACTGATCATCTACTCCAACCTCTTAGCTAGAGGGGCAGGGACACCTCTCATCTAGACTCAGCTGCTCAAGGCCTCATCCAACCTGGCCTTCTACACCCCCAGGCAGGAGGCAGCCACAGCCAACCTGGGCAGCCTGTTCCAGACTCTTGTGCTGAAGAACTTCTTCCTCAGCTCCAGTCTAGCCTTGCTCTCTCTCAGCTTCAAACCATTCTCCCTTGGCCTGTCAGGAAAAGTCCCTCTGCAGCCTTCCTGGAGGATCCCTTCTGGCACTGGGAGGCAGCTCTAAGTTCCCCCTGGAGTCTTCTCTTCTCCAGGCTGAACACCCCCAGCTCACTCAGCCTGTCCTCACAGCAGAGCTGTTCCAGCCCTTGGATCATCTTTGTGGCCTCTTCTGGACTCTCTCCAGCAGCTCTGTGTCCTTCTGCTGGGGACACCAGAACTGGAGCCAGGATTGGAGGTGAGGTCTCAGCAGAGCAGAGTCAAGAGGCAGAATCCCCTCTCTTGCCCTGCTGCCCACACTGCTCTGGCTGCAGCCCAGCACACAGCTGCCTGCTGGGCTGCATGAGGGCACTGCTGGCTCCTGGGGAGCTGCTCCGCAATCAATACACCCACATCTCCTTCTTCAGAGCTGCTCTCTACCCACTCTGCTTCCATCAGATTCGTCTCTCCAACCATGACATTGCAGTGAGTTACTTTGCTGGCAAGCACAGCTCAGCACCAGTCAGTAAATTCACTTTGAAAAACACTTATTTTTTTAATAACCACTGAGGCAAAACCTTGTTGCAGTTGAACTCTCCTTACATTCAGCCTTAAAGGATGACTTCCATTGGGTTTTTTTCAAAGCACGTGGGTTCCTACCTGTCTCTACAAACAGTGAGTTCTCAACCTCTTAGTTTGAGAAGGAGACTGAAAAACAGAATGTAGAAAGGAAGAAAAGAAAAAGTTTAGTTCAAGTTGTTTGGTTGTTTTTGTTTTTTTTTAATCCTAGATGTGTAGGCTGCTAACATTTGAGAGTGCATCACCATCCTGAGGTCACTTTGACACTCACCAGTGCAAGTCACTTTGTCTTTCCCACAGACCCCTGTGAGAGGAGGGCTTTCATTCTCTCTTGAAAATATACTTTGGATTGCTCTGGCAGAAAGAAGCTTGCTCCAGCACAATTAGCTTTGCCTACTGCTCCCTGCAGCTTCTGTATTTACTGTAGTAAAACACAGCCCAAACCTCCTGGAAGGAGAGATGACTGAAAACGGGGACCTGGGGTTCTTTTTTTTTCCCCTCTTTAATATTGATATCTTGATTTAACTAAACAGTTGTTGGTGATTAGGGTTTGGCCACGTTAACAAAAACGTGCTTTTGTGTGTCTGTTGTATCAGATAACAGCCAGTTGAAGAGGTGATAAAGGGTTCTAAGAGCCCAACGAGATTAACCTCTTGTGTTCCACCCTCAAAGGAAACCCAGAGTAGTTGTCTGTAAAGGCTGTGAAATAGCAGCGGTGTGGCAAGTAGCTCACCTGAGCAGCTGACAGGGCTTGGTCAGACGGTTCCCAGGGACACTCTTAAAACACATTCTTTAGGATAGAATAGAATCAACCAGGTTGGAAAAGACCTTGAAGATCACCAAGTCCAACCTATCACCCAACACCATCTAATCAACTCAACCATGGCACCAAGTGCCTCATTCAGGCTCTTCTTAAACGCCTCCAGTGATGGTGACTCCACCACCTCCCTGGGCAGCACATTCCAATGGCCAATATCTCTGGGAAGAACTTCTTCCTAACATCCATCCTAAACCTCCCCTGGTGCAGCTTGAGACTATGTCCTCTTATTCTGGTGCTGGTTGCCAGAAGAGACCAACCCCCTCCTGGCTACAACCTTCCTTCAGGTAGTTGTAGACAGCAAGAAGGTCTCCCCTGAGCCTCCTCTTCTCCAGGCTAAGCAACCCCAGCTCCCTCAGCCTCTCCTCACAGGGCTGTGCTCCAGACCCCTCCCCAGCTTTGTTGCTCTTCTCTGGACACCTTTCAGCAACTCAACAGCTTTCCTGATTTGAGGGGCCCAGAACTGGACACAGTACTCAAGGTGTGGCTGAGTACTGGGCAGAATGGCTTCCCTGCTCCTGCTGGCCACACTATTCCTGATCCAGGCCAGGATGCCATTAGATTTGTTCTGAGTGAAGAACCGATACTGTCCTTTCCCCTGCTGAAACCAGAGGGAAGGAATTATGGCTCCTGAGAAGGCTCCCACCTGTCCCCCACTATTCCTTTCCCAGAGGAGAGGGAGGAAGGATTTGCTGTCTGCACACAGAAGCTGTTCAATACCCACAGACACTCTTCCCAGAAGGGACATGGCCCAGCCAACAGCTCTCTTACTACCCGCAGGGCAAAGGCACTGTGTCTGCATGAAGGCCAGACATCCCTGGAGGATCTGAATGTGCCAGAGGTAGCGAGATACAGATTTGTACAGCTCTCAAGGTGGTTCTTTGCATTCTGGACCACCCCCAGAGGATTTGCTCACAGTTCCTGCTGCACATCACCAGCAGCTCCGGCGCGATCGCACCGCTGGCCACAGCAGCGGAAAGCAGAGCTTGCATCCTGCCAAGCTGTTGCCTGCTTTGTACTTTCCCATACAACTGAGTATATTTTTTTGGGTCTCCATTCATTTGCAATGAACGCCAAGAAACTTCTTGCATGGATCATAAGGCTGCTATCTTCTCCACACCAGAGATTCCTGTACTTGCATAGCCAACACGAGCAGACAGCCCAAAATACAACAGCTTTAAGTACCTTATCCTTAGTCTTGTAGCCCTTAGTTAAGGCCCAGCCTGTAATCAGACTAATCTGTTTGGTGCATGTAGCCTATCATGCCCTGGGCAGAGGCAACTCATCTGACACTTGAGGTCCTTGCAATAGGAGTTCTGTTTTGCAACATCCTTGCCACGGAGTCTGACAGGATCCACTATCACAAGGAGAAAAAGAAACCCACACAGATACAGAAAGCAGAAAGGAAAACAGAAAGGAAAGAGCCTTGCCAGAGGGTGAGTTAACAACGAGTTTGTATCATCTAGGGAGAGCTTTAAGTGCCTCACCTGTAGTACCTCTGAAAGGTTTTCTTCTTCACTCCCCATAGGCAGCAATGAAGGAGCTAGGGGCTACCCAGAGACAGCCCAGCAGAGCTGTTACAACAAATGGCCGCAGGCAGCACACCTCTGTGGGAGCACAGAGCATGTGCAAATTTCAAGTTGCAGCCATTTGGGATACTGAAATCTTCTCTTATGATAAATATAAGGCAGGCAGTGGGAAATCATCACTGCAGCATCCAGTGCAGGCTGTCCTTGAAGCAGCTGCCATGTTGCCCACAGCAAAATTCAAGTGCATCTTTAAAAGCTGACTCTGTTCCTGCAGGAAGCTTTGGTTAGTAGGACTAGTGCAGGCACAGGCTTACCCCTGTAGCACAGTGACAGCACATGCACAGGCTCACACATGCGAGCACAGCGACAGCACATACACAGGCTCACCTGTGCGAGCACAGCGACAGCACAGGCAAAGGCTCACCCCTGTAGCACAGCAACAGCACAGGCACAGGCTCACCCCTGCGAGCACAGCGACAGCGCAGGCACAGGCTCAACCCTGCGAGCACAGCAACAGCACATGCAAAGGCTCACACTTGCGAGCACAGCGACAGCACAGGCACAGGCTCACCCCTGCGAGCACAGCGACAGCGCAGGCACAGGCTCAACCCTGCGAGCACAGCAACAGCACATGCAAAGGCTCACACTTGCAAGCACAGCGACAGCACAGGCACAGGCTCACCCCTGCGAGCACAGCGACAGCACAGGCACAGGCTCAACCCTGCGAACACAGCGACAGCACATGCAAAGGCTCACACTTGCGAGCACAGTGACAGCGCAGGCACAGGCTCAACCCTGTGAACACAGCGACAGCACATGCATAGGCTCACACTTGCGAGCACAGCGACAGCACAGGCACAGGCTCACCCCTGTAGCACAGCGACAGCACAGGCACAGGCTCAACCCTGCGAGCACAGAGTGCAGGCACAGGCTGTAGCACAGTGACAGCACATGCACAGGCTCACCCCTGTGAGCACAGCGACAGCACAGGCACAGGCTCACCCCTGCGAGCACAGCGACAGCACAGGCACAGGCTCACCCCTGTAGCACAGTGACAGCACAGGCACAGGCTCACCCCTGCGAGCACAGCGACAGCACAGGCACAGGCTCACCCCTGTAGCACAGCGACAGCACAGGCACAGGCTCACCCCTGCGAACACAGTGACAGCGCAGGCACAGGCTCAACCCTGCGAGCACAGCGACAGCACATGCATAGGCTCACCCCTGCGAGCACAGCGACAGCACATGCATAGGCTCACACTTGCGAGCACAGCGACAGCACAGGCACAGGCTCACCCCTGCGAGCACAGCGACAGCACATGCATAGGCTCACCCCTGCGAGCACAGCAACAGCACAGGCACAGGCTCACCCCTGTAGCACAGCAACAGCGCAGGCACAGGCTCACCCCTACGAGCACAGCGACAGCGCAGGCACAGGCTCAGCCCTGCGAGCACAGCGACAGCGCAGGCACAGGCTCAGCCCTGCGAGCACGGCGACAGCGCAGGCACAGGCTCAGCCCTGCGAGCACGGCGACAGCGCAGGCACAGGCTCAGCCCTGCGAGCACGGCGACAGCGCAGGCACAGGCTCAGCCCTGCGAGCACGGCGACAGCACAGGCACAGGCTCACCCCTGTAGCACAGCGACAGCACAGGCACAGGCTCAGCCCTGCGAGCACGGCGACAGCGCAGGCACAGGCTCAGCCCTGCGAGCACGGCGACAGCGCAGGCACAGGCTCACCCCTGTAGCACAGCGACAGCACAGGCTCACCCCTATGAGCACAGCGACAGCCCAGACACAGGCTCACCCCTACCAACAGATTGTGAATGGATCTCTGCTCCTAATCATGTGGGGAAGAACCCTACAGGGAAGCCATCCAGGGCACCTCAGCAGCAGGCAGTGTACAATGACGCAGCTAGAAACATGCCACTCGAGCTCAGCGCTGGTAGTAGGGAACAGCCCTGCAGTGGTTGTTCCCTCCAGCCAGGTCCTCAGTTCTCCATTATTGACATTTTGTACTAAGACTTTGCTCTTTTTTGCTCTCTTTGCAGCCTTTTAAGGAAAGTGAACTCCTGTGCTCTACAGCAAAAGACGAAGTCAGTGGTGGAAACTGAATCTCCATGTTGGTGAGCTAGGGTTAGAATTAGAATATTAGAATAAACCAAACCAGGTTGGAAGAGACCTTCAAGATCATCGTGTCCAACCCATCAACCAATCCAACCCAGCCAAACAGCTAACCCATGGCACCAAGCACCCTGTCAAGTCTCCTTCTGAACACCTTCAATGACGGCGACTCCACCACCTCCCTGGGCAACCCATTCCATAGTGCAATCACTCTTTCTGTATAGAACTTCTTCCTAACATCCAACCTGAACCTCCCCTGGCGCAGCCTGAGACTGTGTCCTCTTGTTCTGGTACTGGGTGCCTGGGAGAAGAGACCATCATCCGCCTGTCTACAACCTCCCTTCAGGTAGTTGTAGAGAGTGATAAGGTCACCCCTGAGTCTCCTCTTCTCCAGGCTGAGCAACCCCAGCTCCCTCAGCCTCTCCTCATAGGGCTTGTGTTCCAAACCCCTCACCAACTTTGTTGCTCTTCTCTGGACTCGTTCCAGCAAGTCAACATCCTTCCTAAACTGAGGGGCCCAGAACTGGACACAGTACTCGAGGTTGAAACAGGACCAGGGGATTACAGCTCTTCCTCACCTACACTCACCTTTATTAACAGCTGTTGAGTTTCATTTTATTATTTAATTGATATTTTTATTCCTTTTTTTTTTTAAATTAATTTTATTTATTGATTTTTTCCTCTATTTTCTTTATTTTGATTCTTTATTCTTTCTTTATTTATTTTTTCCTCTATTTTATTTTAATTCTTTATTTCTTTCTTTTAATTATTTCTTTATTTTTTCTCTTTATTTTCTTTATTTTAATTCTTTATTTCTTTATTTCTTTTTTTCTCTTTATTTTTTATATATATTTTATATGTCGCTGTGCTGCAAGCTTGTGATTCGTCCTCACAGATAGTAAAGCCCAGAAAGGAATAAGCAATTTGACTTCAAGCCCCATCCTTCCCCCATCAAAGGGTACAAAAGGGTTTGCCAGACAAGCCACAAAGCCACTATTTACACTGAATCATTTCCATCTTCAAGCACCTCTGCCATGTAACTTGGTGCAAGTTTATCCCTCCCAATGACATTCTGGTATTTCACAAGATAAGATGTGAAGAAAGGACAACCCCCTCCCACCACCACCACACACAGCAGTACCAAGAACCTCAGATCAGCTCCACAGATCATGTCAAAGAGCAGCAGAAGAAAGAGAAGAAAGCTGATCAAACCTAGACTAAAACACAGTAGATGCCACGGATGGGCACGAAAGCACTTGAGGTACAAGCAAGCAGCAGACCTCCCCCCCCCTACACCTTACATCTGGACACTTCCCCAGGCATTAGGCTTTGCAGGGAGGGAACCACTGTTTGTAAGGCCTTCTGCTGAAGCAGTACCACAACAAAAGGTGTTCATTAGATGTGGCTGCAGCTTTCCAGCTAATGGGCATGCTTTGAAGGAGAGGCAGAGCTGAAACTGTTCCCCTTCAGACAGAGGGTAACCTCTGACTGCTTTGTCTGAGGTGGTGCCCAAGTCATGCAGGCTTTCCAGTAGAAATAAGGAGGAAATTCAAATGCAACGGGATGTGACCCAGGTCCCGTGATGAATAAATCTCCCCAAGTTTTAGCTGTTTGAATAAACAAACAAATGTTTAGATGCTTATTATAAGCTCTTTTGAGTTGCACACTCGTGCTAGCCCTCTCATGAGAACAGACTTAGTGCAGCTACTGGCACTTCCTAAATCTGGGGCAGGGGGAGGCAGGAATAATGCAAAACTCTCTGGCAGCACGTCAGCTTGCTAACAGTTGACTAGAAGCAAAGCATCAAGGCACATGGAAATGGCAATTCAATAAATTAAAACACTGGAATCTTTAAATGGGAAGAGAGATTCCATTTCTGCAGGTGGAAACCATTCCCAGCTACTGCCCATCACTGGGCCTTGGAAAAAAGAGGTGGGATTCTGCAGCTCAATGAGGTCCAGAGTAAGTGATTTGGATTTCAGAAGCAGTTATGTGCTGCTACACTGCAGACAGGACACCCTTAATGAAAGTAATTAAGGAGATAGAAATGAACCTCAGATTTCCTAATACTTGACACAAAACCCCCCCAACGTTTAAATCTTCCTCCCCCAGACATTGCCAAAGGACCTGGGGCATTCCATTACATACATTTAAAACCCCCAAATAACCCTCAAACTGTGGAAGCTGCAGAGCTGGGGAGAACTTCAGCCATACCAATGCTTCCTGAGATTTTCCTTTATCCATCTGTTCTCTCCTCTTTAAAGCTGGTTTAAGGCTGACCAGGGTTCTTTGGTGCCATGATAGCAAAGTAAGCTCTGTTGGTAAGAGCCACATCAAAGCTACACCTAAGGAGCCAGTCAGGCTTTAATCATCTGGGCTGCATCCAAAGCAGTGTGGCCAGAGATGGAGAGAGAGGATCCTGACACTTTGCTCTGGTGAGACCTCACCTGCAGTGCTGCATCCAGCTCTGGGGCCCTCAACAGGGGAAGGACATGGACCTGATGGAGCAGGTCCAGAGGAGGGATACAAAAATGATCAGGTGCTGGAACAGCTCTGCTATGAGGACAGGCTGAGGGAGCTGGGGGAGTTCAGCCTGGAAAAGAGAAGGCTCCAGGCAGACCTAAGAGCAGCCTGACAGTACCTGAAGGGGGCTACAAGGAAGTCATGAAGGGAGTTTTGACAAGGGCTTGTAGTGCCAGGACAAGGGGCAATGGCTTTGAGCTTGAGGAGGGCAGATTTAGACTGGAAATTCTTTCCAGCGAAGGTGGGGAGGCACTGGAACAGGTTGCTCAGGGAGGTTGTGGCTGTGTTGAAGGCCACGTTGGATGAGGCACTGAGCAAGCTGGGCCAGTGGGAGGTGTCCCTGCCCATGGCAGGGGTTGGAACTGATTGATCTTTAAGGTCCCTTCCAACCTAAACCATTTTATCAATCTATGCTCTCACTTTAGTCATCTTACTAAAATCTTGCAGTTTTAAGATTCTGAAGTCCTCACCAAAACCTGTACAAAGTGTCCTCTTGTACCCCTGAAAGCTTAACTGCTGTGCATATGCTAAGACTGACTCCTGAGCTCTGTGTTAGTAGACAAACACCACAGTAAGGAAATCATCCTTTGAAAAGAACCCCAACAAGCAACAACCAAACCAAACAGCAGTGTCCTGCGTGCCACTAGCACTGCTGTGCACTGCACTGGGAGCACATCCTGGGAAATGGCCAAGCCCAGCAGTTTCCTTATGGCTTATTTTGCACTAAGAGCAAGTCCTGTTGTAAACCCAGAGTTTGATCTCAGGAACATGATCAGCTTCCTCTCAGCTGTGCTCTCTTTCATGCTGTTACACAACTGACACCTGCAAATGCTCTTCTTGGTAATGCTGGCACCTCACCCACTTGGGGCTCTATGGACAAGGATGAAATCTGGTGAGAAATCTAGCTCATACTTCTAGGAACAAGGAGCAGAGTTCAATCTATCCAAGTGGACCACTGGGAAAAACGAAGCAGGATATTCATCAGAAAAGTAATCAGGCCCCAACAACTCTGTCCCACCAACATACTCAACAAGGAACCTGGGGCCTTGCCTACGCAGCTGAAATCACAGATCCTGGGATGTTAGGGGTTGGAAGGGACCTCCAGAGACCATCAAGTCCAACCCCCCTGCCACAGCAGGACCAGAGAATCCAGCACAGGGCACACAGGAATGCATCCAGATGGGGATGGAAAGTCTCCAGAGAAGGAGACTCCACAACCTGTCTGGGCAGCCTGTTCAGTGCTCTGTGACCCTCCCAGTCAAGAAGTCCCTTCTCACGTTGAGGTGGAGCCTCCTGTGCTGGAGTTTCTATGCATACATTTTTGTCTGGGCTAGGATCAGATCTTTCAGGCTCCCCTAAATTCTTGCCAAATCCCACCAGCCATTTTTAACTTCAACCACATCTTGAGATATTCCAACCCTCTGAAACACACAAGGACACTTTCCTATTTCCTTGGGAAGAAAGGGTTCCACTGCTTTACCACATTTACCCTTCTCTGCTGGTGTTAGATAACTCCTCCGCTTCTATTTCAACTTTTAACCCACCTCCTCCCAAGGCAGCACTACCAGAAGCTGGGCTGAAATTCACAGGATTGAAGCAGCAGCAGATCAAAGCTCTTTTGTTAGTGTATGGACAGCAAGATCCAACCATTTGATACAGCCTGACTGCTGCCAGGAAAGAAAAAGTGTTAGGTGGTTCTCAGTGATTGCCATCAGCCCAAAGTGCATCAGCTTCATGACTGTGCATTCACCTGGAGGGAAGCTGCTGATTCTGCTGGAGTCTACAAAGGACTAAACCAAGAGAAAATACAATTTTGTGCACTTCTGGTACTTAACATTCTGATTTATTCTCCAAATGTGCATTCCTTACCAATCTCCAACGTGCCAGATCAAAGAACCATTGTAAGATACTCCATGAGCACTATCATCAGTACTTTTCTGCAGAGTTCTTTCAGAAAAACAGACAAAAGATCCCAAACCAGAAGAAGTGCACCACTGCAGTGACTTCTCCTGCTCTGTGCTGAGTCAACAGCAGAATAACTGCCAGTAGGTTTGCTCCCATGATTAGTATTGCTCTTGTCCTTAAATAGTGGGGGGGGAGGGGGAAATAAAAGACTAAGAATCCTTAATACATATCCCTGTAGATTTCCTGTAGCAAAGGGTGTAAGTGTGCATCAGATTCAGTCTTCTTAATGATCTGCACCAGCTGAGCGTGCTCTGTGACAAGCTGTCGGAGGTCAGCCATTTTCTGGAGGAGCTTGGGGAAGAGGAAGATGTCATCAGGGTGGTTGCTTTGCAGGTGAAGCTTCAGGACGTGCACAATGCTCTCCTGCATCTTTTCTATGTGGCCAACGTTGACGAGCCCAGGCCGATCTGCTCCCAAAACAGACAAAACACAAGCAGACTATGACAGGGATTCCTCCTGGAGAGCAGGCTGCCTTCTGGATCCTGGAAGGGCTCAGCTTGGAAGGGACCTCAGAGGTCGGCTCCCCCAACTGCCCCACCATGGGCAGGGACACCTCTCAACCAGACTCAGCTGCTCAAGGTCCTCATCCAGCCTGGCCTTCAACAGCCCCAGGCAGGAGGCAGCCACAGCCTCCCTGGGCAGCCTGTGCCAGACTCTCACCCACCTTGTACTCAAGAACTTCTTCTTCAGCTCCAGTCTAACCCTGCTCTCCCTCAGCTTCAAACCATTCCCCCTTGGCCTGTCTCTAGACACCCTCAGGAAAAGTCTCTCTGCAGCCTTCCTGCAGGATCCCTTCAGGTACTGGAAGGCAGCTCTAAGGTTCCCCTGGAGTCTTCTCTTCTCCAGGCTGAACACCCCCAGCTCCCTCAGCCTGTCCTCACAACAGAGCTGCTCCAGCCCTTGGATCATCTTTGTGGCCTCCTCTGGACTCTCTCCTCCAGCTCTGTGACCTCCTGCTGGGCACACCAGATCTGGAGGCAGGATTGGAGGCGGGGTCTCAGCGGAGCAGAGCCAAGGGGCAGAATCCCCTCTCTTGCCCTGCTGCCCACACTCCTCTGGCTGCAGCCCAGCACACAGCTGCCTGCTAGGCTGCATGAGGGCACTGCTGGCTCCTGGAGAGCTTCTTAGCAACCATGACACTCAAGTCTCCAGAGCTGCTCTCAACCCGCTCTGTACCCAGCCTGGATTTGTGCCTGGGACTGGCCTTGCACTTGGCCTTGTTGAACACCTAGTGCTCACCTCCACAGCAGATGATGGCAGCCACAAACAGGGAGATGTCACTGTCATCCAGCTCCAGTGCATTGAATTTCATTGCAAAGTCAAACTTAGGCTCCATGATGTCACAGAAAGGCTTCCTCAGGCTCTTCAAGAACTCCCGCGTGATGAAGCCGTTCCCATAGGCTACCAGCATCCCATCCTTGTTCATCACAGAGGCTAGCATGGCAAATATGGCTTCATAAACTCCATATTTTAACAGTGTCACTTGATCATTCAAGTCAAGGGTGGAGAAGCCAGGGATGGATTTGGCAAACTCAGTGAGTTCTGTGACAGTCTCTACAGAAGTGCACTGGCAGCAGTGGAAGATCCGAACCTCTGCTTCCTTGTTCTGAATTCCATTGGCTACCAGTTTTGCCACCAGAGTCTTCTCTGCCATACACAAGGTGTCCATATCATGTATAACAAATGGCTGCAGAGGGTAAAAGAACAGTAGTAATTCAGTCACAAAATAGTGGTTAGCAATGGCTGACTTCTTAAGGAAGAGGCATTTTGATGAACTTCAATGCCAATCAGTCTTCAGCTATCAGTAACCCAAGAGTTTCTTCACACAGGATCACAGAGTTGCTAGGGCTGGAAGGGACCTCAGGGATCATCCAGTTCCAACCCCCCTGCCATGGGCAGGGACACCTCACACTACAGCAGGTTGCTCACAGCCACATCCAGCCTGCTCGTAAAAACCTCCAGGCATGAGGCTTCCACCACCTCCCTGGGCAACCTGTGCCAGTCTCTCACCACCCTCATGGGGAACAACTTCTTCCTAACATCCAATCTCAATCTCCCCACTTCTGGTTTTGTTCCATTCCCCCCAGTCCTATCACTTCCTGACACCCTAAAAAGCCCCTCCCCAGCTTTCTTGTAGCCCCCTTCAGATACTGGAAGGCCACAAGAAGGTCTCCTTGGAGCCTACTGAACAACCCTATCAATAAACTAAGAGTTTCTTCACCTGTCACTAGCCCAGGAGTTCATTGATGATTCTGCATAAAGAGAAGCTGCAGCACTACAAATGGCAGCATAGAGCAAGGAGCCAAAGGTAACACTGTGCCATGGCTCTAATCTGGTTTCCTCTGGCTGTTAGATGAAGATCCAGAAGTGCTGAGCTTGACATGCACACAGGTACCTCAGATCAAGTCCCAGAAGTCTTGTATGACTTTCTCCACAAGTCTAGGTTACTCGGCCTACAATCCTACCGATTCCTAAACTAACCACACTTGCTGCACACCATGAGTGCATCCTAGGGGACATGCAGGCGGCCATTTAAATGCAGGGCAACAGTTTCACAGGACTGTGAACCCTGTACCACTCTTGTGTATGAATTGTCAGTGACTCTGTCCCAGCTAGCTGATGTTCCACAGAAATCCAGCTCATCTTTAACCCCAGCACCCCACCAGGATGTCAGGCTACACAGATTTTCAGGCTTGATCACCATCTCTTCCACCACCACCCCCATTCAAACAGAAGCATGCATTACCAGGTGATGAGCCAGCCTCCTAAAACAACCTGGGAGGAAGCAGCCAGACTTCCTCAGTGACAATCAGAACTCAAAAACATTCTGAGACATAGCTGAAGAGCAGCAATGAAGAGAGAGAACAGTAACAAACCCCAAAGCTTCCCAGCTACCAGTCAGGGCAATTGACCTGAAACATAAATCTACTTCCATGAATGCAAAGCAAGGCACCTTCCCAGTGCTGCTTTGCTCATCTCAGAGAAAATTACATAGAATAAACCAGGTTGGAAGAGACCTTCAAGATCATCGCGTCCAACCCATCAACCAATCCAACTCACCTAAACAACTCACCCATGGCACCAAGCACCCTATCAAGTCTCCTCCTGAACACCTCCAATGATGGTGACTCCACCACCTCCTTGGGCAGCCCATTCCAATGGGCAATCACTCTCTCTGCATAGAACTTCTTCCTAACATCCAACCTAAACCTCCCCTGGCACAGCCTGAGACTGTGTCCTCTTGTTCTGGTACTGGCTGCCTGAGACCATGAGAAATAGAATCACAGAGTGTCAAGGGTTGGAAGGGACATTGAAAGATCACCCAATCCACCCCCCCTGCCAGAGCAGGGTGACCCAGGGCAGGTCACACTGGAAGGCATCCAGGCAGGTTTTGAGTATGTCCAGAGAAGGAGACTCCACAACCCCCCTGGGCAGCCTGTTCTGCAGTGTTCCATCACCCTCACAGTGAAAACATTTTTCCTCACTGAAGTGTTCTGTTGGAAACTCCTAGAGTTCACTTATGCCCCTCAGCAGATTGTCCAAGCTGCCAGTTTCCCACAGCTCTCCACTTTGGGATTGCTTATGGCAAGGACATGTCGCACCCCACTTCAGGACTTCAGAGGTACACACCACAGAACTTTCCATGCGCATGTGGACGAGCAGGAAGTGGCAAAGCAATAAAGCCACCACATTTCTAACCCATTTAAAAGATGCAGACTGTCTTGTAGAGCTTTTTGGAAGCCCACCAGGCAGCTGTGTACTGTGATGCATCCAAAGCAGGGAGAGCAGCAGCAGCACAGGAAGGGGATTCTGCCCCTCTTCTCTGCTGAGATCCCACCTGCAGCACTGCCTCCAGTTCTGGTGTCCCCAGCATAAAAGGGACATGGGACTGCTGAAGGGGGCCAAGGGGAGGCCATGAAGACAATCAGAGGGCTGGAGAAGCTCCTCTGTGTGGACAGGCTGAGAGGTGGGGCTGTTCAGCTTGGAGAAGAGAAGGCTCTGCCTTGGAGCAGCCTTCCAGTACCTGAAGGGGGCTACAAGAAAGACAGGAAGGGACTTTTTCCAAGGGCTTGTAGCTATAGGACAAGGAGGAATGGATTGAAGCTTGGAGAGGGCAGATTTAGACTGGAAATTAGGAAGAAATTCTTTCCAGTGAGGGTGGTGAGACACTGGAACAGGTTTTCCAGGGAGGCTGTGGATGCTTCCTCCCTGGAGATGTTCAAAGCCAGGTTGGATGAAGTCTTGAGCAGCCTATTCGGGTGGAGGGTGCCCCTGCCCGTGTCAGAGGGTCCCTAAACCATTCTATGAATTTATCATCACTTCACTATTCAGGAACTAGGTCTGGCCAAGGTCCCAGGAGCTAAATTTAGACCTCATCATTGTGGGGAAAAGGAAATAAAATTAGTTTGTTGTGAAATGAATTAGAGGAGCCACTGAAACCAGCTCTTAATGACCTGCTCAGAAGGAGGGGGATTACAAACTGCCTAGAACAAATCCCTCCTTTTCTTTCTTTTCTCCATTTTTCTGTTCAAAATGTTTGTTTTCCCCAGAGGTTACACACAGGGATTAAACCTCCCTCTCCTCTCCCCTGCATATTGAAGAATCAGAGAATGGTTCGGGTAGGATGGGACTTCCAAAGGTCACCCAGTTCAAACCCCCCCTGCCCCAGTCAGCAGGAACATCTTCCACTAGAGCAGGTTGCTCAGAGCCTTGGTGAGCCTGACCTTCAATATCTCCAGGGATGAGGCCTCAACCACCTCCCTGGGCAACCTGTTGCAGTGTTCCAGCACCCTGATGGTAATGAATGGTATGTTGGGCTAGGCTGGATTATAAGGTGCCAAAGTGTCAGAAGACAGCCTGGCTTCCAATCTTTCTAACCCTCACTCCCATAGTTAGATGGGGTTGATTTTGGTGTGCACATAACCTCTTCCCTGCAAATTTATACCCAAACTACAACTGCTGGTAAAACAACATCGTCGTCTTCTCCGTGTGCTGAACACATCACAACAGACTGTAAACCCAACATGTGTCATGTGAAATGAGTCAGCCCTTACCATGGTTACACAAGCCCACCTGCTACAAACCCAAAAGCAGCTTGACAGCACTGGATAGACCTTGACTAAATGATCCTGAAAGAAGAAGCCCCCCTGCAGCATACGTCTCTCATCAACCTGGACTGCTTCTCCCTTTCCAAGTAACCACACAGTAAAGATCAGCAAGGCTGGGTGAGGAAATGGTCAGAATCATACCAGGTTGGAAAGGGACCTCAAGGATCATCTGCTCCAACTTTTCCCATCCTACCCTGCTTCCCATGCCTCTGGCCTGCCTCTGCCAGGGATGCCTGACAGCCCAGGACTGGCATGGGAACACCCATGGCACTGGGAGACTCTCCTGCTGCTGGAACTGAGACATCCAGCCCAGATCACAGCCACCCTCCCCCAGACCTGCTCTGCTCTTGCAGTGCTGCTTGGAAACACAGCTCAGAGCCAGAGTAACCACAGAAGGAGAGGGATGCAGGGGCAAGGAGAGGGTCCCCCCTCTACAAGCTGCTTGCAGGGTCTGCAGCTCCTGCACTACCCTCAGCTCACAGCTTCCCTCCTGCCCCTCTGGCCTCCGTCAGCTCCAGCAGAGATGCTCCTCAATGCATCTGCCAAGCATGGGAATGACAGAGCAGAATGCTGAGGAACCTGTCAATAAAGTTTACAAGCTGAGGTTTTCTTTCTGCTCCTGCCATTATCATTGTTGTGATTAAGACAGAAGCCACAGAGAGTTCCTCCACACTCTAAAAGGGAAGATTTTTGTTATCCTGGCCTTTGTAACAGAGAAACATTGCTTTTTCTTTCACTGTGATAACAGGAAAGTAATTTTGAACCATCTCCCCAACCCACAGCAAGTGGGTTTAATATTCAGATATTCCTTTTGGTTTTAACTAGCAGCTAATTTTGTGTGTGCTCCCAATTAAGGTTGCCAGCTTCCAGCTACAAGTTCATCACTTGAGTTTTCTAACTCTTTCAACTACTCTGTGAGTGGCTAAAGGCAGCTGTATTTACTGCAGGTGTTCCTTCTCACAGTATCATCAAGGTGGGAAGAGACCTCAAAGATCATCAAGTCCAAGCTATAACCTAAGACCTCATGACTAGACCATGGCACCAAGTGCCACATCCAATCCCTTCTTGAACCCCTCCAGGGATGGTGACTCCACCACCTCCCTGGGCAGCACATGCCAATGGCAGACGACTCTCTCAGTGAAGAACTTTCTCCTCACCTCCAGCCTAAACCTCCCCTGGTGCAGCTTGAGACTGTGTCCTCTTGTTCTGGTGCTGGTTGCCTGGGAGAAGAGACCAAATCCTTCCTGGCTACAACCACCCATCAGGTAGTTGTAGAGGGCAATGAGGTCACCCCTGAGCCTCCTCTTCTCCAGGCTAAACAACCCCAGCTCCCTCAACCTCTCCTCACAGGGCTGTGCTCAAGGCCTCTCCCCAGCCTCATTGCCCTTCTCTGGACACATTTAAGTGTCTCAATGTCCTTCTTAAACTGAGGGGCCCAGAACTGGACACAGGACTCAAGGTGTGGCCTAACCAATGCAGAGTCCAGGGGCACAATGGCCTCCCTGCTCCTGCTGGCCACACTATTCCTAATGCAGGCCAGGATGCCATTGGCCTTCTTGGCCACCTGGGCACACTGCTGGCTCATGTTTAGGCGACTGTTAATCAGCACCCCCAGGTCCCTCTCTGTTTGGCAGCTCTCCAGCCACTCTGACCCCAGCCTGTAGCACTGCATGAGGTTGCTGTGGCCAAAGTGCAGCACCTGGCACTTGGATTTGTTGAATGCCATCCCATTGGACTCTGCCCATCTGTCCAGTCGGCTGAGGTCCCTCTGCAGAGCCCTTCTGCCCATCCCTACTCTCACGATATTTCTTTCCTAAAGGCTTGTGCTTAATTCTTACAATCACTTTCTGTCCTTGGCAGTTTGAAGTGACAGCAGAGATACTTACTGGGTTGTTATTAGTTTTCCCTGCAAGGATGATTCTGGCTTTCACCTTGTTCATATTGAAGTTTTTCAGGTAAGCATCGTGAATCCTTTTGGCAAGTGATTTGAGATCTGCTGTTTCTGAATCCTCCACAGAACTTTCACCTGTGAGGATTTCTGCTTTCAGCTTGGCCTTCTCAGACCTGGGCATCCGTCCGAACCGGATTGCTGCGGGGAAGACAAACGGAAGCCAAGCGTCAGTTACAGGCAAACCTTTCGCTCCTGCTGAGCAGAGCAGTAGGATCCATGGCTAGGGAAACTCGGCTAGGGGCAGTATCTTTGTGACAAATACATGGGTGATAAAGTCTCCTCCTCTCCAGCACAGTCAGTGAGTAATTCTGAAGACAATGCTAAACTGATTTGAAACACAGTGAGCTAGGACGCGTGCCGTGGCCTTCTGCCTCATCCAAGGAGCTGGATTTTGTGTTCTCCTTACTGCTTTCTGCAACTCCCAACACCAAACTAGAAATCCACCTTGGGAATACTCTAAAAGCCCCTGAGTAAACCCCTGTCAGGAGCATGGCAGAGAACACATGTGCCAGCCGGACAGCTGCCTCAGGAGGGACCTCACAGGGAGCACCGCAGTGGAGCTGGGCCTAGAGCCCATGGCTCATTGTGAACCTCCTGGGGCATTCAGCTCTTCATGCACTGAATGTTCAGCTCAACATCCCTGCAAGAGCAAAACAGATCAGAGGCCTGGATTTGTGCTCAAAGCCTGGAGTCAACAAAACCTCCTCCCAGAGCCAGCAATTTGTGCTTCTCTTCCCAACAGATTAGCCCTTCAGGACTGGAGAGGATGAGAATGGAGTTTTGAGTATCCAGTCTAGCTCTTGGGATATTCTTTTGAGAGAGAGATGTAAGCCTGAAACACCTCTGGGTGCAGAGGTCTCCCAGTCCTTGGGCAAGTGCATGTGCACATCCTCCTCACTGTCAGTGTAAAATTAAACCAGCTCCATTTGTCAAGGGGCCTCATCCTCTAGTGGGGTGTGCAAGGTTTTGAGATGGAACCAGGCTAGCTGGTTCCCCTCCTGCATTCCAGCAGCTAACCAGTGAGAGCATAGAGCCCCACTGCCTAGAACTGAGCAGTTCAAGCATGTGCAGAATGAGGTCTTCAACGTGCCCAGGGGATTTCCTCATGGCATAAGGAGGTGACTCTAGGTGTGATCTGAAATGCAGGTTTGGGCTTCAACAGAAGTCCACCGTGGATGGGCCTGTTTGGCATCTGCCCATGAGTCTACAGAGTATCTGCTATAAATTGAAGCAGTTTTAAGGTCCAGCTTTTGTCTTGAGATGTACTGCCTGCAAGATAGCAGCCACCTCCTTCCTCCACTGCCTCCCATGTGCCTGCTGCAGCTTCAGCTACACTGCAGGTGCCCACAACATTTGAGCAGGATGGAACAGCTTCAAGCGAATGTTAAGTCAGTCTCACAGTACATCAGAGGTTGGAAGGGACCTCCAGAGATCACCAAGTCCAACCCCCCTGCCAGAGCAGGATCACCCAGGAACTCTGCCAGCCACCACAGCTCCCTGCTCAGCTCCTGCCTCTGAGATGCTGCCTGCCTGCCTCTGCACAAAGGTTATTACCAGTCTTACAGATCTAGCTACCCTCTACCAGTGGAGCTCCTTCCCCAGAACCAGAAAGCCAATTCTCCTAGTGTCTCTTGCTAGGACTCTAGACTATGATGTCACAGGCAGCTTCTCCAACCACATGCCCACCCCAGCTATCCTGACTGCATAGCTTCCCCAGGAAGGTCATCTAACCTGTAGCTCTGCACCTACTCCCAAGCTGCATCTGCTCCCAAGTTTAGCCTTGACACTATCAGACTTAGCTAAGGAAAGCAACCTCCTGGCATGTGGCCAAGCAGAATGCTGTCTCTCATGGCTTAGACCTCTTTACCAAAGTTGCTTAGCAAGCTGCCTCCTGCCCTGTGGGCTGAAGCTGGCCTGTAAGCTTGTCAGCCCTGCCTTAAATCATTAACACGGACACTAAGATAATGTTTCAGCTGCATATCCAAAGGCTCTGAATTGTTACCATTCCATTTAGCAACCAACCTACCAGATTCTTCCTCCATAGTCAGCCCATACCTTTGCCCTACCACCACATGCCCTGAACTATCTGCCCAAGAGCTGCTGCACTATGACCTGAAAAATACTGAAGTCTGGTTTCCTGCACATTTCTATCCCACATCACTCCCTCCCACAATCAGAGAGTTGTTCTCCTCCCACTCCTCAACACTGACCTTGATTAGCATTATTCCAGCACTGAAATTTGTTTCAGTGGCAGTAATGGCACCAACGTTCTGGGTGAAGAAAGCAACTAAATCACAGAGTGGCTTAGTTTAGAAGGGACCTCAGAGCTCATCTCCTCCAAGCTCCCCACCATACCCAGGGACACCTCTCAACTAAACTCAGCTGCTCAAGGCCTCATCCAGCCTGGTCTTCAACACCCCCAGGCAGGAGGCAGCCACAGCCTCCCTGGGCAGCCTGTGCCAGAGTCTTATCACCCTGGTATCAAATAATTCTTCCTCAGCTCCAGTCTAACCCTGCTCTCCCTCAGCTTCAAACCATTCACCCTTGTCTTCCCTCTAGACACCCTCAGGAAAAGTCCCTCTGCAGGCTTCCTGGAGGATCCCTTCACAGTATCACAGTATCACCAAGGTTGGAAGAGACCTCGAGGATCATTGAGTCCAACCTGTCACCACAGACCTCATGACTAGACCATGGCACCAAGTGCCACATCCAATCCCCTCTTGAACACCTCCAGGGATGGTGACTCCACCACCTCCCTGGGCAGCACATTCCAATGACTAATGACTCTCTCAGTGAAGAACTTTCTCCTCACCTCCAGCCTAAACTTCCCCTGGTGCAGCTTAAGACTGTGTCCTCTTGTTCTGGTGCTGGTTGCCTGGGAGAAGAGACCAACCCCTTCCTGGCTACAACCACCTTTCAGGTAGTTGTAGAGGGCAATAAAGTCACCCCTGAGCCTCCTCTTCAGATACTGGAAGGCAGCTCTAGGGTCCCCCTGCAATTTTTATATGGACAGACACCCAGCACAGTTGTGTAAAGCTCCTAACAACCTAGCAGCTGTGTCTCAGTTCCATCAAGTACTCATTTGAGAACAACTTGGCCACAACAACTCCATGCAGTGGTACAGGCTGGGGTCAGAGTGGCTGGAGAGCAGCCAGGCAGAAAGGGACCTGGGGGTACTGGTTGACAGCAGCTGAACATGAGCCAGCAGCATGTGCCAGGTGACCAAGAAGGCCAATGGCATCCTGGCCTGCATCAGGAATAGTGTGGCCAGCAGGAGCAGGGAGGTCATTCTGCCCCTGTACTCAGCACTGGTTAGGCCACACCTTGAGTCCTGTGTCCAGTTCTGGGCCTATCAATTTAGGAAAGATGTTGAGTTGCTGGAAGGTGTCCAGAGAAGGGCAAAAAGCTGGGCAGGGGTCTGGAGCACAGCCCTGTGAGGAGAGGCTGAGGGAGCTGGGGTTGCTTAGCCTGGAGAAGAGGAGGCTCAGGGCAGACCTCATTGCTGTCTACAACTACCTGAAGCGAGGTTGTAGCCAGGTGGGGGTTGGTCTCTTCTCCCAGGCACCCAGCACCAGAACAAGAGGACACAGTCTGAAGCTGTGCCGGGGAGGTTTAGGCTGGACGTTAGGAAGAGAGAGAGATTGGCCATTGGAATGTGCTGCCCAGGGAGGTGGTGGAGTCACCATCCCTGAAGGTGTTTAGGAAGAGCCTGGATGAGGCACTTGGTGCCATGGTTTAATTGATTAGATGCTGTTGGGTGATAGGTTGGCTTGATGACCTCGAAGCTCTTTTCCCAGCCTGGTTAATTCTGTTCTATTCTATTCTAACCTAACTCTAAGGTTGAGCCCACGAAGAAATGCTCTCCACATGCCTGCTTCCAGAAGACTCTGGGTAGGAACAAACAAATGAAGGGCACTCTTACCTACCATTATGTGACATTCCCACTGAAAGGCACTTCTGGAAGCGGCAGTACTGGCACTTGTTCCTGTTTTTCTTCTGGATCTTGCAGCTGCGGTCACATTTGTCATAGACGAGCTTCAGCCGGATTGTTCTTCGGAAAAAGCCCTACAAGGGGGTGGGGAAAACAGCACCACATGTTATAGAACTGGGGGGGACTCTGCTGTTCAGTGATGTCACTAGCAAAACAGCACACACCACCACCTGTGCAAAGGGAGGAACCTCTGCAGTGGCTGGAGGCACGTTTAAAATGAGAAACGGCAAAGAAGGGAGCAGCTCTCGGACTCCTTTCTTGGGAGAGGATCAAGAGCCTGCCAGATTTGCTCTTATGGATTACAGAAGACACATCCTCTCTGTGTCCTCATCAGAAATAACCTTCATCCTCCATCTGTGTAAGTCACACAAGCACACACACTGAACACATCTTTTCTTCAGCCAGAAAACAGGGGAAGGAGGACAGCGCAGCGCGGTGCACAGAAAGAGCCAAGGACACCAAAAGCAGCAGTAGAGGAGAAGCTTGCAGCTCAACACATCTGACCATCATGGCAAGATTTGGATCAGCAGCAGCAGATTCAACTCAACCCACGACAGCATTGCAGGGTAAGGTTAGTTTCCTAGTGTGAAATCACACTAGCAAATCCAGAGCCACTGCAGCAGCTTGCTTCACATGCCCTAACAGGGTCTCATTTGGACTGTGGGATAAAACTGAAGAGGAACAGGCTCTCCATCTCTAAGAGATATTCTAGCATGATTCTGACATTACTTACACTCAAAGGATTGTATTCTGACATCTCCTGCCATCCCCTGAGCCCATTCTGACATCCCCTGAGCCCATTCTGACATCCCCTGAGCCCATTCTGCCACCACATGAGCCCACTCTGACATCCCCTGAGCCCATTCTGCCAGCACGAGCCCACTCTCACACTGCCTGCCTTTGGCCGAGCCCACTCTGACATCACCTGAACCCACTCTGACATCACCTGCCATCCCCTGAGCCCACTCTGACATCCCCTGCCCCCATTCTGACATCCCCTGAGCCCATTCTGCCACCACATGAGCCCATTCTGACATCCCCTGCCCCCACTCAGCCATCCCCTGCCCCCACTCAGCCATCCCCTGAGCCCACTCAGCCATCCCCTGAGCCCACTCAGCCATCCCCTGCCCCCATTCTGCCATCCCCTGAGCCCACTCTCACACTGCCTGCCTCAGCTGAGCCTGTTCTGACATTATATTCAGATTATCATATTCTGACATAGTTGCAAGGAAGAAAAATGTAGACACATAGAATTATTTCTCTCACTCTGTAATTAGGCAACAAAGGGAAATGGAACCATTAGAAGGAAGAATAACCCTAGGGTAGTGTCATCCCCCAAATGGTACATTAATGCTAATATTAATTGCCCCAGAGACATGCACTAGCCCCAGAATCTACAGGAGATACAGGACTGAGTGAAACCAGGCAGAATGGAGTGGAGATGAGGTGTTAAGGAAGGGCAATGTAGTGAACTCACATGCTTCTCACAGCCCTACTCCCAACACAAATAAAACACTAGTGGAGCAAGTAGGCTTTGACTTATTTTTTTAGTCCGAGTTTAGTGGTTTGAGTTGGTTATACATCCAGAAAAAGCAGAATTAAAATGCTGGTTGTGCATAGCCCCTGGCTTGATGAAGGTCTGGCTTTGAGTTAGGGGATCTGAATAGTTTCTCTCAGCAGAAAAACCAACACCAAAACCGAACCAAGAGGAGATCACAAATTTCTTTGTTATTTAAAGAACTGTAATGGCTAGAATGGTATTGATTAAAACATTTATCTTACAAATGTTTGTCTTCATATGAGCCTGGAAATAAAGCAACATGATTTAGGTTCTTAAAAAGAAAAGTACCACTGTACCTTACAACCTTCACAAGCATGTACTCCATAATGGTAGCCTGAGGCTTTATCCCCACAAATTCTACATTCAATGTTTAATGCTCCACTGGGTGATTCATCTATGCTACCTGGAGCTGTGGCAAAATTAATGGATGAAGGACTGGATGCTGGTGAAAGGGTGTCTAAAAGAAAAAGGAACACTTCAGAAATACTATACTACCCAGATGGATACCATTTCTCTACTAAACCCCCACAAAAATGAGCTTATGCCATAAAACCAAAACAAACCAACAGAACAAAACATGCATTAATAGTCATCATTTGGCCCTCAGTGTTTGAAACATAATGAATATTTCTATGAACACACACACAACTCAACACACACACCACCACACACAGAGTGTACCCTGAGACAGCAATGTCAACCAACAAAAAAGCCTTACCAAAGGAACTCCTGAACTGGAAGGGTGATGAGGGTTTTGAGGGTTTCATTACCTTTGAAGGGTAATGAGGGTTTTGAGGGTTTGCCTGGGGATGCTGATTGACAGCTGCCTAAACATGAGCCAGCAGTGTGCCCAGCTGGCCAAGAAGGCCAATGGCATCCTGGCCTGCATTAGGAATAGTGTGGCCAGCAGGAGCAGGGAAGTCATTCTGCCCCTGGACTCTGCATTGGTTAGGCCACACCTTGAGTCCTGTGTCCAGTTCTGGGCCCCTCAGTTTAAGAAGGACATTGAGACACTTGAATGTGTCCAGAGAAGGGCAACAAGGCTGGGGAGAGGCCTTGAGCACAGCCCTGTGAGGAGAGACTGAGGGAGCTGGGGTTGTTTAGCCTGGAGAAGAGGAGGCTCAGGGGAGACCTTATTGCTCTCTACAACTCCCTGAAGGGTGGTTGCAGCCAGGAAGGGGTTGGTCTCTTCTCTCTAGCAACCAGCACCAGAACAAGAGTACAGAGTCTCAAGCTGTGCCAGGAGAAGTTTAGGCTGGAGGTGAGGAGAAAGTTCTTCACTGAGAGAGTCATTCGCCATTGGAATGTGCTGCCCAGGGAGGTGGTGGAGTCACCATCCCTGGAGGGGTTCAAGGAGGGATTGGACGTGGCACTTGGTGCCATGGTTTAGTCATGAGGTCTGTGGTGACAGGTTGGACTTGATGATCTTTGTGGTCTCTTCCAACCTTGGTGATACTGTGATAAATCTGCACTGCACAGAATCAAACAAAACCAAGCTTTGGGGGATTTCCCCCTCGTGTCTTTCTGTGCTTCATTTTTTTTTTCCAAGACCTGAGCACCCAATTGAGATTTATTCTCCCCCCAGCCCCCAACTTCAAATAAGTCGACTACAAAGCACTCAAATTTCTTTAGACCAAGGCCTTTTTCTTCATGATAGAAGTGTGCTTCACAAATAACATCCACCTGAAAGGGAAGAGCAGCATTCAAGACATACAGAACCATAGAATGGTCTGGGCTGGAAGGGACCTCCAAAACTCATCCACTCTGACCTCCCTGCAGTCAGCAGGGACATCCCCAACTAGATCAGGCTGCCCAGGGCCTCCTCCAGCCTCACCTGGAATATCTCCAGGGAAGGAGCCTCAACCACCTCCCTGGGAAACCTGTGCCAGTCTTCCACCACCCTCATAGGGAAGAACTTGTTCCTAACATCCCATCTAAGTCTGCTCTGCTCTAGTTTGAAGCCATTGTCTCTTGTCCTGTCCCTGCAGGCCTTTGCAAACAGTCTCTCTCCATCCTTCTGTAACTCCCTTCAGGTACTGGCAGGCTGCTGGTAGGTCTCCCTGCAGCCTCCTCTTCTCCAGGCTGAACACCCCCAGCTCGCCCAGCCTGTCCCTGTAGCAGAGCTGCTCCAACCCCTTGATCATTCTCATGGCCCTCTTCTGGACCCTCTCCATCAGGTCCATGTCCTTCTCCTATACTGAGAGCTCCAGACCAGTACACAGTACTCCAGGTGAGGTCTCACCTATCCACTGGTCAGGACAAACACTACAAAACAGAAAAAGAAATAAACCCAAACCATAATGAAAGAGAAACCCTCAAACCTGTGTCACAACAGCCATTCAACCTGTCTCTCATACATTCCAGAAGGTTACTATCACCTCATCTTGCCACCACCTCCTTCACCTCTTGTTCCATAGCACTGGGTTCACATTGAGTTACACTTAAGATACACCTAAAGTTCCCTTGACTTTTGAAGAGCTACTTGTAGTTTTAAGTGCTAACCTAAATTGAGGCCTAAAAAGCAGTTGGCCAACTTACCTTTCTCAAAAATGTTCTTAAAGCATGCTCCTGCACATCACTGGAAAGGCCAAACATTAACAGGTATCCCAACTGTCTACTTCTAAGATAATTCAGCATTAGAAACCTTGTGCTGACATTCAGACCTGTGATTACAATGGGAAAAGCATTTCTGACTTGTACCCTGAAATAAACTCCCCAGACAAGCAATAGAATCACAGCGTTGTCAGGGTTGGAAGGGACCTCAAGGAGCATCCAGTTCCAAACCACCTGCCATGGGCAGGGACACCTCACACTGCAGCAGGTTGCTCACAGCCACATCCAGCCTGGCCTTCAAAACCTCCAGGGATGAGGCTTCCACCACCTCCCTGGGCAACCTGTGCCAGTCTCTCACCACCCTCATGGGGAAGAGCTTCTTCCTAACATCCAATCTCAATCTACCCATTTCTAGTTTTGCTCCACTCCCCCCAGTCCTATCACTCCCTGACACCCTCAAAAGTTCCTTCCCAGCTTTCTTGTAGCCCCCTTCCAATACTGGAAGGTCACAATTAGGTCTCCTCAGAGCCTTCTCTTCACCAGACTGAACAGCCCCAACTCCCTCAGTCTGTCTCCATAGCAGAGCAGCTCCAGCCCTCTGCTCATCCTCATGGCCATTCTCTGGACACCTTCCAGCACCCCCAGATCCTTCCTGGAACAGAGGCTCCAGAACTGGACACAGTGCTCCAGGTGGGGTCTCACCAGAGCAGAGTAGAGGGGGAGGAGAATCGCCTCCCTGTCCCTGCTGGCCACACTTCCCTTGCTGCAGCCCAGGACACAACTGGCTTACCAATTGACTGCTACATTAGCATGCTACAAACCTAGCACAATCCAACTGTAATGCTTTCAATTTGTATTTCCACCTTATTGGAGGAAAACATTTTCTGAGGCCAGAATTGCCTTTATCTTCAACCTTCCCACTTGCACCACAAGACCTGAGCAAATTAATGGGCGTGTTATTTTAGCAGGGAGATTAAGAAACACTCATGAATGTAGGTCAGCAAGTACTACGTTGGGAAAAAAAACCTGGCAGAGAACTCAGGCTGCACTGCCAGCCCTGCCGAGCCCACAGGCAGCAGAGTCATCAAGACCAGCCTAAAACCCAGGATTTTTTAGAATCTGATTCTTCTAATTTGCCTTCTGGAATCTGAGCCTCAAATATGTCTTTAACTGCAAAACTACAACGCTGAACACTCAAACTAGGAGGTGACAGTAGAAGGTGACTGAAATTGTTGTAGAATTTGTCACAAAATGGCTCAGGTTGGAAGGGACTTCAGACATCATCTCCTCCAACCTCCCTACCATGGGCAGGGACACCTCTCAGCTAGACTCAGCTGCTCAAGGACTCATCCAACCTGGCCTTCAGCACCCCCAGGTAGAAGGCAGCAACAACCCCCCTGGGAAACCTGTTCCAGAGTCTCACTTACCTTATACTCAAGAACTTCTTCCTCAGCTCCAGTCTAACCCTGCTGTGTATCAGCTTCAAACCATTCCCCCTTGGCCTGTTTCTAGACACCCTCTGGAAAAGTCCCTCTGCAGCCTTCCTGGAGGATCCCTTCAGCTATCGGAGGGCAACTCTAAGGTCCCCCTGGAGCCTTCTCTTCTCCAGGCTGAACACCCCCAGCTCCCTCAGCCTGTCCTCACAGCAGAAGTGCTCTTTGTGGCCTTCTCTGGACTCATTCCAAGAGCTCTGTGTCCTCCTTATGCAGGGCACACCAGAACTGGGTGCAGTATTCATGTGCTTATCCTAAGGTAAAATAGTGGTTAGAGCCTGGGAATCAACTTAAAGAATGAATGCCCAAACCTAAAACCTGACGTAAACCAAGCACAAAGTTAAGCATAAAGTGCTTAAAATGGCTCTGCTTAGAAAAGGTTGTGACTCCCCCAGTTTCAGGAGGAAAACCTTACTGACAATGCCACACTTCCACTATTTCCCTTTCCTCTCACATAGATCTGCCTAAAGCCTGTGCTATGTCTGAGCACCCTAAGACCATCACTTTAACCACAGCAGAAGTCATCAGCTGAGCAATGCTACTCTTGAGAAGGGAGGGAAACACGTGCTTTAAATACTGGTACATTCTAGGTGAGCTTTTAAGGGTTAGCTTATGAAGTTTTGGCAAAGATTTCACACTACTGTCCAATGCATGAGATTGGAAGAACCTTTTTAAATGGGGAACTCTTTTAGTGCAATATAGTGACTTAGAACAGCACCACCAAGGCTGGAAAAGACCTTTAAGATCATTGAGTCCAGACATAACTCAACTAAACCATGTCCTGAAGCACCACATCCATCTACAGCTTCTTCAACACCCCCAGGGATGGTGACTCCACCACCTCCCTGGGCAGCCTCTCCCAACCCCTCACCACTCTCTCACTCAAGAACTTTTTCCTCATGTCCAACCTAACCCTCCCCTGGCACAACTCCAACACAGTTCCTCTCATCCTGGGGCTGGTTCCTTGGGAGGAGAGACCAACACCAGCCTCACTCCAGCCTCCTCTCGGGCAGCTGTAGAGAGCAATAAGATCTCCTCTCAGCCTTCTCTTCTCCACACTGAACAACCCCAGCTCCCTCAGCCTCAACTCATGTGACACCCTCCAAACCCCTCCCCAGCCTCATTGCTCTTCTCTGGACACCCTCCAGCCCCTTAATGTCTTTCCTGTCCTGTGGCACCAGAACTGACCCCAGTGCTCAAGCTGTGGCCTCACCAGGGCCCAGTAGAGGGGCACCAGCACTGCCCTACTCCTGCTGGGCACACTGGGTGTGGTACAGGCCAGGATGCCCTTGGCCTTCTTGGCCAGCTGGGCACTCTGCTGGCTCATGTTCAGCTGCTGACCAGCACCCCCAGCTCCTTTTCCACCAGGCTGCTTTCCAGCCACTCTGCCCCAAGCCTGCAGCGTTGCCTGGGGTTGTGTGACCCAAGAGCAGGACCCAGCACTTGGCCTTGTTAAACCTCATTCCATGGACCTCAGCCTGATTTAACCTGGCCAGATCTCTCTGCAGAGCCCTCCTACCCTTGAGCAGATCAAGACTGCTGCTCAGTTTAGTGTCATCTGCAGACTTGCTGATGGCCTTAAAGGCCTCTACCAGCCTTAGTGACTTCCTATACGACTCCAACATGTAGCAACCTCTTTGTGAATAACAGTGATTTGGAAACAGTTGCTGTTACTAAAGTTGACTTAAATCAGCAGCTCTACAGTACAGTGATTTTTTTCAGTGATATTTGTTTAATAGCTTTAGCCTTAAGTACTTTAAGGCTATGCTATAACCAGCTTATGTATTTCTAGCATCACTTAGTCATAAACAATAATTATTGCATTAAAAACAAAGTCCTCAATTCCTATCACTATGTAATGACAACAGAAAATGCAATGGCCAGCCAAAACTCCCTTACCTGTTTTTACTGATCCATCAGATCCTGGCCCATTTCCCAGTGACTGGAACTCTGTTAAACTTAAAGCTCCAGAGCTATCATCACCTAGAGACTGAGACAGGTCTTGAATGTTCTCCATGTCTTGTAGGAACTCTCCAGATAAAGGGCTGCCTATATCATCCTCCTCCAGAGGAGTAAGAGGATAGAGCTGGTTTTCAGTGTCCACCATGTTGATCACGTAGAGCAGTCAATTAAACTTCTTTACACTGGGGAAAGAAGACTTTTGTTTAAATCCTGTACTTCAAATACATAATATTTTAAGGTGTTTTTTTTAAGTTTGAATCAGTTGCATCACACTGAGTACATGAATTCTAACCCCCAAGTGACCTATCATACAACAGTCTGATGCTCCAGAAGCTTTAGGCAACTTCGATCGTCGGCAGAATCACAGAATGGTCTGGATTAGGAAGGGACCTCCAAAGCTCACCCAGTCCAACCCCCTCTGCACTCAGCAGGGCCATCTCCAACTACAGCAGGTTGCCCAGAGCCCTGTCCAGCCTCACCTTGAATATGTCCCAACCACCTCCCTGGGCAACCTGTTCCAGTGTTCCACCACCCTTATAGTAAAGAACTTGTTCCTCGCATCCAGTCTAAATCTGCTAAATCTGAAGCCCTTGCCTCTCATCCTGTCCCTGAAGGCCTTTGCAAACAGTTTCTCTGCAGCCTTCATGGAGCCCCTTCAGGTACTTCAGCCCCCATTGCCTCTCATCCTGTCCCTGCAGGCCTTTGCAAACAGTCCCTCTGCAGCCTTCTTGGAGCCCCTTCATGTACTGGAGGCTGCTCTTAGGCCTGCCTGGAGCCTTCTCTTCTCCAGGCTGCACACCCCCAGCTCCCTCAGCCTGTCCTTGTGGCAAAGGTGCTCCAACCCCCTGATTTTTTTCATAGCCCTCAGGACAGAGGGAAAAAATAGTTCAGTATGAACTGAACTTCAGAAGAGATCAGTCTGTAGGTGGTTGCTTTCCCTCCCTTGCTGTTCAAAGCCACAAACTATGTTTCTATAGCAGGCATCAAACATTTCCCACCAAAACTTGGACAGAAATAAGAAATAGTAATATGCATACAGATCACATTTGAGCAGTTTTTGCTCACCTAACAGCTCTAGATCTGTTGATTGCCTCCTTTCTTCTTATTTCAATTTGTTCAATAGACCTCTGTACAAGGGGGCCAGACCAATGACTTCTGACAGACTCTGGCCAAAGAACACCTTCAGCAGGAGTGCTCCAGCACATGCTATCCCATGCACCTCTAACTCCTGGAGTTAGTTTTATTTCATAGAATGGCTCAGGTTGGACCTTAGACATGATCTGCTCCAACCTGCCCACCATGGGCAGGGACACCTCTCAACTAGGCTCAGCTGCTCAAGGCCTCATCCAGCCTTGCTTTCAACACCCCCAGGCAGGAGGCAGCCACAGCCTCCCTGGGCAGTCCGTTCCACAGTCTCGCCACCCTTCTTCTGTAGAACTTCCTCAGCTCCAGTCTAACCCTGCTCTCCCTCAGCTTCAAACCATTCCCCCTTGTCCTGTCTCTAGACACCCTCAGGAAAAGTCCCTCTGCAGCCTTCCTGGAGGATCCCTTCAGGTACTGGAAGGCAGCTCTGAGGGCTCCCCGAAGTCTTCTCTTCTCCAGGCTGAACACCCCCAGCTCCCTCAGCCTGTCCTCACAGCAGAGCTGCTCCAGCCCTTGGGTCATCTTTGTGGCCTCCTCTGGACTCCCTGCAACAGCTCTGTGTCCTTCCCTTCAAAACCACTCTCATCAACTTTGAGTAACAGCAGAGATTCCTGAGAAAGTGTCACAACCTTGAATTACTCTTCCATTGACTTGGCAGCTAAGCACACTGCAGTGCTGCTACTGCTGCACAGATCCACCCCTGCTGAAAGAAACTCACCCTTTACACCAAGTCCTGCTCATGCTTTACTCAGTATATGCACAAATGACACAGTGCATTCTGCTCCACGCAGTGAATATGCAGGGGCAGCTGAGAGGCTCTGGCTGTTACTGTGGTTACTGCTCCACACTGCCCTTTGCAAGCACCACGTGTTCCCTGCAGGGCTTTGTGAAGCTTCAAACTGCCAGGAACTGGCTCCAGGGGGATACAAAAATGCTGGCTTGGTTTTGGGTTGCCTTTTTTGGGGTTTTGTGTTGGTTTTTTTCTGACAACAGAAGTGCTGCATTGTTAAAAAAATTAAAGCCATCTCCCTCAATGTTATTTCAAGTTTCAAATAGCACTAGTTGGGCTCCTGTGACTCTGAGTGCTTTATACTGGCCATCTGAAGAGTTCAGAGGTTCATTGTACTTTTACTACTAAAACCCAGACAAATACAACAGCCAGTGCTGAAGGCTTAAGGCTGAAAAGAACCACAAATTATAAGGCTCATATCTCTTAGTACCTGGTGTTGTAAACCAAATGGAACAGAACAGAACAGAATAGACCAGACCAGGTTGGAAAAGATCTTTCAGATCATTAGAATTCCACTCTCCCTTCTTGAGCAGGAAAGGACTGACATGCTGCCACTAACTTTGCCATTTTAGTCTCTCTCTTAAAGGCAAGGTTTCTCTTAAGCTGCATGTTGTATCTGAGAATAGCTTAGGTTGGAAAGGACCTCAGAGATCATCTCCTACAACATCCCACCACAGGCAGGAACACCTCTCAAACAGACTTGGCTGCTCAAGGCCTCATCCAACCTGGCCTTCAACACCCCCAGGCAGGAGGCAGCCACAGCCTCCTTGGGTAGCCTATTCCACAGTCTCACCACCCTCATGCTGAAGAACTTCATCCTAAGGTGTAGTTTAACCCTGCTCACTCTCAGTTTCAAACCATTCCCCCTTGTCCTGGCTCTAGACACCCTCAGGAAAAGTCTCTCTGCAGCCTTCCTGGAGAATCCCTTCAGCTATTGGAAGGCAGCTCTAAGGGCTCCCTGGAGTCTTCTCTTCTCCAGGCGGAACACCCCCAGCTCCCTCAGCCTGTCCTCATAGCAGAGCTGCTCCAGCCCTTGGAGCACAGCTTGAGTACTGGGTCCAGCTCTGGGTGTCACTATTGCCAACCTGCTCTCTCATGATTCAAGGATCCTTAGTGGAGATTCATTTGCCTTTCAAATTAGGCCAGTTTTCACAGGAAAAGGGAAGTACCTTTTATACCACTTGGTGTAATAAATAAGAACATCTAGGAGAGGATGAATGGGAATTCATCCAGGATATCTCCCAACAGTTACAGAACACCATGCATGTCCCTGCTGATTTGGACTTGGACGTGTCACATTGCTACCCTCTGCCCCTGCACCACTTGGCTGTATTTGAAAATGACTGCCAAATTAAGTTACCCTCTTTGCTACATTAAATACTCCTTGGGACACTCTCCCAGATTGCCAGCACTGTAATAGAATTTTCCTAAGCCATGCAAGAGTTTTCATGTACATCTCAACTGCAAGCCTGCTGCAACTCTTCAGAGCATCCAAGCAACACTGACTGTGATGCCTAATTATTACAGTGGAAAATTGAAACCAGTTAACTTCTTTCCAACAGAGGGCAGGAGTATAATTGCTCTCACTTACAGCCTCCCCAGAATTTCCATCATCTGAAACTGGTTAGTAAAACACATTCTAATTATCACTTTCTTTTAAAGCTCAACAGTTTTCCTGTATCCAAGATCAATCTTCATCTCTCTTATAAATCCCTACCAGCTTGGAATCTGACAACATATTGAGAAATGTCTACGTTTGATAGAATCATAGAATCACCAAGGCTGGAAAAGACCTTTAAGATCATTGAGTCCAGACATTACTCCCACAACCACTAAACCATGTCCTGAAGCACCACATCCATCTACAGCTTCTTCAACACCCCCAGGGATGGTGACTCCACCACCTCCCTGGGCAGCCTCTCCCAACCCCTCACCACTCTCTCACTCAAGAACTTTTTCCTCATGTCCAACCTAACCCTCCCCTGGCACAACTCCAACACAGTTCCTCTCATCCTGGGGCTGGTTCCTTGGGAGGAGAGACCAACACCAGCCTCACCCCAGCCTCCTCTCAGGCAGCCATAGAAAGCAATAAGATCTCCTCTCAGCCTTCTCTTCTCCACACTGGACAAGCCCAGCTCTCTCAGCCTCAACTCATATGATGTCCTCCAAAGCCCTCCCCAGCCTCATTGCTCTTCTCTGGACACCCTCCAGCCCCTCAATGTCTTTCCTGTCCTGTGGCACCAGAACTGTGGAACCAGAACCAAGCTGTGTGGTGCAGCAGACACGCTGGAGGGAAGGGAGGCCATCCAGAGGGACCTTGACAGGCTGGAGAGGTGGGCACAAGCCAACCTCATGAAGTTCAATAAGAGTAAGTGCAGGGTCCTGCATCTGGGTCGAGGCAATCCCAGGCACAAATCCAGGCTGGGCAGTGACTGGCTGGAAAGCAGCCCTGAGGAGAGAGACTTGGGGGTGCTGGTGGACAAAAAGCTCAACATGAGCTCTCAGTGTGCACTTGCAGCCCGCAAAGCCAATCAGATCCTGGGCTGCATCAGGAGAAGTGTGGCCAGCAGGTCGAGGGAGGTGATCCTCCCCCTCTACTCAGCCCTGGTGAGACCCCACCTGCAGTACTGTGTCCAGTTCTGGAGCCCCTATTACAAGAGGGATGTGGAGGTGCTGGAACGTGTCCAGAGAAGGGCCACAAGGATGATCAGAGGGCTGGAGCACCTCTCCTATGAGGACAGACTGAAGGAGTTGGGGCTGTTCAGTCTGGAGAAGAGAAGGCTCCCAGGTGACCTAATTGTGGCCTTCCAGTATCTGAAGGGGGCCTACAGGAAGGCTGGGGAAGGACTTCTCAGGATCTCAGGCAGTGATAGGACTAGGGGGAATGGAATGAAGCTGGAGGTGGGGAGATTCAGGCTAGATGTGAGGAGGAGGTTCTTCACCATGATAGTGGTGAGACCCTAGAATGGGTTGTCCAGGGAGGTGGTCGAGGCCCCGTCCCTGGGGGTGTTTAAGCCCAGGCTGGATGAGGCTCTGTCCAGCCTGCTGTAGTGTGGGGTGTCCCTGCCCATGGCAGGGGGGTTGGAACTAGATGATCCTTGTGGTCCCTTCCAACCCTGAATGAAACTATGAAACTATGAAACTATGAACTGACCCCAGTGCTCAAGCTGTGGCCTCACCAGGGCCCAGTAGAGGGACATCAGCACTGCCCTACTCCTGCTGGGCACACTGGGTGTGGTGCAGGCCAGGATGCCCTTGGCCTTCTTGGCCAGCTGGGCACTCTGCTGGCTCATGTTCAGCTGCTGACCAGCACCCCCAGCTCCTTTTCCACCAGGCTGCTTTCCAGCCACTCTGCCCCAAGCCTGCAGCGTTGCTTGGGGTTGTGTGACCCAAGAGCAGGACCCAGCACTTAAAGCTCATTCCATGGACCTCAGCCTGATTTAACCTGTCCAGATCTCTCTGCAGAGCCCTCCTACCTTCTCCCAAGCTTCTCAGGAGACACAAGACAGAAATTAAATGATTGTAACATACCTGACCATAGCTACTGAAGGAAAATATAACACTCAGAAATTATATGAAATTATATGAATGAGGACTTGAAATAAAAGGCCACTTCAGAAACTGAAGAGATTTAGGAATGCACAACCATCAAAGTAAAGCAGCACAAATCACTGTAGATCATCTGCCAAAGACCTTGTAGTTAAACCACCTGTGTGCATTGAGAGCAACACCTGGGACCCCACACAGGGTCAGCATGCAGAGGAATTCTGCAGATGCAGAGTGCATTCCAAAACATTCCAAACATTCCAAAACTGCAAGCATTTCTGACTAACCTCATCTGTCATTCTTTGTCAACATTGTCACCCCTGCATATCTTTGAACAGTTTTTTCTACTGAGGCAGAAGGAACCAGCGCAGTAACACCTGCAACTAACTGCTGTTTACTACCATCATAGAATGGCTCAGGTGGGAAGGGACCTCAGACATCCTCTCCTCCAACCTCCCCACCATGGGCAGGGACACATCTCAGCTAGACTCAGCTGCTCAAGGCTTCATCCAACCTCATCAACATCCTCAGGCAGGAGGCAGCCACAGCCTCCCTGGGCAGCCTATTCCACAGTCTCACCACCCTCATACTCAAGAACTTCTTCCTCAGCTCCAGTCTAACCCTGCTCTCCCTCAACTTCAAGCCATTCCCCCTTGGCCTGTCTCCAGACACCCTTAGGAAAACTCCCTCTGCAGCCTTCCTGCAGGATCCCTTCAGTTATTGGAGGGCAGCTCTAAGGTCCCCCTGGAGTCTTCTCTTTTCCAGGCTGAACACCCTGAGCTCCCTCAGCCTGTGCTCACAGCAGAGCTGCTCCAGCCTTGGATTATCTTTGTGGCCTCCTCTGGACTCACTCCAACAGCTCTGTGTCGTCCTTCTGCTGGGGACATCAGAACTGGAGGCAGTGTTGGAGGTGAGGTCTCAGCAGAGCAGAGTCAAGGGGCAGAATCCCCTCTCTTGCTCTGCTGCCCACACTGCTCTGGCTGCAGCCCTGCTGGGCCGCATGAAGCTGCTGCCAGCTCATGGTGACCTCCTCTCGGTTACCTTAGAGTCCACTACTTTACATTATGTACTTAATACCTCTGATGGAACTGGGAGATACTGTACTCCAGTTGAAAGAAAAATAACTTTTCTGTATATCTGAGAAGGAAGCTGAATTGTTATCCCTGTGACAGGGCTATTTTGTGGTGAGGGACAAGAGCAAAGTAATGCTGATGTACATTTATTTTGGTAACGACAGCCAAGAGTAACAACTGCTGTCTGGAGGCTGCCAAGACTGTCTCCTTAACAGAAAAAGGAAGAAAGTAATGGCAGCACATGCTCTGCACTGCTCCTCCAGTGTGCTCTTCACCAAGTTCTCCCAATCTAAACCACTTGTTGATGGCACAGAAACATTATATCCCTCAGCAGACACGAAGCAGCAGTACCCTGCCCCAGCACAGTTGGGGAGGTTCCCGGAGGCACTGGGCTCCTTACACCCAGTGACATGAAGTCCCCTACACAAACACCTACATCTCTCCATCTACTTCTTGGTCCAGCACAAGGATTTTTACTAGATTAAGTGAGCACCAAAGCCTACCTTGAAACAAAAGTCCCAAGCTCCCAAACAGAGAGGGACCTGGGAGTGCTGATTGACAGCCGCTTAAACATGAGCCAGCAGTGTGCCCAGGTGGCCAAGAGGGCCAATGGCATCCTGGCCTGCATTAGGAATAGTGTGGCCAGCAGCAGCAGGGAAGTCATTGTGCCCCTGGACTCAGCACTGGTTAGGCCACACCTTGAGTTCTGTGTCCAGTTCTGGGCTCCTCAGTTTAAGAAGGACATTGAGACACTTGAACATGTCCAGAGAAGAGCAACAAGGCTGGTGAGAGGCCTTGAGCACAGCCCTGTGAGGAGAGGCTGAGGGAGCTGGGGTTGTTTAGCCTGGAGAAGAGGAGGCTCAGGGGAGACCTCATTGCTCTCTACAACTCCCTGAAGGGTGGTTGTAGCCAGGAGGGAGTTGGTCTCTTCTCTAAAACAACCAGCACCAGAACAAGAGGACACAGTCTCAAGCTGCACCAGGGGAAATTTAGGCCGGAGGTGAGGAGAAAGTTCTTTACTGAGAGAGTTGTTCGCCATTGGAATGTGCTGCCCAGGGAGGTGGTGGAGTCCCCATCCCTGGAGGTGTTCAAGACGGGATTGGATGTGGCACTTGGTGCCATGGTCTAGTCATGAGGTCTGTGGTGACAGGCTGGACTTGATGATCTTTGAGGTCTCTTCCAACCTTGCTGATACTGTGAAAACAGGCATTATTGGACAGGAAAGCAAAGGAAGGGCTGGACAGCTGAACTCTGAACACAGCAACAGCTCTTCCGGGAGCGTGCCTGCTATGGCCCTGCTTCACCACACTTTGCTGCTTCTTCAATCTTTGCAGCTGAGCTTATATCAGAGCAACCTAGCAGCTGGGGAAAGATAACTGAACTTATATCAGAGCAACCTAGCAGCTGGTGAAACAGAGCTGAGCTTATATCAGAGCAACCTAGCAGCTGGTGAAACAGAGCTGAGCTTATATCAGAGCAACCTAGCAGCTGGTGAAACAGAGCTGAGCTTATATCAGAGCAACCTAGCAGCTGGGGAAAGAGAACTGAACTTATATCAGAGCAACCTAGCAGCTGGTGAAACAGAGCTGAGCTTATATCAGAGCAACCTAGCAGCTGGTGAAACAGAGCTGAGCTTATATCAGAGCAACCTAGCAGCTGGTGAAACAGAGCTGAGCTTATATCAGAGCAACCTAGCAGCTGGTGAAACAGAGCTGAGCTTATATCAGAGCAACCTAGCAGCTGGTGAAACAGAGCTGAGCTTATATCAGAGCAACCTAGCAGGTGGGGGAAGAGAACTGAACTTATATCAGAGCGACCTAGCAGCTGGCGAAACAGAGCTGAACTTATATCAGAGCAACCTAGCAGCTGGTGAAACAGAGCTGAGCTTATATCAGAGCAACCTAGCAGCTGGTGAAAGAGAGCTGAACTTATATCAGAGCGACCTAGCAGCTGGTGAAACAGAGCTGAGCTTATATCAGAGCAACCTAGCAGCTGGGGAAAGAGAACTGAACTTATATCAGAGCGACCTAGCAGCTGGTGAAACAGAGCTGAACTTATATCAGAGCAACCTAGCAGCTGGTGAAAGAGAGCTGAGCTTATATCAGAGCAACCTAGCAGCTGGTGAAACATAAATGAAGTGCTTATTGTTTTAACTACTAAACTACCTACCCTTTTGTACTTTCAAACACTACTAGTAAATTACAGCTGCTTAATAATTATGGCTCTTGACAATGATTAACCAGCTTAGCAAGCACAGCCATTACACAGCCACTTCTGAAGCCTGTCAAAAGACACAACGATTTTCATTCCTGGAAGTTATAATTCAGGTTTCTCTTTCAGAAGCACAGAAAACCTGGAAGTAAAACATCTGGAAGTCATGCAGTGAACTCTTTTGTGCATGTTCACACTCCTGTATGCTTACACTGGCAGCTTTCACTTCATCTGCATCGATCCTTGCTTGCATGGAAGTGAAGCTTCTGAGAGAAAAAGTATATTGACTATGAATTTCAGGTAACTAATACCCACACAGAGTCTTTTGCTTTGCAAAACCAGAACAGCAGACATGGTAGCTGCAGTGAGAGGACTCTCCTCAAGCATCTGTGTCAGCCAATGGTTTTTCTTGCTCTTAAGAGTTGAGGGGGAAAAAAAAACCAATAAACATCTGTGCCACACAGATATTGGCAGAGGATTTCATCACTCTGTTAGTCTGCACCACCCCTTTTCCTACCCCCACATCAAAACACACACAGAGCAAACTGAAAACAAGAGAAGAGGACACAGAAACTACGCAGGCAGTTTGATGTAACGCTGGCTTTAAGGACAAGAAGGTTTCCCTGGCGCTCTCTCAGCTTTGTTATCTCAGAAATGTCTGCCTTCAGAAACCCTCTTTTCCCCTCATCATGATGAAAATACCCAGTGAGTAACTTACCTACAAACTTGAAACACCTCTCAAAGAACTCAGTGTCAGACTAGCAAATAAAAACACTTAGCCATGGAACAATGAGGAGAAACTTGCTTCATCTTGGGAAAGGGGTGGTGGGAAACCAAACCCCAAGCCCTTCCTCATTTGACACTTGTCACACTAGGGACAAGCCCTGTAAGGAAACAGGAATCAGACACAAAATTCCCCCATACACAGAATAGACTAGACTAGACTAGAATAAACCAGGTTGGAAGAGATCTTTGAGATCATCAAGTCCAACCTATCATCTATGTAATGAACTAAACCATGGCACCAAGTGCCTCATCCAGGCTCTTCCTAAACACCTCCAGGGATGGTGACTCCACCACCGCCCTGGGTAGTACATTCCAATGGCAAATCTCTCTTTCTATGAAGAACTTCTTCCTAACCTCCAGCCTAAACCTCTCCTGGTGCAGCTTGAGACTGTGTCCTCTTGGTCTGGTGCTGGTTGCCTGGGACCAACCCCCACCTGGCTATAACCTCCCTTCAGGTAGTTGTAGAGAGCAAGAAGGTCTCCCCTGAGCCTCCTCTTCTCCAGGCTAAGCAACCCCAGCTCCCTCAGCCTCTCCTTACAGGGCTGTGCTCCAGACCCCTCCCCAGCTTTGTTGCCCTTCTCTGGACACCTTCCAGCAAGTCAACCTCCTTCCTAAACTGAGGGGCCCAGAACTGGACACAGGACTCGAGGTGTGGCCTAACCAGTGCAGTGTACAGGGGCAGAATGACCTCCCTGCTCCTGCTGGCCACACTGTTCCTGATGCAGGCCAGGATGCCATTGGCCTTCTTGGCCACCTGTCACATTGCTGGCTCAGTACCCCCAGGTACTGAGGACCCCAAAGGTCCCTCAGATGCAAAGGTCCCCGAGATGCAGTACCAAAGTCTGGATTGACTACATAAACAAATTGATCCTGGAAAGGGTTTGCTTGCAAAGGTTAAAGTTGAGACAATCATTACCTCTGGGTTACATTGAGTTAGGCTCAACTCTGCACATGCAAAACTGCTGGGTGCGGCAGACCCTTTCAGAAAACTTAGATGAATAGGGCAGAGCCTGAAATATATAAGCTATAGAATACAGAATTAACCAGGCTGGAAAAGACCTTTGAGATCATCAAGCCCAACCTATCACCCAGCACCATCTAATCAACTAAACCATGGCACTAAGTGCCCCATCCAGGCTCTTTTTAACCATCTCCCTGGGCAGCATATTGCAAGTGCCACTCTCTCCATCTGGGAAGAATTTCTTCCTAACATCCAGCCTAAACTTGAGACTGTGTCCTCCTGTTCTGGTGCTGGCTGCCTGGGAGAAGAGACCAACCCCCACCTGGTTACAACCACCCTTCAGGTAGTAAAATTTACAAGATCCTGATTCAATACATTAAAAAACAGCAGAAAATAAAAAGAACTGAAAATTAGCTTTGGCACCTGAATGGCCAAGTCTAGTCTCCTGTCTGGGAAAACAAGCATGTTTTCTCCTCTGCCCTGTCACATTTGATTCAGTTCTCATACTTTGGCACCTTACATACTACTAATAGTTTGTATTTTACAGAGTATTAAGAAACTAAAACAAAGTAAATCATATCCTAGGCTGCAGCCAGAGCAGTGGTGGGTGGCAGGGCAAGAGAGGGGATTCTGCCCCTTGACTCTGCTCTGCTGAGACCTCACCTCCAATCCTGGCTCCAGTTCTGGTGTTCCCAGCAGAAGAAGGACACAGAGCTGCTGGAGTGAGTCCAGAGGAGGCCACAAAGATGATCCAAGGGCTAGAGCAGCTCTGCTGTGAGGACAGGCTGAGGGAGCCGGGGGTGTTCAGCCTGGAGAAGAGAAGACTCCAGGGAGCCCTTAGAGCTGCCTTCCAATAGCTGAAGGGATCCTACAGGAAGGCTGCAGAGGGACTTTTCCTGAGGGTGTCTAGTGCCAGAACAAGGGGGAATAGTTTGAAACTAAGGGAGAACAGGGTTAGACTGGAGCTGAGGAAGAAGTTCTTGAGTGTGAGGGTGGTGAGACTGTGGAACAGGCTGCCCAGGGAGACTGTGGCTGCCTCCTGCCTGAGGATGTTGAAGGCCAGGTTTGATAAGGCCTTGAGCAGCCAAGTTCTTGAAAAAATGAGGAAATTACTTACTGAAATGACAAAATATAATTTGCAAGTCAGAAATCCACACTTCTCCTGATGCAAATGACCTTTAAAAGTAAATATGTAAGCACACACTAGCATAAGCTACACCTGTCACATGGGAAGAGGAGGACTGCCATCAGTAAAACACATCATCAGGATACAGATTCTGCAGAGAGAACAACCATGAGGTGACAAAGAGGAGGTAACCACCCTAGGCATGAAGGATTCCTTACACATTAGACAAGTGCAAAGCAGCCATGATGCAGAGTGTGCATTAATAGAAATTTAAGGCTCTAGGAACATCTGTTTAGGTCCCTCTCAAGGGAAAAGTCTAAAATCTCAATCTGTATGATTATAAAAACACTCAAAGGCAAGACACGTAAAATCACCATGGATTGCAAGGCACATATGAGGACATTTAATTGCTTGTAATTGCAGTGTATACAAAGACACAGTTTGAAATTCAGCATTTCCCAGCACTGTCACAACATGCAAAGACCAAAAAGCCCCAAATATTTGTTGAAACGATTGACTAACACTGCTTAGCTACAAAAGTGTGGGCAGACCCTACACAGAAACAGCCAAAAAAAAGTCAACAGAAAAAGCAGTCCAGGAAGGGGAGGAAAGCACAGGCTGAAAAAAAAGAACAGGAAAATAGAACAATGACATCATCACTAACAGTCACCATTCAACTCCTTTGCAGTTACTGAGCCAGATTCAGTCTCTGCTGGCATCTCCCTGTAACTTCTTTCCAAGATTCCATAGCAGAGAGTAGAAGCTAAATCACCCTCAAGTCCTGACTCTCTGGAGTCTGAGTGCCTGGAATATATAAAAGAAAGAGAAATGTCTCTGAACAGGGTCACTCATCCTCCTTTTAAATGCAGCATTTCTGCCTTAGAGATTCATTGACTCATAGAATGGGTTGGAAGAGACCTTAAAGATCATCCAGTTCCAACTCCTCACAGTAGACCAGATTGCTCAAGGCCTCATCCAAATTGGCCTTGAACACCTCCACGGAGGAGGCAGCCACAACCTCCCTGGGCAACCTGTTCCAGTGTCTCACCACCCTCACTGTAAAGAATTTCTTCCTAATCTCCAGTCTAAATCTGCCCTCCTCAAGCTCTTTAAGCCAGGCCACATCTCTGCAGAGAGCAGGGACCTCAAGTCAGAAGATGGCAATAGCTCTCAGCAGCAGTGCTCTGTCCTGCCTCTTCATGCAGCTAGGGAGCATTCCCTGCAATGCTGCAGGCTCTAGATCCACTCAAATATCTACTTCATCCACAAGAGGCAAATCCCAGCCCACAGCCTTCTGCTCAGCTCTCACTCCCAGTTTGCTGCATCCTCTCACAGCAGTAGGTCTGGCCCCTGCACTAAGCAGAGCCCTGGGAGCACAGCACAGAATGGAGGCTCTCATGACAACTATTCAGCTGCTTTCTGTACTTTCATGATTAGATAGTGGCTCTCTCCAACGTTTCCTTTCAATTATGTAACACACTCAGTATAGTCTAAATAGTCCTAAAAAAGTCTTTGTAATGCCAAGATTGCTGTTTAAGAAACAACTAATAAGAGGGCTGTTACAAAACCATCCAGGAGGTAATGAACCTATTCATCCCATGCCTGCTCACTTTCATACAACTGAGGTAGTCAGCAAAGGAGAAGAAAAAAAGTTAGAAAAAGAATTGTAAAGCAGAAAGTAATTTTCAGCAGACTCACTTAAGCAGCTTCCAATGCCTGCAGAGATTCTACAGGAAGGCTGCAGAGCAACTTTTCCTGAGGGTGTCTAGAGGGAGAGCAGGGTTAGACTGGAGCTGAGGAAGAAGTTCTTCAGCACGAGAGTCTGGAACAGGCTGCCCAGGTTGGCTGTGGCTGCCTCCTGCCTGGGGGTGTTGAAGGCCAGGCTGGATGAGGCCTTGAGCAGCTGAGTCCAGTTGAGAGGCATCCCTATGGCAGGGAGGTTGGAGCAGATGATCTCTGAGGTCCCTTCCAACCTAGGCCATTCTCTGATAATGTCAAGCACCTAACTTACATGTTTGGGTTGAGCAGAACTTCCTGGGCTTTGCAGAGCCGCCACAACAACAAATGTAAAGCAGTACTTTTCAATCACACCACTTCCCCCATTCAGCCTCACAAGTATTTGTGCTGGCTCCAAGGAGGGAGCAGAAATAAGCAGCTGGGGAGAGGGCTACATATGCTGCACAGCCAAGAATAATTCCTTAATGCCAAAACTTGCAGTAACACACTCTTTAGAAGTTGGACCTCTTGCTGTGTTAGGAATAAAAATGTGTATGTCCAGCCTGAAGCCTCTCTGAAGAATCTAATGATTGTGTCACCAGCTGGACCTGTAAACCAGGCACTTGCATTGACTGAAGTAAATCAGCCAGGTCCTCCCGAGTCTCAGAGGAGAGCTGAAAACTGCTTCACAGATCAGACAGGATCTCAATTAGGTTAAGCACTATCATCTTTTGACAGGGCTATGGAAGTGGCAGACATGGCCCACACTTACTCATCATTCTTCCAGCAGTAAAACTCCCACAGAAATCCAGCCAAGGGAAGATGGAGGCATTTAGTCTCAAGTGAAACAACATGCTCCAGTAAATAAACAAAATCAATCAGTAATTCCAATGGTGGAAACTCAAGCTGAGAGCAGAATATAGCTCAAAGAAGAATTCAGCTGCTTGTAAAACAATTACAACATCCTAGCATCACATGGCTTTCCAAGGGGCCACTTTAAATTCAGCAAGCCTCTCAAGGACTCGCTAACTAAGAACCCATTTGAGAGCACGTTACATTTACACACAGGATTTTGGCACCGACTTGGGATTCAAAGAAATACCACACTTCCAGGTATGAGAACTGAAAGCTGTCTTTAAATTAGCCATTGCTAACCCCTTTAACAACAGGAGTTGATTTGACTTCATCAGCCATGGGACACAGGGGTTTTGCAACATTTGCCTTCAGGCTGCAGAGACAAGATTTACAGGTCCACCACCTCAGGTTTACATCTATCTGGAGTCAGGTTTGTTTTCTTCCACATAAAATGGGCATCAGCTGCATCAAAGCTGACATTACTCAAACTGCTCCAATTTGCAGTAAAATCCTGATGATTAAACAAATAATCATGATAGATCTTCTTTTCCCTACCTCATGTCTGCAAAGAGGGGAGATTGGTTTGTTTCTTGAAATGGCTGATGCTAAGCTCAAATAGATTCAAGTCTGCACAGAATACCAATAGAATACTGAGGCAGTTTGAGATTTATGGCTGTTTTGTTTTGTTTGGTGGTTTTTTGGTTGGTTGGTTGGTTTGGGTGTGTGTTGTGGGGGTTTTGTTTGTTTGCTTGTGGGGTTTTTGGTTTGTTTTGGTTTTCTCCTTTAACCCTGAGTTTTTGTATCCAGTATCAGTGCCTTCACTACCTAGGAAAAGAAGACCTGCATTTCTTTGTAATGAAAGATGAACTGAATCACAGATGCACAGAATGTTAGGGGTTGGAAGGGACCTCAAAAAGATCATGCAGTCCAACCCCACTGCCAGAGCAGGATCACCTAGAGTAGGTCACACAGGAATGCATACAGGAGGGTTTGGAACATCTCCAGAGAAGGAGGCTCCACAGCCTCTCTGGGCAGCCTGCTCCAGGGCTCTGGCACCCTCACAGGGAAAAGTTTTCCCTTCTGTTCCCGTGGCACCTCCTCTTGCTCCAGCTTGCCCCCAGTGCCTCTTGTCCTGTCCTTGGCTGGGTCTGTCCCTGTCCCAGCCTGGCTCTGTCCTCCCAATGCAACAGCCACAGAAATTTGTGCTTTTAACTTTTACAGATTCTGACAACATCTTGTAGGTGATGAAGCTAAAAGAAGATAGTGTTTAGCACACTGATGCTCCAGGTGTTTGCTGAATGCTTACAGGTGAAGGTCACAACCACTGAGAAGCAAAGGCTTTGACACACCACTTTCAGAGGCTATTTTCTTCACATGCAAATGAAAAGCTTGATTGATGATTGGTATTTGAAGCAATGCAAGGTCACATTCAGACAAACACACCACTGGTGTATTTGCTATTTGATCCAAGATCCAAGGTCATGCTCACACAGAAATGTGTCATCTGAGGATTTGCTTTATTTTTATGATGGCATTCATGAATGCGAAGCTCTCTTACTTTTCCCACGTGTCCCCAGACTCCTTCCCTGCTCATTTGGAAGGCAGCTGTGTTTCCTGAGTTTTGCAGTACTGTCCAAATGTCTGACAAGCTAATTACAGAAGCTGAGATTTTGAACTGATGAACAGTTAGGGATAATTCAGCTTCAGGAATCGGTGCTCAGATTGAGGCTAGCTCTGGTTTGTTAATAAAGGAACAACCCAAACCTTCCCCCCCCAAAAAATCACCTAAGCTGCATGCCCATATTAAATGTCTTAAACTACTGCCCATTTATTTTTCTAAAAACAATATGTAAAAATAAACTTGAGTGGTGAAGTCAGGGATGGACTTGAATGGTGGAGTCTAAGTCTCTCCCTTCTTGCTTGGGGTTGGACTCGATGACCTCCAGAGGTCCCTTCCAACCCCTAACGTCCTGTGATCCTGTGATGCCAACAAGTACAGCACTTGCAAGCAGCCTACACATCACAGTATCAGCAAGGTTGGAAGAGACTTCAAAGATCATCAAGTCCAACCTGTCACCACAGACCTCATGACTGGACCATGGCACCAAGTGCCACGTCCAATCCCCTCTTGAACACCTCCAGGGATGGAGACTCCACCACCTCCCTGGGCAGCACATTCCAATGGTGAACGACTCCCTCAGTGAAGAACTTTCTCCTCACCTCCAGCCTAAACTTCCCCTGGCACAGCTTGAGACTGTGTCCTCTTGTTCTGGTGCTGGTTACTAGAGAGAAGAGACCAACCCCCACCTGGCTACAACCACCCTTCAGGTAGTTGTAGAGAGCAATGAGGTCTCCCCTGAGCCTCCTCTTCTCCAGGCTAAGCAACCCCAGCTCCCTCAGCCTCTCCTCACAGGGCTGTGCTCAAGGCCTCTCCCCAGCCTCGTTGCCCTTCTCTGGACACGTTCAAGTCTCTCAATGTCCTTCTTAAACTGAGGGCCCCAGAACTGGACACAGGACTCAAGGTGTGGCCTAACCAGTGCTGAGCACAGGGCACAATGACTTCCCTGCTGCTGCTGGCCACGCTATTCCTGATGCAGGCCAGGATGCCATTGGCATTCTTGGCCACCTGGGCACACTGCTGGCTCATGTTTAGGCGGCTGTCAATCAGTACCCCCAGGTCCCTCTCTGTTTGGCAGCTCTCCAGCCACTCTGACCCCAGCCTGCAGCTCTGCATGGGGTTGTTGTGGCCAAAGTGCAGCACCCTAACATCTGCCCTAACATGCTGCTCACTGGAAACCAGCTGCTCAAGACGAAATTGGAATGTTGCAATTGTTTCCTTACAGCATCTGAGATTATGCAAAGTGGCTCCACCACGATTTTATAACCATATCCTGACAGCCTACAGAGGCTTCATTTGTTGAAGGATAAAGACATATCCACAGAACCAATATGGTTGAAAGAGACCTCAAAGCTCATCAAGTCCAACATCTGAGGGTAAAAGGCAAACACAAATTGCATTTTAGTGTGGAAACTAAATGATGCTCTTCAGTACAAGCAATTCTTGATGTGAGCCCCTTGCTGAGCCTCCAGCAGAGCACGCTTGCACTGCATATGTTAAAAATACAGTTCAGAGGGTAAGGAATTAAAGACATCTGTGTATGTACAATTGTCAATTAAATTATCATTTAATGCATAGTGAGGCAGTGCCAGGCCAAACTTTTGGCCATTTGCCATTAAACATATTGACTGTCCTGTTACATAAGCCTCTTAAAACTCAGAAGCTTTCCTTGCTCACGTGCTTGTTAAGAAAAACAAACAGAGCCCTCCAAAACCTCACCACAACATACATGACCCAGAAAGATAGCATCATTTGTACAAGCAAAGCTCTCTGGACACTCTTACTAATAAATGTGAATTTTTAGACATACTATGTTGATGGATAGAAATAAAACCCAACTGGCACTAACAGAAACAAGCAAAGACTCTGATACACTTCCTCAAACTCTGAGAGCATGATGACAATCTTCAAGGTTCATCTCTGTGTATGGATACCTTAAACTGTATTATTACATACTAGGATAGAAGACAATACTGTTTTGTATTGTTTTCTAGCCACAGAACTTTCTATGTGATAGCAATTGCTATATATTGGTGCTAAGACCCTAATGTATCATCCTAGAACGGCTTAGGTTGGAAGGGACCTCAGACATCATCTACTCAAACCTCCCAACCATGGGCAGGGACACTTCTCAGCTAGACTCAGCTGCTCAAGGCCTTATCAAACCTGGCCTTCAACATACCCAGGCAGGAGGCAGCCACAGTCTCCCTGGGCAGCCTGTTCCACAGTCTCACCACCCTCACACAAGAACTTCTTCCTCAACTCCAGCCTAACCCTGCTCTCCCTCAGCTTCAAACCACTCCCCCTTGGCCTGTCTCCAGACACCCTCAGGAAAAGTCTCTCCTGCGGCCTTCCTGTAGGATCCCTTCAGGTATTGGAGGGCAGCTCTAAGGTCCCCCTGGAGCCTTCTCTTCTCCAGGCTGAACACCCCCAGCTCCCTCAGCCTGTCCTCACAGCAGAGCTGCTCCAGCCCTTGGATCATCTTTGACGCCTCCTCTGGACTCATTCCAAGAGCTCTGTGTCCTTCTTATGCTGAGGACACCAGAACTGAACACAAAGACTGGTAGTGACATACTCTTTTAAAACTTAGAATTCTTGCTAGTTTACCCATAAAATCACCTGTTGTCAATTGATATTTATAGTAAAATGAGGGATAAGCAGTAACTGACTGATCTTTTGCTCTGTGAGCGTATTTATTATTCCAACTGTGATTTTGACCTCCATTGCTTTCAAACAGCAAAGGAATGTTCCTGTGACATAAACACTTAACTGAATACAAAGTCATATATTATATATAGTGTGGACTAAACAGTGTATTGTCATGCCATATCCTCTAATATTTTATACAGACAAAGTAGCTCTGAGTTTGTTGACTGGTAATGAAATTGTGTAGAATTCTTTGAGTTTCAAACAGTGTGAGAAAGGCTTGAGAGCATTAAATTGTTCCAGCACACAAAGGCTGCCCAGGGAGGTGGTGGAGTCACATCACTGGAGGTGTTTAGGAAGAGCCTGGATGGGGCACTTGGTGCCATGGTTTAGTTGATTAGATGGTGTTGGGTGATAGGTTGGACTCTATGATCCCAAAGGTCTTTTCCAACCTGGTTAATTCTATGCTATTCTACCAGCAACTCTGGGGAGAAGAATCTTAGAATTGTCAGGGTTGGAAGGGACCTCAAGGATCATCTAGCTCCAACCCCCTGCCATGGTGCAGGGATTCCTCATGCCTCTGTCACCTCACATTATCCTGTGGTGCTTTCCTCTCTTTCCCCTTCTCGTACACTCACAGTTTGCCCTCCTCATGCCATGTCCCTGAACTACTGACTGTGTAAACAGCAAACATGCTGGAGCTGGCTGGGTCCTTCATGTTGCAAGGGTCTGACTCCATGCTGATTGGCAATTGACAGGCCAAACAGATGATTGTTGGATTCATATTGCACCATTTCCTCTGCAGGGTCAATAACTTGTTTTCCTTTCTTCTTTCCAGTTATCAACTTACAGAAAAATTACAGAACTTTAAAGCCTTTGCAACCACAACTCCTCAGCTGTGACAAGACCTGAAGGTTCACTTTCATAGATTCAAGGAATGGTATAGGTTGGAAAGGACCTTAAAGATCATCTAGTTCCAACCCCCTGCTATGGGCAGGGACACCTTCCTCTAGACCGGGTTGCTCAAGGTCTCATCCAACCTGGCCTTGAACGCCTCCAGGGAGGAGGCAGCCACCACCTCCCTGGGCAACCTGTTTCAGTGTCTCACCACCCTCACTGGAAAGAATTTCTTCTTGCCTCCAGTCTAAATGTGCCCTCCTCAAGCTTCAATCCATTCCTCCTCGTCCTGTCACTACAAGCCATGGGAAAAAGCCAATGCATTGTGGAACTGACTCATCACCATTTAGTAGAATCACTGCAGAGTCTGCTCTCATTCTCTGTTGGCAGTGTTAACAGTTTCTCTACCAGTGCTTGACAACACTTCTTGGATATCTTAAATTCTGATTAGCTACAGCAATACTGGGTTAAAAGCTCATTTAAAAAAATAAATATTAATTGAGCTAAGGGATTTCCCAGCCTCCCTCAAAGAGGACAGAGATGGTTCATTCCAAGGCTGGTATCACCACAGTGTGGTTGGTAATCTGTGCTGGGGCTAATGTAATATAAAGATATCTAATATGATATAAAGAATTATGACTGGCAGGATGAGGGAAGTGGTTCTGCCCCTCTGCTCTGCTCTCCTGAGACTTTACCTGCACTACTGCCTCCAGTTCTTGTGCCCCCAGCATAAGAGGGACATTGAGCTGCTGGAGCAGATCCAGAGGAGGCCACAAAGATGATCAGAGGGCTGCAGAACCTCTCCTAAAAGGACAGGCTGAGACAGCTGGGGCTGTTCAGCCTGAAGAAGAAAACACTCTGGGGGGAACGGTAGGGCAGCCTTCCAGTACCTGAAGAGGGCTACAAGACAGCAAGGAAGAGACTTTTCCCAAGGGCTTGTAGTGATAGAATGAGAAGGAATGGATTGAAGCTTGAGGAGGGCAGATTGAGACTGGAGATTAGGAAGAAATTCTTTAAAGTTAGGGTGGTGAGACACTGGAACAGGTTGCCCAGGGAGGTCATGGATGCCCCTCCCTGGAAGTGTTCAAGGCCAGGTTGAATCAGGCCTTGAGCAACCTGGGCTAGGTGGGAGGTGTCCCTGCTCATGGCAGGGGAACTGAAACTGGATGATCTTTAAGGTTCTTTCCAACCTAAACAATTCTGTACATCTATGAATCCATGAAAGTTATTGGGTGGAGGGATTGGACTGCAGCCCATACTGCATGTAGCTGACTTTCTGAGGTTACCAGACGAGAAAACAACCCTGCAGAGAGTTTTAAGTGTAGCAGTTTTGGAGTCTAACTCTCATCCAAGACACATCTGGACTTTTGCCCCTCCTCCTTTCCTTTTTTTGTAATGCTGTGTGCTTGAAGTCCTGTCAGTACTTGGTGCATTCTACAGTTTTTCCAGTGTCCTTCACTGTGGGACTCCCAGTTGTGTGTTTTATTAAGACAAAGATAACTGGCTGTCCTTGAAACAGTGGTTAAATATTCACTTTGGCTGAGGATTTGTGACCTGTGGGCAAAAATCTGAGTTCTTACAGGCATGGTGATAGCAATGTTCTTTCTGAATAACGAGCTCTTGTTTTGGAGCAATACTTCTAAGACAACACAAAGAACAAAAAGAGAGAAGGGTAACTTAATGCAGTAAGTTGAAAGATGGTTTAGACTTTTGAGCATCTAGATTTAAGACCATGAAAAGTTTCCTTTGAATCTTTCCTGCCTTTCTACCATAACCTAGGCCTTGCAATCTCCCTCTTTTAGACTCTCTGCTCAAACACAACTTCTCCACCTGGCAAACCCCTACATTTTGCCACCCTCATCTCATCACAGTTTCTGCTCGGAACAATCCAAGTCACATCCCCTCCCAACTTTGCATCTGTATCTCTTAGTAGAACAGCTCCCCTACCTCCCAGCATTCCCTAAAGGCCAGCATGAAGCCTCTCAGCTTTCTCTTTTCATTTACCAATTAAACTTCCACAGCTAAGCTCAGTCATGTTTTGGCTTGAGACTAAAGTCCAGTTACTTTGGTACAGATTCATTGACTCATAGTATGGTTGGGGATGGAAGACACCTTGAAGATCATCAAGTTCCAAGACCCTTGCCATAGGCAGGGACACCTTCCACTAGACCGGGTTGCTCAAGGCCTCATCCAGCCTGGCCTTGAACATACCTGCAACTTCTGCCTGAAAAGCTCAAAGATAAACATTACCTTTCTATCTCAAGTATACCTCCTTTCCAGCCCCCAGTACTCTCCCCATCCCCAGATCCCAGGTTTCACTTTTGGCTCTAGCCTGGCACACTTTGCTTCAATACTCTTGCAGTTGTCTTACCCCTCTCTTTCATAAGCCATGCCAACCCATCCTCAAATCACCTCCTCCATCCCCTCAAGCCTTCTATCTCTGCTTCTCTAGGATCTGCACAGCTGCACTCTTCTCACCATCTGCAACCCCCTGTGCAATTCATCACCCAACACAACAGACCACAATTATTCACTGTTTGAAAAGACACCCTGGCATTTACATCTGTTTCTGGAAGAGATTCAAGAAGCCTGAATTCGCCTTCTTATCACAGAAGATCACTGTGTATCTTCCTGGCTTTACTTCACTGACAAAGTTTATTCCCTTGCCCAGACATAATAACAAGACATATTGGATAACCTAAATTCAGCTTAACAGAAGGATTTATTTCCTATGAAAGAGAATGACCCTTCAGACAAGGTATTAGATTTAGGCCCCTTCTGCTGGCAAGTGCTTTGCTCAAGTGAGTAACCCCCAGTGGGTTAGCTTTCATACTCTCCAACAAGTAGACAAAAATCTAACCTCCCCTATACACAGGGCCTGGAGCTGTGTACTTCACTTACTCCTCACTATCCTAATACTTTACTCATCCCACCAAAGTATTTTTATAGCCTCTTGTTGCTCAGCTATTGCATTTAAATAAATAAATAAATAAATCACTCCAACCTGCTAAAAATAAACTAACTTTGATTTAAGGGCATGCCACAGCTCAGAGCACCCAGAGTGGAACGTGGAACTAAATTCTTTCACTTTTTTTTTTGCTGATGGAGTTTGGGGTTTTTTTGGTTTAAAAACCCAGGCCTTCAGTTTGTTTTGGTGTTGTTTGATTTTTTTTTCCTGGTGTTTTAAGAACATCACACAAACCCCAAAGTTTACACTGAACTGGCATTGCTGATAGGAGTCTTGGCAACAGGTATGAATGCAATGAATCTACATTTTTTGGCAAATGGACATCAAGTGCTTGTACTTCCAAGCTACTGATAGAGGATATACTTGGGACACATGACTTCACAGTTCTAAATCAGGTCACTGTCTACAGTATGCAGATCACAAGCCTCACACTCCTGCATGATCAAAATATATCCAAAACACAACTAATTATTCCTAAGCTTCTTTCTGAGCTCTCTTCTCATCCTTCGTATGATGTGCTGACTGTCTGCTTACCCAGTTAACAGCCCCCTCCCTGCTAAAAACCTTATCACCTGTCTGTCACCCCACTTCTCCTCCCCACTTCTTTTAACTAAGGAAGCAGCTGAACAGTTTGATGAAACAGCCAGGATAAGAAAACCTGTTCTAAAAGCCATATATGTACTGTCAAATACCACTTTTAATTCACTTTGTAAAGCATTTTGGCTGATTGAATCAGACTCTGAAAAGGCAATGATAGGGACACAGCACTCACAGCCTTCTGCAGAGCCCAACAGAAGCGGTTGGTTGTAAAATGTTAAGGGTGCAGTTAGATAAGTTAAGCAATGGAATAGCTCCCTGACATCAAAAGATCTTTTCCACAGCTCTGTGACATTGTCAGCCCTGCACCTTCCCTCTCCCTTCTTCTTTTCCAGCCACACATCTCCATCCCGCCTCTGCTGGCCGTCACACTTCTCTGATCTCAGTGGCCACATCTGAAATAGTAAATAAAGCCAGGCCAAAGCCCAGGTTCAAGTCATGCTATTAAGAGTCCTCTCTGACACCATTTTGGCCCATACCAACTTGGCCCCGTCCCAGACAAACATGCAGGCACAGTTAAGGGGACAGCAAATTCAGAGCAGCAAACTGCTCTCCACCAGCAGGTTAGACGCCAGCATAACTTTTCAGGGGGAAAACTCTTGGGGAGGTGGGGGAGGAGGGGGGTGGGGGTGGGTGAGTGTGTGCATGAGATTCTATGATTTTGTTCTGGGTCCAGAGAATGGTCCCTGTCACCTTTTACCGTGTAGTGCAGACATAACCTCAGTGAGACAATTCACCTCGACGAGCTGGTTAGAAACCTAAGGCAGGACACAGCTAGAGCTAGCTGAACAGATTCACTAAGGGGCAGCTAAAAGGAAGGATCAAAACACAGGGATGGAAGCAAAGCAAAAGAAGCATCAAGAGGGAGCCTGACTGATCTGTAACAAGGGTTGCTAGATCAGATCAGGCCATGCTGTGTAACCTCACCTCTCTCTGTAAACCCCATAACTGCAGGGCTCTCAGGAACAGCACGGAGAGGGGACATCCTATTCTAATACTTAGGTAGTTCCAATATTTATGTCTTCATAGGTACATGTACACAAAAACATACACACACTGTGCATGCCACATAGAAGAGAAATAAAGCAAATGAAAGCTGCAAACTGAACAGTCACATATTCTTAAAGGATAATCACTACTGCAATACAATCCCCATTGCAAGGTTTATTATGGGATTTACAGCCCTGAGGAAATGTAACTCCTGCTAAATTTGGTTAGAATGATGGCAGTTCACTATGCTGAAAATTAGGTGTCCAAACCATACATTTAAGTTCCCCAGTTGACAGCTGTTTGAAGATACTGACCTGTCTATGTACAGCTCCATCTCTATGGAAGCACAGTACACAAAATGTACAGCTGCTGCTTTTTTTCAGATGCAGTATCCTGTGCTGCTTGTTTCCCAGTTAGACACTAAAGCTGCTGCCCAATTTGCTTCTAATCAGGCTGGCATGCTTAACTGCACACAGCAGTCTTTTGTTCTGAGATGGGTAAGAGTAAATAATTTGTTCTATATATAGAGAGAAAAGAGCTCATTTCAGAGGGAAAAAACCCAAACAAAGGAGTTCAAATCTCTTATGTGCTCTTCTCTATGGGCAGCTATGTGGGATATACAAACACATACATGACATCATTTTTAAGCTTTCACATACATACAGCACAACAACAGAAGTGGACCTTAAGCTCACAGAGCCAAATTTCCAACAACCAACTGGTCAGGAACAACCACAGAGAGAACTTTCACCTGTTTACATAGCTCTCTTGTAGTGAAACCATATCCATGCAGCATCTTACACTGACAAACACCCCCCACTCAAAACCCTATCACAATGCAGCACACTTGCTCCAAACAGAACGTTTACCTACAGACCAAGAAAAAAAGATTTTTAAAGCCACACTTAACCATTTTAAGCATTGCTGAGTAAACCTCAGTGTCCAATATTCTGTGCATAACTGCACTGGCTACTTTTTGAAATCATTCTTTGGACTCCTAAACTTCATCCAGAATCTCATTTTAGCCTCCATGAGAAACATCCTTCTTGTGCTAGCAATGCATGGTTCATGTAAGCTTCCCCTGAAAATTGCCCACAAGCCAGCAACATTCACTACCACCTCTGGGCTGCAATTAATTTTATTTTAACAGGCAAGTTGGTTGTAATGGAGAATTCATCAGCCCTGCTGTAAAGAATGCCATCAAGCACTGCCTGCTAATAAATCCAGGAGATGTCAAAGCAGGCTCTTGACACGACACCCACCTTCTCTTTCCTCTTCCCCCTCAAATCCAAATGGTTCCATATTATATATTCAAGCCTTACTAATCCATTTTCCACACATGTTGAACAAAGCTGTGAGAAGGTTTTGTTTTGTTTAATAAGAGCCTGCACCATGACTCCAATGTCACAAACTTCATAACACTCTTGCTGAAGCACTGCAAGTCTTCACTTTCAAATAGTTCCAGCCAACAAACAAAAGCTCTTCTCACCACCTGAACATTCACATTCTGGTTTAAATTCAGGGTCATAGCAATCATTTCCAATAAATATAGAAATAAGACATGCACTCAGCACCCTTATTTGTGCAGCCAAAAACACCCCAACAATGGCATTACAAGCCTGTATGCAGGTTACAGGAACTACTCAGCCAATATAACTGCTGGATGCATGGATACACACAAGACTCTGCCTCCAAACCTTTAGCACAGACTATAGAATAGTTTCAAATCACTCACTTATTTGGTCAAATCTAAGTAACATTACAGCAGGTTGTGTTACACAAAACACATCAAACTCTCAACCACTGACAACAATAAATGCTCTTGGCTCCAGGATATTATACCCTCCTAGATGAGTAAGAAGTTACTCAACCAGCAGTTAATTTGCACACTGCACAGCAGCTCTGGTTTCCTTACATACTTCTCAACAAACTGAAAACAGACTGATGAGATACAAAAATAGGAAAAGCCTGGACTCACTTTCACACGGATTTCAGCTGCCTGCAAACAAATACCAAAGGACCTTATGACTTCGGAAGCTGCTAACCATGCTGATTTCCTCAAGGCAGGAATATCTTTGAATAAGTTTCTTTTACTGTTTGGAAAACTTAAGTGACTAATTTGTTTATAAATGTGTCAAAACAGTCTATTAGCATTTCTAGAAATGGATAGGTAATTAGCCAAGTGCTTGCAAGCCTGTATCGCACTGTTAGCGTTCCCACAGGCGTAAGACAACTTGAAGCAATAAATGTAGATTAAAATAGCACCTCAGAACAAACTATGCCTGTTGTTAGGTAGCTCTCATCTTCATAGCTCCAAAGTGAAAACAAGAAATAACATAAAATAAATGCTTATGGCATTTTAAACCACAGCAAACAGTCACACAAACCTGCCAAGCCTCAGTCAGGACTAGAACACCAACGAATTGTACTTCACGATTTGTATTAATCTGTGCACGAGAAGCCCTTCACTGGACACACACATGATACTTCCTAGATACTTAAGAGACACATGCAATGCACTTATAAATAAATATTGTTACATAAGCAGAAACTATGAGAACTGGTATGAGGAAGTGGAATCAGACTTGGCAACATCTCAATGCCACATGCAATCTGGTCACACAACCACCTCCTCGTAGCAATGTAGTGTTTTTGAAACATGCCAAATATCGCACTCTGTAAGGCTGAAGAGACTTCAGTTTTGTTTACAGGACAGTGATGATTTCAAGCCTAACCTTACCAGGTAAACACTTTCTTCTCCAGTGAACATTCAGCACTCTACTTCATAAAAAGTCAACTGGGATTTAATTTTATGGACCTGCTCCTGTGAAATGCTGAGCACTCTGCTTCTAAAATATTAAGAATTCTTACTTCTACTGAATAAACTCTTTATGCAACTTTTCATGCAAGTCTAGCACAGCAATCCATATTAAAACAAGAGGAAATGTTACTTGCTCCGCTCTCCTGACTGTGCTGCTACTTTCCATTTATCAACTGTTGGCACTACTCGCTTAGGTTTCTTTCCTTGTTGCTTGACTGCGCATTAATCACCCTTCACAGAAACTCTACCTCAAATGTTTTTGTCTTCTCCGGTTGTTCAAAAACAATGCCAAGATAGCTCCCAGCCACGTATGTACTCACCACTTCATGCAGCATCTTGTAGGGCTGAAACAGAAGTTGTTTTCCAGAACATGTTCCCTTTCCATTTCATGTGCACGTTGGGGATGACGAGTGGCTCTCCGTTAATAAAAAGCAGCACACATTCTTTCTTTAAAGAAGAAACAAACACAGTGATCAATAACATTTCCCAAAGCTGATTAATTTTATATTGATATACCGCAATTTAATGGGGTGTTATGCTTTTTTATGGTTTGAAATGACTGAGGCTTTCAATACAACACCTAGCTTCACAGCAGCACGACACTGACACCTAGCTAACCAGGGTATCTCTCAGTATCGCTCTGATCTTCTTTTCCTCACAGCAGAAAAAAAATCCACTTGTCTAAGGCCACCACAGTGGAAGCTTTGTGTGTGATTTCAATTATGATTATTGTTACAGAGTAACACACTTCTACTCCTAAAGCCCATTCTTACAAACTCAGTGGTCTCTGGAGGTGCCTCCCAGCCCATAACATTCTGTGATTTTGTAGACAAACTGTTAAGTTATAGTTTCGTAGATGCAAGCACGCACACACGTCCCACAAGGTGCCTTTGAAACTGGGCCTTTAAGTGCCATTCACACCCTAAAAGGTAGAGATTTTACTTTTCCATACTATATAAGGCCTAAAACACAAACAAACAAACAAACAAACCCAAACAAAAAAACTAATGCACATATAAAAAAACAAAAGGTTGATGGCATTGGCTCCCCAGTCCACTCAACTAAAAACCAAACAAATCAAAGACTGCAAAAGCTATCAGGTTAAATAAAAAAATGTTACAATTCCAACATGCTGTAAGAAAGGGTTTCAAGATATGTGAGTGAATTCAACCTCATTTCTTTTCCCAGACAAATGTTATGTTCTCTTCTTACCCCCCCCCCACCTCCTCGCCTTCCAACAAATATGCCACGTGCAAGAGAAACAGAACTCAGAACTCAAATCTCAGCAGGAAAGCTAAGGCAGAGAAAAAGAGAGTGTGACCGAATGGCTATTTGCCATTTGGAATTAAGAGCTGCTTCTGAAAAAAATACTAAGAAAATTTGCATTGCCCTCTTTGATCACTTTGGGTGAACAGGGAGCACTATAATCCATTTTCTAGAACGAGATGAATATCCTAGGCCACGTCTCCTGCTCTCCTGCAAGACATTACCTTCTCAACCTATTTTTATTACACCCAGCACATAGAACATACAGCATAACAGTACAGAAATCCTCACTGTAATGTAACCTTTTCTCCATGGTGTAAAATTCAGAATGCACCTTTAAAGAAGATACAGCACTGAGTGTTATGAACAGAAAACAAAGACTGAAAAGCAAGCGAGAATCCCACCAAGGTTTTCAGGCCATTTGTAATAAGGAGCCCGAACAACCTACACTACCTGACTGCAGAGGATGGCAGTCAATAGAAGGCATCACCAGATTGATAAGGATTTTTTTTTCCCCCTTGGTCTATGCCAAGTGTTCCTTCCAAACATGGGAAAAGAAATGTAAAGCTGGCTACACAGCTCTGCAAGCCTCCGATAAGGTCTGCACAGGCTCTCACCCTTCCACAGCACTACATTGCTCTGCTTGAAAATCCAAAACCATGCCACTAAAAGTAACTAAGAGCCAATGGCTGCTTGAGAGCGCTCCTGCCAAATAACAAAGGTTATATAACACTGGTTGAGCTTTGAGTAGACTTGTGACCACATCACATGAACCACAACTGCCCTCAGTTTCAGTGGGAGGCCAGGTAGCCTCAGTGCTGTCGGTGATTCTGAATTTATAAAGGAAATACAGTTTCTAGCTTATTAACCTTGCTGCCTGCAAAGACCACGTGAATTTCAACCCAGTAATCAGAGTTAAATGCCAACAAGAGATTCTGTGCACGTTCTACAATATGAAGTAAATTGTGATCAAAACTTCCCTTCCTGACAAAAACTTATGCAACATCTTTACTTGTGCACAACTAAGACATCCAATGCCATCAGAGTGCCAAACATCATTATTATAGATAATCCTGTCTGACGAATCCTGTGCTCACACTTCTTCCATCAGAGAGCTTAGAAACTATCAGCAAGGCTGTGCTAATCTTAACGTGAATACAAGGCAGTGCCTTGTAGCACTCCATTCCATCACTTCTTCAACGCTGTCTTTTGCACTTACTGGACAGCCCCGTAGGGACAACCAAACCCACGTTTTTCTCATCAAACCACAAAAGCAAATAAAGGGAGAACTCCCACTGACCCTCTCCTCACGCAAGGATATTTGACTCTGACCGACTGCCTGGTAAAAGCACAACCCGCCTGGCCAAGCCAAGCCGACACGGGTAGCCTCCAAGCACCTATTTTCCGCCTAGTGCCCCAGATAATTTCTCAAACCACGTTAAAGACAATTCAAATGCGCTGCGTTTAAGAGACGTGACAGTTGCAAACCAGCACCGTGCCTGACGGAACATCGCCTTTTCTGTTTCCCACCCCCACAGCACACTGAAGTCTCCCCATTAAGTTTCCAGGCTCCCTCTTTTACCTACACATACCAAGCTCTGCCAAGGCCGGCTCTTGCTCGTCCTTTAGCCTCACTGGCCCCGGGCTGCCGCCCACCGCGGTCCCGGCAGGGCGGGCAGCTGGCGCGATGCCCGAGCGCAGCAGCCGGAACAGCTAAAGCATCTCCCCAGGCCAGCTAACTCCTTCTCGCCTTTGCCACAGCCGCAGTTTTTCGCAGGGAGCTTCAAAACGCGGCGACAAGATAAACACACGCGTTAAAAAAGCAATAAAATAAATCAATGAAAGGGGAGAGGGGTAAGAGGAAAAGACAGGTCATAAGCAAAACCGCCACCGTGCGAGCGAGGTGGGGGACATCACCCAGCCGCCCTCCCACCGCCAACGCCCCCCCTCCCCGCGCTCCCCCTCAGCCGCCGGAGTCCCAGCTGGCGCTCAGGCAGCCGCAGGGGGCGGGGAGGGGGCGGACGCCCCTAAGGCAATACCGTGGATTACTGGCGGCCCGCAGGCAGGCGGAGAGGCGCAGCCGCTCGCCTAGGCGAAAGGGGTCTGTGGGCAGGGTCGGGTCGGGTCGGGTCTGGCAAGCGCCACCTCGTCCCCCGGCTACCGCTCCGCCGCCGGGCCGCCCGGCTCTCGGCGCACACGCGCGCCCAACGCTTCCCGACCGCCGATGCCGGCGCACGAGCACCCTCTCGCCGCCAGCCTTAGCCAGGGTGAGCAGCTGCCGGGCGCTGTCAGCCCGGCGGGGCGAGGGTCGCGGAGGGGGAAGGAGGAGGACACGGGCACCCCGCCGCTGCGCCTGGCTGACTCCGGGCGGCAGGGTGACAGGTACCGGAAGTGAGGTCGTGGCACACACCTCCCGCCACGGCCGCGCGCCATTGGCTGCGCGCGGGCAGACCTGCGCGGGCCGGCCGCGGCGCGAGGGCGGGCGCGCTCCTCCTCCGCCCCCTTCCCTCCCTCCCTCCCTCCGCTGGAGCCGGCGGCCGGGAGCCGCCTCCGGGGCTTCCCCGACCCTGAGCGAAGTTCTGCCCTGTCCCTGCAGCCTACAGGCTGCGGGGGGCGAGCGGCCGTGTCCTGGCCCTGAGGGGAGACGCGCGCGGGTCGTGGCGAAGAGGCTTCTCCGTGAGTGCGGCCGGCTGAGGAACTGCCGCGTTCAGAAAGTCACTGCGGGGCACGTCTACGGAACAGAGCCCAAAGCCCCTGAGCAAGGCTTTGTCGTGGACGTTAGCTTCTTGAGGCTCTTGGAAAGGTAACCCGAAGCACACACAGAGCGGGTTTAAAAGAGGAGTTGTTTCCCCTGCCTCTATTTCTGCTCTGGCTGCTTCCTGCGTATTAAAGTCCTTGGTGATCCTCATGCCAGGGGCGAGCCCTGTACAAAAACTGGCACTAGGGGGTTTAAACCATAGTTACATTTTCATTGTCGAGCTCTCACTGCATTTAGAGGGAAGGAAGAAAAAAAGGGGTTAAAAAAAGAGAAGCTTTATTCCTGACCTGAGTAGCCAGGAGTGCCAGGGACACAACCATGAGCTGCTTGAGATCTTGTTTTACATGCACCAAGCACAACACACGTGGGCAGCTCCTGCTTAGTTTCACTCGATGGAAGCACAGTTTGTGGCAGCTCAGAAAAGAGAAACACAGGCCCAGAAGAGAGGGAGAAAGCTTGGCCCCAGCCGCAGCAAGGGCTGCAGAGCGTGTGCAGCTCGGGAGCCCTCAGCACAGGAAGGACGTGGAGCTGGGGGAGAGGGTCCAGAGGAGGCCAGGAAAATGATCAGGGGGTTAGAGAACCTCTGCTACGAGGACAGGCTGAGGGAGCTGGGGGTGTTCAGCCTGGAGAAGAGACCTAAGGGAGACCTAACAGCAGCCTGCCAGTACCTGAAGGGGCTCCAAGAAGGCTGCAGAGGGACTGCTTGCAAAGACCTGCAGGGACAGGACGAGAGGCAGTGGTTTGAAATGAGAGCAGAGCAGATTTAGATTGGATGTGAGGAACAAGTTCTTTAGCATGAGGGTGGTGAAACACTGGAACAGGTTGCCCAGGGAGGTATTTGAGGCCCCATGCCAGGAGACATTGAGGGTAAGGCTGGGTGTGGTGGGTCGAAGTTCCCCCCCCCACCCCCAGCATTAAATTAGCCAGACTAACTCAGCTGGAAGCAAATGGAAGCTGTATTTACAAGCAAAACTACAATCTACAATGGAATGCAATGAACATGTACAAATACACAGGATTTACAATTAACAAACAACATGAACCCCCCCCTGGTCAGAGACCAAGGAAACTGTCCCTCTGCCCCTCCCCTCCCCCCAAAAGGGAGAAAGGAGCAGAGAGAAAGCAGCAGTTAGACTTAACCAAAGTAATGCAGCCAAGGTCAGCAAAAGCAGAATTAATATCTCCCGAGTGAAGTAAGCAGAGAAGAGATCAGAAGGAGAAAGAATTGTTTCAATGTAGCCAGTCTTATACTAGGTATTTCCCCACTGAATTTGTTTAGAATTATCTTTAGTTTTCCTTTTTGCACCCAATAGTGATTTATTTATATTTTTCTGCTCAAAACCTGTAGCAAATTTTTAAAGGCATAGCCTAAGACTACCACAGTGGGCAAGGCTCTGAGCAACCTGATCTAGCAGAGGACGTCCCTGCTGACTGCAGGGAGGTTGGACTGGATGAGCTTTGGAAGTCCCTTCCAACCTAGACCGTTCTGTGATTCTATGGTTCTGTTTAACTCCACACATGTCTCAATCTTTAGGTTAAGCACATGCTTATCCTAAACTGGACGTGCTGAACCTAAAGCACGATACTGGAGCGCTCCATGTAGGAGCAACAGTACTGGTAGGTGTTTGGAAAAGCATCAGAAAGCATGTGTGAGTGTGAGCCAATAAAATGCAGTATTAACAACATAAGACATGCAGTCAAAAGCCCTTATATTTACAGCAAGTAATTTCAAAAGCCTTTTCAGACTATTCCCAGCCAGTTCCAGTCACAGCCCGGCTTTTCAGTCACTGGCGCAGCTCTGAGGTCTGTGGAGAGCCAAGCCGATTTTGAAAGTTAGTGACTAGTTTTAACACTGTATTTCTCCACAGCAAGTGTGTAACAGAGCTCAGCTGGTAACAAGGCTCAGGGACTATTTCTATGAAAGGTGTTACCTCAGCACATGATCCTAGAGGTCTTTCCCAACCCAAAGAATTCTCTGGGATTCTAGATGAGCTTTTAATTCGGTTTGGTTTTTTTTTCCCCCTGAAATATACCCAAGCAAAAGAAGCTTCTGTACAGTTACAAATACATGCTGATTTTCTTTGGATGTGTGATCAGCTCTTGAAACTGGTTCCCCTCTTCGCTTCTCAAGGAAGCTGTGGAGAATGAGGACACTCGTGTTTGAGTTTCTGTCCTGACCTTTCAGGATGGATTTAGGAAGTCTGTTTGCATGTGCGTTTGTGTTGCTGGTCCCTGAGGTGACATTGTAGAAGCACAGCAGTGTAACTCTCCAAAGTAAGATCTTGGCATGGTTGCAGGCTTCTGCCAGGGGAATTTGCATATTTTGAGGGATTCACCACATCAGGGCATTGCTGTTGACAGTGAGAGGCATGCCAGGCTGTCTAGGCTTTATCCTAGCTGTCAAGCTCAACCAGCTCTTCTGAGGCAAAGAGGTATTTCGTACATCTTGTCCTGGCTCATGCACTAATGCTGTCCCACCAAATATTCATTGGGAACTAAAATGAGTTGTGGGCTGTTGCCTATTTATGAGTTGTGGGCTCCCCATCCCACACTCTCTGATAACCAAACTCGCAGCAGCCTCTGTCTGCAGCGTGGTTGGGGAAGAGGCCTGTGGTTATTCTAGACAAAGCACAGCTCTCTTGTGCTCTTTGGAAGTATTTCCTTCTAAAGAAGTTTCCTGCATGTTGTCCACAAAAAAATGGCTGCTGTACAAGGAGGCATCTGTGAAGAAGGAGGAGAATGTACCCTGCCTTTCAGTTCTTTCCCCAGCAGACCGTGGTGATTCCTTTTGCACCAAAAGCTCTTTTTAAGTGCAGACTGCTGACTGGATTGCATCAGTTTGTATCACAGTTTGAATCTTAATCACACACTAAATATCGTAAACATCCATCAGCTATTTAAATGTGCCAGCTTTTAGAATCAGAACTTAAGATTATTTACTAGGCTCTTACCTGGAATAAGCTTTAATTTGTGTTACATTCTATTAATATGCAACAACCATATTACTATTGCTTAACAGCTTGACAGTTGAGAAACAAGCAGCCAGGCTTGTGCAGTCATTGATTTTTCCATCTTTCCAGTAGCCAGCTGGCTCTGCCACAGGTCTGCATGGTCATGCACAGCATTTCTGTCACAGGATGTTTTCCTTTCCAAAGCAAAAATACCTTTCCCTCTTTTGAAAGGCCAGATATGGACTGTCTTCTAACAGTTCTGTGGAAGCAGGGGAGCAGATCCAAGACAACATGAATTCATTCAAAAGTCTGGGAAACAGACTGCTCCAGCAGTTAATAACAGTGCCTTTGCCACCTCATCCAGCCATGGGTAAAACACAGGAAGTGGGCTGACCCTGTGCTCAAATATTTGTTGTGGTTTTTCTTGCTGATCTGATGACAGAGATTTTAACAGACAATGTGTCTTATTTATGCTGAGTCATCATGAAGGTGCTACATCTGGGTCAGGCCAGTCGCAGGCACAAATCCAGGCTAGGTGCAGAGTGGATTGAGGGCAGCTCTGAAGAAAGAGACTTAGGGGTGTTGGTTGGTTGAGAAGCTCCCCAGGAGCCAGCAGTGCCCTCATTTAGCCCAGCAGGCAGCGGTGTGCTGGGCTGCAGCCAGAGCAGTGTGGGCAGCAGGACAAGAGAGGGGATTCTGCCCCTTGACTCTGCTCTGCTGAGACCTCACCTCCAATCCTGCCTCCAGTTCTGGTGTCCCCAGCAGAAGGACACAGAGCTGGAAGAGAAAGTTCAGAGGAGGGCCACAAAGATGATCCACGGGCTGGAGCAGCTCTGCTGTGAGGACAGGCTGAGGGAGCTGGGGGTGTTCAGCCTGGAGAAGTGAAGACTCTGGGGGGACCTTAAAGCTGCCCCCCAGTACCTGAAGGGATCCTGCAGGAAGGCTGCAGAGGGACTTTTCCTGAGGGTGTCTAGAGACAGGCCAAGGGGGAATGGTTTGAAGCTGAGGCACAGCAGGATTGGACTGGAGTTGAGGAAGAAGTTCTTCAGTATGAGAGTGGTAACACTTTGGCACAGGCTGCCCAGGGAGCCTGGGGGTGTTGAAGGCCAGGTTGGATGAGGCCTTGAGCAGCTGAGTCTAGTTGAGAGGTGTCCCTGCCCATGGTGGGGAGGTTGCAGTAGATGATCTCTGAGGTCCTTTCAATCCTGCGTCATTCTAGGGTTCTATGATCTGTGAGATTTATCTGTCTTGACCTGTCATTCTGAAGCTCTGTCCCTGCAGAGCAGTATTGTTAAGGAAACATCTGTGCTACTTTGCTGCTGATTTTAGGGCAGGTTGGTTTAGGGAGGGTCTGTTGGTTTTAGATGCATGTCTCTCTCCTGGATTAGAACAAACCTCTGAAGTTGATAAATGAAAACTTTTTAAGATAAATCATACTGTGCTCATCTTGTCTCACTTTGGCATGACAGGTTCTGGATGAAATCAGGTGCAAGTTTCAGGTTTGCACAAGTCGAATGTTCCACCAAACTCTTTAGACATGGGATTATTTTTTGTTTGGTTTAGATCTAAAATATCTCCCAGCAAAATAAGTGATTCAAGCTGTTCTTTAACTGCTGTCAGAGATGTTTCCTGTGCCATGCCATCAATGTAAGGTATGGACTCAGCCATTCAGGCAATTTCTACCCATACTTGAGAATGACTTGCCTCATTACTCTTTACTTACCAGTGTTAACACCAAACATTCCAGCCACCCATACAGAAGGGTTTAGGTTGGAAAGGACCTTAAAGATCATCAAATTCCAACCCAGCTGCCACAGGCAGAAGCATCTTCTACTAGCCCAGGTTGCTCAAGGCTCATCCAACCTGGCCTTGAACACCTCCAGGGTGGGGGGTATCTGCGAGCTCCCCAGGCATCCTGTTTCAGTGTCTTACCCCAGTTTCTTCCTAATCTCCCATCTAAATCTTCCATCTCAAAGCCATTGCCCCTCATCCTGTCATAAGAAGCCTTCATAAAAATCCCTCCCCAGCTTCTGGAAGGCTGCTCCAAGGTCTCCCCAGAGCCTTCTCTCCCCTGGGCTGAACCACCCCAACTCTCTCAGCCTGTCCCTATACCTCTCTTCCTTTGTCAAAAAGACTAAGAACAGTTGCATGTAAGATGATGGTGCTTTAAACTTATCAATCAACCCTTCTTAAACCACAATGTTTAGAAGTTCTCCCATAATCAAACCCTTTTTATGCTAGTGGTGTCATCATCACTCTGGGTAGCAGCCATGTGGAGAATTGTTGACCTGCCATCCTCTGGATGTGCCAGTTCTCTCCCGCGCCCTGTCATTATTGCTGTCAGGCCATTTCTCCAGTTCAGTGAAAAAACTTCTTTAATGGAAAACTATTTGCAGTGAGCAAGTAATGCAGGATGCACACATTAAAGGTGAACTGAAAGACAGGGGTAACCAGTGTGTCCTGAAGGGTTTTTCTGAGGGGAAGCCCACGCTTGAGTCTCCTGCAGGATATGGAGGAACCACAGGGGAAATAATGAACTCAAGATAAGCAACTGTTCTTAAAACTCAGCTGTGCTTTGCTTTCCCAGATACTCCCTGCTTTCTCTTCTGAATCATTTCTCCCTCCAATGTAAAAATCCCTTTTCTATACATTTCTTTTGGTACTGGACACTATTAGCAGACTCAGCCAGATTGAGTGGGTTGTTTTATGGTGGGGTTTTTTTGGTTGTTGTTGCTGTTTGTTTTGGTGTTGGTTTTTTTGTGGGTTTTGTTTGGTTGGTTTTTTGGTTGGTTAGTTTTGGTTTGGGTTAGTTTTGGTTTGGGTTTGTTTTGGTTTAAGGGTTTTGTTGGGGGGTTTTTGGCTATTTTTTTTCCTCCAAGAACTGCTAAAAAATGGGTTAGAGTGAGTATAATTAAATTACACGTCCTTAGATCACTGCTTGGTATCTTGAACTGGAGAGCAGTTTTGTTGTGCTGTTACTGACATTTTTTACTCTTTCTGTCCTTCCTTTGATTCATGTGGTACTTGCCAGGAGCTGTGGCTGAAGGAATAACAGTTACCTCCTATATAGATTCTCTCCCCCCTCCCCATTATTCTTGGAAATAGATGCACTTTTAATTTGGTTAATGATGAATCTGCCTGCTTCATGGATTTTAAATCATTGACCTTTGCATTTCCAGTCCTTTGAACTGAACACTATTTGAATGTTTCCTATCTCAAAGAAAAAAGACTTTATTTTCTCATCCAGGCTTGAAGTCCTTTTTGCACCTTTCCCCCCCATCTCAGTTTCACATTTGTTTTCTCTGTCTTATTGAGATTCTACTCTTTGGCAACTTAAAATCTCTCCCTGTCATCACCACTGTAACTGTGATTCATCTTACTCATGAGCTGACTATTGCAACATCTCTTTGGGCCTACATTCTTCCCCCTCTCCAGCTAAAGCTATCTTTTGCTGTCACTCTCAAGTCTCTTTACTATTTACATCAACTCTCTCCACCTCTCTGATGTCTCCTGCCAATTCCTAACCCTTCTTTCCTGTAATTTCCTGTGTTCTCTCTACTGTCCTTTAATAATCTGCCCTTTCCCTGCAAAGTTTTTATATTAGCAGAACATATTAGGACACTGAAGCAAGAACAAATGTAGGGCAGATTGCTTTTTAAATGCAGTTGTTAACAACTTCTCCTTGGTTTTCTTTTAAATGTGTCCTCCTGTATACACCTCTGCAGCATTTGTGTACTGTAGTGCACGCCTAGGTCGGCTTACACTGCAATTAGTACATTCTCCCATACTTTGATCAGTACTTATTCTTATCTGGCCTTTGTTGTAGCCTTTATCTAGGCATTAGTAATTTCTGCACCTTTGCTCCCATTTTGTGCAGATTTCAAGAAGGAATTACCATCTAAATGTCAGCTTGCTGTGCTTTCATCTCCTTGTAAGTAATTCAGACCAAGTACAGAAAGGAAAACTAGAGCTGGAACTCGTGTTTGCTTCCATACTAAGTAGGTGCAGTTCCCACCGAGTTCTTCATACACCACAGCTGTAAGCACATTTATTTAGCAAGCAGACCCAGTGTGTTATTGCCAGAGCGCCCAAGGAGAGCCAGTGTGAACAATGTACACATATATTTGTTTTGGTGCAAAGTCCAGTGGCTTCTGAAGGCCAGTTTAAAGCTAAGCTGTTTGTTTTGGTTTGTTTGGTTGGTTGCTTTGTTTCTAATCAAGGCAATTAAAGGGAAAGTACAGGTTGCATGCTGCTTTCAAGAGTGGTGGCACCTAGTGAGCAGGCAGGATACACACTGGGTGGCACTGGTTCTTTGTATGCACGCCAGTGCATTTTACAGAGCTCGTCTCATCACGGTTTTGCAGTCCTTCAAAACCTTAATGCCAGCAGTTTCTTTTCCTGTTTGCCTGTAGTACTGCAAATGCAGGTTTTGAAAGCCCCTAAGATTTCCTCCCCCTGGAGAAGGGGCAAGTATTTGCCTCAGACTGTCAAGTACAGATTCTGAGTTTGGGTTCTAGGGTGGGTAAATCTCAAAGCAATTAGCTGAGTAACTATCTAGCTTAAACTGTTTTCCTAGCCTGTTTCCAGGCCATGACTAACACTCACTGTGCAACACCCAGCCTTTTCCAGCACTCACAGCTGAGTTACTGACCAGATGCTAGAGCTGCCTTGAATGAAGAACTACCACACACTGCATTTCTGGGCTCTTTGCTCAATCATTGCATATTTACAAGCCAGAGTTTTAAACAAAAAGCAACACACATGGGTTTGAGCTGCTGCTTTGCAGGTACCACTTTCTCCTTCACACTTTGACTGTCCATGTCCTGACTGTTCAAGTATTTCTCACTACTCTTTACATTGGTCAGCTCTGCTGTGTGAGCAGGAACTAAGCCCTAGGTAGGATATTTTTAAGAGCAAGATTGTACTTCTGAAATGGTTTACAGTGTTTGATCAAATAATTTTATATCAAGACCTTAAATAAGACAGAAGAGGGAGGTCAGATGAGATTTGAGAACACAAGCAGATTTACTGTGCTGTAAGGCATATTAACAAGCTTACTGCTTGCTAGAAACTGGGGGAATACTCATCTCAAGCCAGTAGCAGAAAGGTCACAGTTTTCTGATCCTGTGGCCTCAGAAACATCCAAATACCCATCCTCATGCAATACTGCACTGCTCCTCAGTTGCCCCAGCTCCAGTGCTTCGCCAGGCCACACTGCGAACCAGATCAGGGGATCTCTTACACTGAGAAGTCATACAAAAAAGAGCAGCAGGAATTAAAACTGATTTCCTGATCCAGCTCATGGCACACCCCACCATGCCCTGGAGAGCTGGCACGTTGTGATGAAGGATTGCTGGCTGAATTCCTTCCATCTGCATTACTTCTGAAATTAGCCTGACATCAAATCACAGTCATGCTTGATCAAAGAAACAGAGATGGCTGTCATGGGTGATCTGAGGAATAAGGAATATGGCTTATTTTAGTTATGAGGATCCTGGAAAAGAAGGTCATTTTCAGCTGGATCATGAGGAGCAAAGCTCATGAGGTATCTGTAGGACCACAGCACAGGCAAGTCCTGGTTGTTTGGACATAAGGAATGTAAACAGTGGCAGGAGCTGTAGCACTGAAAGCCTTCTGAGCTTGGAGAATTTGGGAGGGATGTCATTTCAGCAACACAAAAGCATCAGCTACTAACACTGTATTTATCCAAATCATAAAGAATAATTTTAAATAAGAAGAGGTTTTGGAGCTGTATTTAGCTGGAAGATCTGTGTGGGAGAGGGGTGGATACCTTTGGACTTCGTTAATAATTAAGTGGAAGAGTGTGTTAAAGCCTATGGAATGGATAGCATGGTAGTAAAAATACTGTGACTCACTGAAAGTTAGGGGTTAGCAAACAGGCAGAAGTAAACAAAATTGCACAAGACAGATCCTTGTGCAGCTAGAGCTGTCCCTCTTTAGTAAAGCTGTGACTGAAATGCTCCACTCACTTCTGGAAACCTCCTGGAAATAATTTGATACTGAACCTGCAAGCAAACCATTGTTGTGTTCAGAGCTGGAGGCAAATCCAGCACATTTGCCAGTCCTCTCCTGTAATATTTGCAATATTCAGCATATTTTCCAAACAGTTTTGGTTGGGTTTTTGTTTGTTTGTTCCCTCCCCCCCCCCCCCCCCCCCCCAATAATAAGCTAATATTTTGCCAGCTTTAAGAAAAAAATACACAAAGAAATCTTCTCTTCTCAGATCAATTTCTTCACTCCAAACACAAGGAGAACCAGAATAAAAAGTCTGGACATATGGTTAAAAAAAACCACACCACCAAGGACTTCTATAAGCCACCAGGCCTCTGAAGTCTGCTTTTCTGCATGCTGGTGCTACTGGATGCTGAGTTTTTAACTGAGTTATTTTAAAAGGCTTCCCCCATTTAAAAAGAAAAAAAAAAATCAATTATGAATTGCAGACCTTTCTCTGGTTTTACCACCCACTTCTGGCTTGAGGTAACATTCAGCCTGCTGCTACACTTGGCTTTATAAACTGGCAGACAAAATTCACAATGCTTGGAAGTAAAGCAGCAAATACTCAAAAGCTGGTCCCTTGGCAGCTGCCTGCCTCTCAGGGTTTGCATGCACTTCTTGTCTAGGTTCCCTGCTCCAGCCATAGTTGGAAACCCCAAAGGTTCCCAGGCCACTGGGAAACACAGACAACAGGATCAAAGTGGATCATTGACGCCCTTCAACAAGGAGTATCATACAAGAATGGCTAATTAGAACTGTATCACAGAATTGTCAGGGTTGGAAGGGACCTGAAAGGTCATCCAGTTCCAACGCCCCATGCCACAGGCAGGGACACCTCACACTACATCAGGTTGCCCAGAGCCACATCCAGCCTGGCTTCCAGGGTTGGGGCTTCCACCACCTCCCTGGGCAACCTGTTGCAGTGTCTCACCACCCTTGTGGGGAATAACTTCTTCCTAATGTCTATCTAAATATAGCATCCTCTAGCTTGGATCCATACTGAACTGTATCATAGAGTTTTGCATCCATATTGGTTCCTGCTACCAGTTTCTTAGATTACCCAATTCATCTTTGTGTAACTCTGCAAATTTGAGCACAAGCCCTGTGAGGAGAGGCTGAGGGAGCTGGGATTGTTTAGCCTGGAGAAGAGGAAGCTCAGGGGAGTCCTCATTGCTCTCTACAACTACCTGAAGGGTGATTGTAGCCAGGAAGGGGTTGGTCTCTTCTCTCAAGCAACCAGCATCAGAACAAGAGGACACAGTCTCAAGCTGTGCCAGGGGAAGTTTAGGCTGGAGGTGAAGAGAAAGTTCTTCACAGAGAGAGTCATTCACCATTGGAATGTGCTGCCCAGGGAGGTGGTGGAGTCCCCATCCCTGGAGGTGTTCAAGAGGGGACTGGATGTGGCACTTGGTGCCATGGTCTAGTCATGAGGTCTGTGGTGACAGGTTGGACTTGATGATCTTTGAGGTCTCTTCCAACCTTAGTGATACTGTGATAACAGATTTCTGTTTAATGCCCAGACTGGGATTTTCAAATGCACCCCCACAGCTCAGGATACCTCCAATTTGTTTCTACTGAACCTTGTCTGCATACCTAGCCCATGTCTCCTCCTGAAATGTTTACACTCTGGGAGCCTACCTGCAGAAGACAAAAGAGCCCTGTCACTCTTCCGCGTGTCAGTGCTGCTGTTGTCACGGGCAGAAAGCCTTTAATGAAACATACATAAAGGGAGCTCCTGCTGCCACTGAAGAAAATGAGGTGCAGGCAAGGCACTGTTATGTTATTCAAGGGTAAACGAGGCTAGATTAACCAAGGGTGTGAGTGTGCTGACATCACCTAATTACTTGGTGGTAGAATTACAAGTACTGTCTCTCCACTTCAGATTTTACAGTTAGATTAACTATTACATATTACTGTGCTCTAAGAGAAGCACTTTGGTCTAAGCAAAAACAAAGCCAAGCTAAGCCAAGCGAAAATCCACCTTGGTTTTGGGTTTTTGTTTGTTTGTTTGTGGGGTTTTGTTTGGGTTTTTATTTTTATTATTTTTTTCTTCCTAAGGGTAAAGTTATAGACTAATTTTAGGACTGAAAACCAAGACCAGGAAGAAATCCTCTAATCAGGATGTTGCAAGGCTACAGCAGTGTGTTTTCTAGTGGCAGAGTTACACAGCACTGTATACAGAATTGTGTTTCTGGCAGCAGTCGTCTTATGGGTGATGTAGATGCTCAAGCACTGGACCCCTTCTCTTCCTCCTACCCCTTCTTTCAGGCATAGGCTTCACCATTTACCTTCTTTGGGCTTTGGTGTTTTTCAGTCCCCTTGGTGAGTCAAAATTTGACTCACTAACCTGCCCCAAAGACTGCAAAGCTTTCTATAGGTTAGTGAGTTGCAATGACTCAGCCAGGAGCCACTAAACACCAGAGCAAGTACAAGGATGAGGAGAGGACCTCTGGAGAGGGCAGGAGGAAGTGAGATCTGCGAGATCTCTCCCCTTGCAGCTGTGAGGTATTACATCAGTTCAGTTGTTTGTTAAACCACACCTTGGAAGAAGGTGGTAAAGGCCACTTGCTTTGGCTATTTAAAGATAGATCAAGGAGTGGCTGAAATCGGTATTGGCTCATTTGGTTTTCCATAGCACCAATTATAGTCCTCTTTTCTTCCCCCACTATCATCAAACCCCTTGACTGGGGCAACGTCTCTCTGAACAAGCCCACACTGTCCTTTCCTGATCAGTTTTTAAAGCCCTATTTCTTGTGCAAGCCCAGTTTTTTTCCCCTTTTCCAGTTAGTCAGCTCTCCATTGACTGCTATCAACATCATTGTGCTAGGATTCTGCTCCTCTTTTCCTGAGTATTCAGTTCTTTGGGACAAAAACCTTATCATTTCACTTGATTTTGTAGAGTCCTCTTTGCCTATACATAGCTAAAGACCCCGAGACAGTTTAACAGCTTCCATTTGCTCTTAGAGAAAAGCTCAGTCACGATCCCACTCTCAATCCCATCAACAGTATACAGGAAAAAAACCCATTGAGTATTATTAAGCAAATAATGGTGCACTCTGCACAAAATAGAGTGGGATACTAGAACCAAAATGTACTTCATACAAACTCAGCCTCTGATTAAAAAACTACTGATGCAATGCTGACTTCTAACCAAAAGATAATCCATCATTCCTGGAAGAGCCCATCCATCATGCCTGCAAGAGGCACAACCAATGCTTTTTTTGGTTAGTCTGTTGTTTCTAGGGCTTACAATTATGGTTTTTCACTCCAGAAACTTTGCAGCTGGCATATGTATGTGTGTGTGTGTGCACATACATGTATATATATAAAATAATCCTACTGGTGCTTTGATTTAGAAATACACCTTCAGCTGTTACATGAATCTGAACAGATCTAATCAGAATCTAACCTTTTAAGCCCCAGCTACAGTGTTTTCTCCTGGAAGGTTTTCACATGTGATTCACCCCCCCCCCCCCATGGTTCAGGCTCCCTTTGCATAGGTTCTGTTTTCCCTCCTGGCCATAAATTTGAGAGATGATGTGTGTTGTACTACCAGGGATTGTACTTTGAAATCAGGTTTAGATTTCATTGCTAATCTGGTGCCCTGCTTTTCTCTTCTGTAAACAATGCTCTGCAGTGTCCAATGGGCCTGAGCCCAGCCAGGCTGTTCAGTAAGCAGCCTCCAGGTAGAGTTACTAGGGACAAACCCTGCATTAAAAGAGAAGCTTGATAATACAAATGTATGAGAAATCTCTACTCAATGCTTCTTGCAATGTACATCTGTTAGCAGCTTTCTGGATTTGGATGGCTGAGCTGGACCCCATTCCAGTGACAAATAACAGATTGTACTCAGAGCAGCCTGTACCTGATACCAGGTTTCTGATAAGCTCCTGGATACCAAAAAGATTATTGAGCAAACGTTTGATACCATTTGATGTTAAGCTTCCATTTCTGATCACAATTCATTAGGTAATTCAATTCTAAGGCTTTGTTGATCCAGCAGATTTAAAACTGCCTTAGGAAACTCCACCTGTATTCACTGGCTTTACCATAGAATCATCACAGAATGCCTTAGGTTGGAAGGGACCTCAGAGATCATCTCCTCCAAGCTCCCCACCATGGGCAGGGACACCTCTCAGCTAGACTCAGCAGCTCAAGGCCTCATCCAGCCTGGCCTTCAACACCCCCAGGAAGGAAGCAGCCACAGCCTCCCTGGGCAGCCTGTTCCACAGTCTCACCACCCTGGTACTGAAGAACTTCTTCCTCAGCTCCAGTCTAACCCTGCTGTGCCTCAGCTTCAAACCATTCCCCCTTGGCCTGTCTCTAGACACCCTCAGGAAAAGTCTCTCTGCAACCTTCCTGGAGGATCCCTTCAGCTATTGGAAGGCAGCTCTAAGGTCTCCACCCTGGAGTCTTCTCTGCTCCAGGCTAAACATAGAATCATAGTTGGGGCTGTTCAGTCTGGAGAAGAAAAGGCTCCGAGGTGACCTCATTGTGGCCTTCCAGTATCTGAAGGGGGCTACAAGAAGGCTGGGGAAGGACTTCTCAGGATCTCAGGTAGTGATAGGACTAGGGGGAATGGAATGAAGCTGGAGGTGGGAAGATTCAGGCTGGACGTGAGGAGGAGGTTCTTCACCATGAGAGTGGTGAAGCCCTGGAATGGGTTGTCCAGGGAGGTGTTTAAGCCCAGGCTGGATGAGGCTCTGGCCAGCCTGATCTAGTGTGGGGTATCCCTGCCCATGGCAGGGGGGTTGGAACTAGATGATCCTTGTGGTGCCTTCCAACCCTGACTGATACTCTGATACTATGATAGAATCAATAAGGTTGGAAAAGACCTCAGAGATCATCAAGTCCAACCTGTCACCCAACACCTCATGACTAACTAAACCATAGCTTGAAGTGCCACATCCAGTCCCTAACAAGCAAAACCTAACAAGCACCAAAATGATCCTTCTCATACCATTATCAGTATCAGTGTCAACACTGCAAAACTGCCAGAACACCAGTGGCTGATTTCCCTTAAATTAACATTTATTCCTAACCAAATTTTGTCTCTACAAATAAGGAATTGCCACCTCAGCCCTCCAAGACCTTTTGAACCTTAAAAAAGAATTCACTCTCTGTTTAAATAGCTCTCTGACAGCATCAAAAACATTGTAGTCCCTCTCCTGAGGATCTTCTCAGAAGCAAAGTTTTATGACACAGCCAGCAGAACCTGACCAGTTGAGCCATCAAAAACCACTGAAGCAAACCCTAAATCCAGTTTTAGCAAACCATAAAGCAGTACTCTGTGATACTCTGTGGATAGTTTCATATTACCAGCAGCTGGTTTAAAATAGTAACAGGCCAATTAGGTTATCCTCTAAAGTAATATTTGCATGAAGTAAACAGACATTGGGTAACTGTGGACTTTTGTACCAGTGATTAGGTTGCAGCAAGCCACATTAAAAACAAGGTGGAGACTAGAAGAAAACTGGACATAAACCAACCTGAGCACTTTTTCTGTTCTGCTGCTTGGGAGGATATATATTCTTTGAACAAGGAGGAAAAGAATTACTTTTGCTACCAAAAGTAAGCCCCAGGCCCCACAAGGAAACACAGTTATTCCACACTGCTATCCCTCAAACCCAAATAACACAATTCTTCCACGTTCCTTATCCATCTGACTGATACTCCAAGCTTTGTGATATTCATTCTTCTGAGATCACCAAAGAGGTTGAGAAGAGAAGAGAAGAGAAGAGAAGAGAAGAGAAGAGAAGAGAAGAGAAGAGAAGAGAAGAGAAGAGAAGAGAAGAGAAGAGAAGAGAAGAGAAGAGAAGAGAAGAGAAGAGAAGAGAAGAGAAGAGAAGAGAAGAGAAGAGAAGAGAAGAGAAGAGAAGAGAAGAGAAGAGAAGAGAAGAGAAGAGAGCCTGTGATGCATTTTTCTGAATCATAACCCCTAGAAATAAAAACCAGTGTATCTGGCTCCTGAGGAGAGGGAAGACTTCTGTGTTCCAAGACAAAGAAACAGGATACAGCCTCCAAAGCTCATCCAGTCCAAACCCCTCTGCAGTCAGCAGGGACGTCCTCAACTACAGCAGGTTGCTCAGAGCCTTGTAAAACCTAACCTGAAACACATCCAGGGATGGAGCCTCAACCACCTCCCTGGGCAACCTGTTCCAGTGTTCCTCCACCCTCATGATAAAGAACTTGTTCCTCACATCCAATCTAAATCTGCTCTGCTCTCATTTCAAACCATTGCCCCTGGTTCCGTCCCTTCAGGTCTTGCAAAGTCCCTCTGCAGCCTTCTTGGAGCCCCCTTCAGGTACTGCCAGGCTGCTCTTAGGTCTGCCTGGAGCCTTCTCTTCTCCAGGCTGAACACCCCCAGCTCCCTCAGCCTGTCCTTGTAGCAGAGCTGCTCCAGCCCCCCGATGACTTTTGTGGCTCACCTCTGGACCCTGCTCCATCAGGTCCATGTCCTTCCTGTGTTGAGGGCTCCCTGGACACAGCACTGCAGGTGAGATTTCAGCAGAGGAGAGCAGACCAGAGGCCATGATGCTTTGGATGCCAATGGCCCTCTGGGCTGCAAGCTCACACTATTGGCTCATGTCCAGCTTCTCATCCACCAGCATCCCCAAGAAGAGAACAACTGCTTTGAGAAGGGAGTAAGGCCCTTTAAAAGCTGTCTCTTTAACAAATGGTGGTGTTTCTCCAGTTGATAACGGGGTTGAGCTCATCTCTCTGAAGTTTAGCATGGGCACACGTTTATTTTTTCAGTGATAAAATCTATAGCACTTCTCATCCTAGCAGGATTCTAAAACTCTGCACCAGAGGTCTGCTGCAGTTATGCATGGAGGCAGAGAGTGCATCAGAGATTCAAACTGCGTATTTCAAAACCACCTGGTGAACCATTTTCAAACACAGTGATGACAATGAATCAAAGACTGTGCTCAGGGACACATATGATGATTGCTGTGTGTGCCACAGAAGTCACTGTAAGAGAATTTCCTGTGTTCTGAAAGGTAGTGAAGGAAACAGTAAGCTTTGAAGAGCATCTCTGTGCAGTTTACAGCAGGTTGTAAATTCTGCAGATCAGGTGCAGCACATTTTAACCAGAAGCTGGATTCTCTCCAGGTTTTCCTGGGGAAAGGAGCATCCAGCGAAGAGGCAGCAAATCCAAAGTGCTGGGGTGGCAGTGATGCTTGGGGCTGATTAGCACACATTCAAAGGGCTGCATCCCAGCTAGCCTACAAGCTCTGTTTTCACTACTGAATGCTTTCTGAGGACACATTGAACCCAGCTGCTTTACTTACTAAGGGAAAGACAGCAAAGATGACTTTTTATCTCTTCTATAAACCCCAAAATAACTCACTGCTGAGCAGATCTGTGGCAGAGGGCAGGGCACAAGAATGCTTTCATGAAGGAGAAGGCTGAGTGAGGAGTTTGCTTCCTTCTGCTGTGCTCTTTTGGTCATTTAAGCAGCACCATTTATCAGCTGGCTGCAGTCTGCAGGTGTTTCCAACTGACTGCAGGCTGCTTACTAAATAGCTGTTGCACAGGCTGCTGCTTACCATGGGCCTATAGATGGCATCACCAGAAGGTCTTTTAATGAGGATCCCCGTGGAAAGGTGGTGTTGGGCATGCAGCAGCATAGGTGGAGCTCTGCAGAGCTAGATGCAGCTGCAGTGATGTCACCACCTTGTGCTGGTTTAGTTAGTTAATTGATTTACATAACATTTTAACAAATCAAGTTCTTCTTAAGAGCTTCAGAGCCTTGCTCAGCAAACCATCATGTCATGAGCCTGTATAAAAACGTCCAAGTATTTCTACATTCTTTGTCTTCTTATACAAGGTAGTGGTACTGATTGCATGGTTCATGAACAGCTTGGGAGCAAGCTAGAAAAGTTAAGGACTTTAGCAGAACCACTTCTATCCATACACACATTTTAAGCATACTGGAAAAGAAAGCCTGATTTCCCACTCATTTTGTGCAATGGGAGTCTCATCTGGTTGTCTCCTCACCCCTGATTTCTTCAGCTTCATGTCATAGAATCCTAGAATGCCTTAGCTTGGAAAAGACCTCAGAGATCATCTGCTCCAACCTCCCCACCATGGGCAGGGACACCTTTCAGCTAGACTCAGCTGCTCAAGGCCTCATCCAACCCAGCCTTCAACACCCCCACACAGGAGGCAGCCACAGCCTCCCTGGGCAGCCTGTTCCACAGTCTCACCACTCTCATACTGAAGAACTTCTTCCTCAGCTCCAGTCTAACCCTGCTGTGCCTCAGCTTCAAACCATTCCCCCTTGGCCTGTCTCTAGACACCCTCAGGAAAAGTTCCTCTGCAACCTTTCCTGTGGGATACCTTTAGGTATTAGAAGGCAGCTCTAAGGTCTCCACCCTGAGTCTTCTCCAGGCTGAACACTCCCAGCCCCCTCAGCCTATCCTAATAGCAGAGGTGCTCCAGCCCTTGGATCATCTTTATGTCCTTTTGGGCTGAACTACCTGATTAGTTCCTCTGCCCATGCTGCCTGCCTGCTTACTCTTTCAGAGTGGAAAGGGACCACAGGACCAAGCAAACACTAGTTGTGTTGCTTTTGACTATTCAGTTGCCAGTTTTCACTTAGTTTGTGAGACCTTGATTTTTTTTGACTCTAATGAAGGTCAGGTTGGATGAGGCCTTCAGCAGCTGAGTTTAGCTGAGAGGTGTCCCTGCCCAGAGTGGGGAGGTTGCCTAAGCCATTCTAGGACTCTAGGATTAATATCCCTCTAGCAATTTTGGCTAAGTCAGCTTGCCCCCAGTGCCCCTTGTCCTGTCCTTGGACATCCCTGAGCAGAGCCTGGCTCCAGCCCTGCACATCTTTAAACCCAGCAATGAGGGCAGGCCTCAGGCTCCTCTGCTCCAAGCTCCAAGGCCCAGCTCCCTCAGCCTGTCCTCACAGGGAGGTGTTCCAAGAGTGCAAGTACTGCATCTAACATTGATTAACACCATTACTAATGTGTACACTGTCACTTCTACATTATTTTTGTTACAGCAGTAACTCAGATCAATGAATGTGACCTTTTCTAGCTGACTCTGCCTTGGCAGGAGGGTTGGACTCGATGAACTCCAGAGGTCCATTCCAACCCGTCCCCCACAGCAAACTGCTGTCTAAGCTGTCAGCTCGTGGCTTGGACAACAACACTCTGTGCTGGGTTAGGAACTGGCTGGAGGGCCGAGCCCAGAGAGTGGTGGTGAATGGTGCCACATCCAGCTGGCAGCCAGGCACTAGTAGTGTGCCCCAGGGATCAGTGCTGGGCCCTGTGCTCTTTAACATCTTCATTGATGATCTGGATGAGGGGATTGAGTCAGTCATCAGCAAGGTTGCAGATGACACCAAGTTAGGAGCAGATGTTAGTCAGTTAGAGGGTGGAAAGGCTCTGCAGAGGGACCTCGACCAACTGGACAGATGGTCAGAGTCCAGCAGGATGGCATTCAACAAGTCCAAGTGCCGAGTGCTGCACTTTGGCCACAACAACCCCATGCAGAGCTACAGGCTAGGGTCAGAGTGGCTGGAGAGCTGCCACACAGAGAGGGACCTGGGGGTGCTGATTGACAGCCGCCTAAACATGAGCCAGCAGTGTGTCCAGGTGGCCAAGAAGTCCTATGGCATCCTGGCCTACATCAGGAACAGTGTGGCCAGCAGGAGCAGGGAAGTCATTGTGCCCCTGGACTCTGCATTGGTTAGGCCGCACCTTGAGTCCTGTGTCCAGTTCTGGGTAACTCGGTTTAAGAAGAACATTGAGACACTTGAATGTGTCCAGAGAAGGGCAACAAGGCTGGTGAGAGGCCTTGAGCACAGCCCTGTGAGGGGAGGCTGAGGGAGCTGGGGTTGTTTAGCCTGGAGAAGAGGAGGCTCAGGGGAGACCTCATTGCCCTCTACAACTACCTGAAAGGTGGTTGTAGCCAGGAAGGGGTTGGCCCCTTCTCCCAGGCAACCAGCACCAGAACAAGAGGACACAGTCTCAAGCTGTGCCAGGGGAAGCTTAGACTCGAGGTGAGGAGAAAGTTCTTCACTGAGAGAGTCATTCACCATTGGAATGTGCTGCCCAGGGAGGTGGTGGAGTCACCATCCCTGGAGGGGTTCAAGAGGGGATTGGATGTGGCACTTGGTGCCATGGTCTAGTCATGGGGTCTGTGTTGATGGGTTGGACTCGATGATCCTTGAGGTCTCTTCCAACCTTAGTTATATTGTGATACTGTGAACCCCTACCATGCTGTGATTCTGTGAAATGTTTCTTTGCACACTGGGAAATCTCATCTTTGCAGACAACACACTAAACCCTACAGATTTCTTACCCAAAACTCCAACTACATTCTAACTGCTGTGATTGGAACAAAACCACATCAACTCTCTGTTCAATTTATGACTTCTCTTTGCACTAATTTCTGTTTATACCCACAGAGAAACAAGAGAAAGAATTTAGGCTGTTTGCAGTGATATCCCATTCAGACTGTATAGCACTGCTGGTTATTCATCACACTAAGAGGAGAATGACAAACACCTGACATCTAGTGGCAGCTACCTCACAGATAACTGCAAAGCACACTTAGTGTGGAAGAAGTGAGGGAACTGCAAATGGCCAAATCAAAGTGGGCACAAAGTAAGCTGCACCTGTGGAGTCTGAACTCTCACTAGTTGCTTTGTTAGATTTTTTTGTTTAATTAGCTTTTCTGTTGAGATCCCAGCTGGGAATCCAGGATATTTTTGCTTCTGCAATGTTTATTCTGGAACCTTCAGTTCACTGCTGTGTTGAGGAAGAGTGTGCATGCTCTTCTCGAAAAAGGTTGGCCAAAAGACCTGTAGCAATATCTAACAGGTTTTAGAACCTCACAAAAGAAGTTTCTGGCAGTTTGCCACTTTGGTTGCTTCCCCTCTGTGCACACATGGTCATTCAACAAGCACCCTGCAACCCTCATTAGAGTTTATTCCATCTCACCTGACACAGATCATAGAATGATAGACTGGCTGAGGTTGGAAGAACCTCAGAGATCTACTCCAACCTTCCCCTTCCTTGTGGAGGTAGAGTGTGGCCTCAAGGTGCCTTTGTTACCTTCATTCTTTTAGGGGAAAACAAAAGCTCTCTAAGGAAGTGTTGGCTGACTGCTAGCAGGTGCAGGAGTGGCTGTAGTTCAGTGGTGCTACGTGTAGAAAGAAGGTCAGAGAGTATCATCTATGCAGATGAAACCTCTCAACTGCTTTGTGACCATCATGGTGCTTTCTGTGCTATCCAGTCTATTGTGAACCAGAGACAGCCCAAGAGTATTTTAGGTGCCATGGTTTAGTTGTCATGAGGTGTTAGGTGTTAGGTAATAGGTTGGACTTGATGATCTCTGAGGTCTTTTCCAACCTGGTTGATTCTCTGAGTCCATCTGATAGCTTTAAGAACTCTATAGGTCTCTCCATAGCAGGCAAACAGGCCTAGAATAGCTCAGGTTGGAAGGGACCTCAGAGATCATCCCCTCCACCCTCCCCACCATGGGCAGGGACACCTCTCAACTAGACTCAGCTGCTCAAGGCCTCATCCAGCCTGGCCTTCAACATCCCCAGGCAGGAGGCAGCCACAGCCTCCCTGGGCAGCCTGTGCCAGACTCTCACCACCCTCACACTCAAGAACTTCTTCCTCAGCTCCAGTCTAACCCTCCTCTGCCTCAGATTCAAACCATTCCGCCTTGGCCTGTCTCTAGATACCCTCAGGAAAAGTCCCTCTGCAGCCTTCCTGAAGGATCCCTTCAGCTCTTGAAAGGGAGCTCTAAGGTCCTCCTGGAGTCTTCTCCAGGCTGAACACCCCCAGCCCATCCTCAGCCATTTCTGTTCATTTTTCCAGGCACATAAAAGTTTGTTCCCTAGGATGCCTTGTCAGATTTGGAGCCCTTCCAGTACCTGATGAGCACATTAACAGAGCTCCCATTCACAGGCCAGAGCCTGCCAGTTCCATCTAATTTTAGTGAAGCTGCTATTTATAGGCAGATTGCTGCATTTTCACTTGTGAAATCCTCCCGACTGCTAGGCATGGAGGGAGCACATTTTTGTGCTGTTTTAGTTGGCGCACAGAAAGTTCATGGCTGCAATTTCCCTACATCCAAAGCGCTCTGCAATGCTCCCAAAGTCACAGCAATGCTCCAGGTAATGATTTACACCAAAAAAAAAACACCCAACCCCAAACAAAACCCCAAGGTGGCACCACTGGCAGTTTGTTTCTCAATCCTCCCCGCTGGTTCCTGTGCCAGTACCAGGCAAGCCAGGAGGCAGATCACAGCACTACATTGTGGCCTCAGCGAAGTGTCAAGCTCGATGTCAAAACGTTTTGGCATAGAGAACTTTGCTCTATGCCAGAAAGTTTCAAGGTCTAAAGAATGGTGTAGAGGGGGAGAATTTGGGGATGGATCTCTCCATGCTGTAATAGAGATGAGTTGAACTAAACTCTTTCTGCCTTAATTCCCTGTGTAAGAAAGAGCACATCAATAACAGGAGTACCAGCACCTACCTTGGCACCACGGTGTTCGCTAAGAATTCATTCACTAGCTTTGCAAGCAGTGTTAAATCATAGAAGGATTTGGGTTGGAAGGGACCTCCAAAGTTCATCCAGTCCAACCCCTCTGCAGTCAGCAGGGACATCCTCCACAAGAGCAAGTTGCTCAGAGCCTTGTAAAGCCTAGTCTGGAATATCTCCAGGGATGGGGCCTTGACCACCTCCCTGGGAAATCTGTTGCAGTATTCCAGCACCTTCATGCTAAAGAACTTGTTCCTCACATCCAATCTAAATCTGCTCTGCACTCATTTCCAACCACTGTCCCTGGTCCTGTCCCTGCAGGCCTTTGCAAACAGTCCCTCTGCAGCCTTCTTGGAGCCCCTTCAGGTACTGGAGGCTGCTCTTAGGTCTGCCTGGAGCACTCTCTTCTCCAGGCTGAACACCCCCAGCTCCCTCAGCCTGTCCTTGTAGCAGAGGTGCTCCCACCCCCTATCATCTTCATAGCCCTCCTCTGGATCTGCTCCATCAGGTCCATGTCCTTCCTTCATCTGTTGAGGGCTCCACAGCTCATTCCCTCATTCTTGCTCCAATAGAATAGAATAGAATAGAATAAACCAGGTTGGAAGAGACCTTTGAGATCATCACGTCCAACCTATCAACCAACACCACCTAATCAACTAAACCATGCAACCAAGCATCCTATCAAGTCTCCTCCTAAACACCTCCAGTGATGGTGACTCCACCACCTCCCTGGGCAGCACATTCCAATGGGCAATCACTCTCTCTGTGTAGAACTTCCTCCTAACCTCCAGCCTAAACCTCCCATAGTAGCCATGACAACTTTAGAGGCTGGAGCAAATACAAGTGTGATAGCCACAGGAAGTCAGAAAACAATCTTCCTACCCATCATTGTTAATTGCACTCTGCTTCTCAGATCATAAATGTATCACCAAAAGAAAGAGGCATTGCACCAGCACAGAGTTTGGTTCAGCTGAAATTCATATTCAGCCTGTCTGGAATTATACCCAGGCAGAGTTGAGCTGGAACTGACCCAGAGAAGTGGGTAACCAGGTACACAGGACAGAAGACATTTTTTTTGTCTATTAATTTGTAGCTGATTGTTCCACCTGCTGAAGTCCACAGCTGCCAATGCAGAGGCCATGGGCTGGCAGAGGACAGTCATTACTCTAACTTCCAGAAGCAGAAACATGTTTTAGCCGCATGGTTCCATCAGTAAGACTGTGCAGCTCCCCACCTCCACCTCACCCCCCTCCCCACTCCAGCTGAACACATGTTCTAGGGAAATGATTGCTGTGGATGTTCCTGCAGATGCAAGCTGCAGTGTTGCCTAATGACAGTCACAGCTGAGGTTGTGACACAGCTTGAAGAGGATCCCAGATTAACAAATATTTAGATCAGTTCAACCAGGATTTATGGTGGATGAGGATGATCCTCCTGTGTTACTGGCAGGGAAACACTGAAAAACCCAGCAGGCATACTTGGTTCTTTTTTGGGGTGGTGGGGAATGTAGAAAGAGAGGTGATGCAACATGCTGAGGTGATAGCACTGGTCAGGAGTTCAGAGGGTTTCCATCTCTGGTTTCCATCTCTGTTTGGGCAGACCCAAGTGTCTGCATGTTGATGTGTCCTGCTCAGACCACACCTGTGACACTGTGTCCAGTTTTGGGCTCCCCCAGCTCAAGAGAGACAGAGACCTGATGGAGAGAATCCAACAGAGGCTATGAGGGTGACTGGGGTTCTTGAACATCTCTGCTGAGGGCTCTGGGGCAATACAGTCTGGAGAGCAGAAGGCTCAGAAAGGATCTGATCAGTAAGTATCCGAGGGGTGAGTGCCAAGATGAAGGTGCCAGGCTCTGTGTGGTAGTGCCCAGTGACAGGACAAGGAACAGCAGGTCCAGGCTGGAACACAGGAGGTTCCACCTCAACACGAGGAGACACTTCTGTATGGTGAGGGTGATGGAGCCCTGGAGCAGGCTGCCCAGAGAGGTTGTAGAGTCTCCTCTGCAGACTTTGCAAACCTACCTGGATGTGTTCCTGTGTGAACTGCCCTGGGTGACCCTGCTCTGGCAGGGGAGTTGGACCTGTGGAGGTCCCTTCCAACCCCTAACCTTCTGTGATGCTGGGTAAAGCACAGATGTGCTTGGCCAGCCCATCACTGGTACATTAGCTATGTCTCACTGAAGTTCTCTAAATCTTGAATGGAACCAAGAGGTAAGAAGCCTTTCTGCCAAGTGCCCACACCACAGATGTGCCCTTGTTCAGCCTGGCAGAACAGCCACCACTTCATGCCTGGGTCAGACCACTGGCCATGGGAACTCTGGCAGAAACCCAGCCCTCCTCACAGCCTCGAGGCTGATTCCTGGGCACATCCATTGCTTTTTCTCTTTACCTCATTGCATTAGATTGCTAATCCTCTTCCATAATCACAAATCAAGGTCTTCTTAAGCAGACTTATTTCCTAATGCTTTTAGTCACTTCTGAGAACCTCCTTCAAGAGCAGCTTTCCACAAAAAAAGCCCCACAAGATGATTTATTCACTCTTACTTCACAGGCTGGCTCATCTCTTTATTTGCACCACATCAAGCTCTCTTGTTTATCGTGTGTCTATTAAGCAAATTAATTATCCTGTTCTTGTTTGCATTGCTGTATTTTATGTGTCTTTGCAGCCTTCCCAGAAATCTCCAGTGCATTACTGCTGCTCCCATAAACTGTGTTTTCTTCCACCCGTGGAGACAAGATCCAATTTTTCATCATCAGACTCAAGCCCAATGTGATTTCTCTTCATCAGTGCCTTTAGTGAAACCTGATTCATCACCACCTCTTGCCATACACTCTGTAATAGAGGGTGAAAAGTTGCAGGTGGTGATCAGCCACAGCAGCTCCTCCTGCCACCACCTTGGGGCTGGGTTTTGCAAGCACAGAAATGCAACATGTCCATCCTCCTTGGATCAGTACTCCTACTCATCCCAGGTATTTAGAGCATTGATGAGCTACATCACAGTGATTTATGGAAGGATTTTGAAATAATCACCCCCAACTGGTGATGTTTCTCACACCTGTGGTACTTGAACTACTGGTGAGTTCTTCCTTATGGAGAAGGTCTGGATAATAGCATGGCAGGAACTTCAGGGAAGGATTTTACCTGTATGGAGAAAAACCTGCTCTGCATCCCTTCATGGAGATGCTGGTGGTGGAAAAAGCTGCCAGCATAGAGTTCCTCTATAAACCTTTGAGGAACCTTGGCACTTCAGAGGAGAGCTGTAGATTGGAGCACTTGGTTTGGAATGTATCCCAGAATCCCAGCATGGTTAGGATTGGAAGGGACCTCTGGAGATAGGAGAGAGGAACCTTGGAACTTCAGGCCTTGAGCAATCTGGTCTAGTGGGAGGTGCCCCTGCCAATGGCAGGGGGGGTTGCAATTAGATGCTCTTCAAGGTCCTTTCCAACCCAAACCATCCTATGAATCTATTCCAGGAGTAAGACATTTTCTTCTGCAACTGATACCTGCTTTTTCTAGCTATTTTAGGGTAAAGCAATCACTTCCATCCTTCCCAACCTCCCCCCCCCCCCCCCCCCAAACCTTTATGTTCTAGTTCATTATTCTCAGACCAAGAGCATCAGAATCATTCTACATCTTGACTGATCCTGTATTGCTAGAAAAGGGACACTTTAACCATCTTCTACTCTCTTATGGCAGTCAGGTTTGGGTCTATAAACTCCAGTATCTGTAACCAAAGTGGAAAAAAAAGGAAATACTGGAAGGACCCAGGCTCCAAGCTAAGGAATCTTCACAACTTTTAATTTCTCAACAATCTTTTAAGGTCCTTTTTCAAGTTCCTTGCTGCTGTGAAGGGGCTGAGGTTTTTGTTGTTGTGTTCTGCAAAGGAGTTGATTTCTGTTGTTGTTCTCACATACTGCTTAAGGACATTTTCTGATCACTGGCAGCCAGCTGGGTGTTGGCTTCATCACAGAATACTATGGGTTGGGAGGGACTTCAAAAGATGATCCAGCCAAACCCCGCTGCCAGAGTTTTGAGTCTCCAGAGGACACTCCACAAGCTCCCTGGCCAGCCTCTTCCAGGGCTCTGTCACCCTCAAAGTAAATTTTTTCCCCTATGTTCAGATGGAACCTCCTGGGTTACAGTTTTTGCCCATTGCTCCTGCAAAGAGTCTGGCCTCATCCTCTTGCTCTTTAGATATTTATAACCATTGATAAGATTCCCTTTCAGTCCTCTCTTCTCCAGGCTGAAGTCCCCAGGTCTCAGCCTTTCCCCATAAGAGAGCTGCTCCAGTCCCCTAATCATCTCCAGAATCCTCCAGAACTACTCTTCAGTAGTTCCCTGTCTCTCTCTTGAGCTGGAGAGCCCAGAACTGGACAGAGTACTGCAGATGTGGCCTCACCACAGAGCAGAGAGAGAGAAGAACATCCCTTGACCTCCTGGCCACATTCTTCTTCATGAACCCCAGAATCCCATTGGCCTTCCTGGCCACAAGAGCACACTACTGACTCACGGTTAACTTGTTATCCACCAGGATTCCCAGGCCCTTCTCCACAGAGCTGCTTCCCAGCAGGTCAACCCCTAACCTGTACTGGTCAATGGGGTTATTTGTACTTTGAATTTGGGATTCACCTCATCTTGGACTTTCCAAATCTTCAGTGCACCTTCACACCTACAAGTTAATAACAGTGCTTCTAAAAATCTCTTTTCCCCTGACTCTTTTTTTCCGTGACTCCATCTTGCATGTTAGGAAGTTGAAAGCTCCAACAGCTGCTGAATATTGAATTGCAGAGGATCCTTCTGGCTTTCACTTGGCTTGCAAAATCTCCCCCACTCAGGAGTTCAGATATTGTTTGAGACAAACCCTCAGTTTCCAGACTGATTCAGATGGAGTTATTTTAAGCTAATGTATACTCCCTTCAGAGGCTGCTGCCTGTGGAGAGGGGAGGAATCTGCATTTTGAGAAACTCCAGTCAGAACCATCAGGCTCAGCTTCAGCCCCTCTCCAGCATCATGTTTCTATCTCCTGACTAGGCCAACTTCTTCCACTACAGGTTAATTTTATCATCATCCCAGTTCAACCAACTATTTTTCCAACCTGATCATGTTGCACATACGCAGTCTCAGCTGCATTTTCATCACCTGCTGAGCAACTCCCCCTGTGTCCTCCCTTACTCCTGCTTCTAATTTTCCATTTTCTGGATTTCCTCCTCCTTTAGGAGACAGGGGACAAGTCAGTTGGCTTTCAACCTTACCCTGGCTGTTAGCCCACCGTTTGATTTACCACCAGGCTGAACATATGACAGGGCATTAACTGCAAACACCAATCCACTAGTGCACAGCCAGACCTTGTTCTGCTTTTCAGGAACTCCTGTAATCTAGTTGTCCATGTCAGGCAATGCACACTTCAAACGAAGCAGCTTCTGATTCTGTTGTTAATCAGAAAAGGAATCTGAGAAGAGACAGGTAAAATTTACTCCCCAAATTCCCATTACATTTTGTATTTTAACAGCACATTACTGTGCTTTGACTATTGGGATTTCTTATGATGGGATTTGAATTCATAGAGCTATCATCGTAGAAGGGCTTAGGTTGGAAGGGACCTCAGAGATCATCTGCTTCAACTCCCCTGCTATGCTCAGGGACACCTCTCAACTAGACTCAACTGCTCAAGGCCTCATCCAGCCTGGCCTTCAACACCCCCAGGCAGGAGGCAGCCACAGCCTCCCTGGGCAGCCTGTGCCAGAGCCTCACCAACCTCATACTCAGGAACTTCTTCCTCAGCTCCAGTCTAAGCCTGCTGTGCCTCAGCTTCAAACCATTCCTCCTTGTCCTGTCTCTAGAAACCCTTAGGAAAAGTTCCTCTGCAGCCTTCCTGGAGGATCCCCTCAGGTACTGGAGGGCAGCTTTCAGGTCCTTCATCTGTGGTGCTGCACTACTTTGACCTTTCTTTCTTTAAATATTCATAACACAGCCCAGCAAGAAGTGCAGTACAGTTTAAGCTGTAGCTTTTATACTTTCACTCTGTTGTGAAACCCCAGTTATGAGTCCCACTGGAACAGTTAGAACTGAGAGCACTAATCAAGTGCAAGGGCAAGAGGCTCCTAACAGGAAGAACAGAACCTGAGGACCCTCTTCATGACTCTTGCATAGCCAAGGACATTGTAATACAAAGGCAGTGAAACATAATGCAAAAATTAGTAACTAGCTAACTAATTATCCCTAGTGAAGTCTGCTATCAACATGAGTGCTGTCAGCTGGAAGTGCACCCCTGGTCAAAGCAAGGGACCCACACAAGTACAGCAGCTTTAAGATTTATCCTACCCATGTTTATCTCCACCATGTTCTTTTCAAGCCAAGTCTCTACTGCAAATGAAGCATACCACAAAGAAAACCACCAAAATGAAAGCAGGTTGAGTGCTGTGGCAGCTTCTTGACAAAACTCTTTCAAGCCAGTGCCCCTACCGTAGGAAAAGCCTTTCACAAGTTCTCAAGTGAAGTAGACTCTGTCCTTCCAAGGAGACACCTCTGGCTGAGACAGGAGTGCTGCATCTGCTGTTCTCATCCACATCCACCTCTCATAGATTGAGTTGGATTGGAAGGGGCCTTGAACATTTTCTAGTTCCAATCCCACTGCCATGGGTAGGAGGACTTTCTACTAGACCAGGAAGCTCAAGGCCTCATCCAACCTGGCCTTAAACACCTCCAGGGAGGAGGCAGCCACCACCTCCCTGGGCAACCAGTTCCAGTGTCTCCCCAGCCTCACTGTAAAGAATTTCTTCCTAATCTCCAGTCTCCATCTGCCCTCCTCAAGCTTCAATCCATTCCCTCTCATCCTATCACTACAAGCCCTTGGGAAAAAGTCCTTTCCTAGCTTTCTTGTAGGCAACCTGTTCCAATGTCTCACCACCCTCACTATCAACAATTTCTTACTGCTGTTTGAGCTGCCATGGGCACTCCAGAAGAGTTAACCATAACAGCTGGGGAAAAAAGCTTCTCTTTTTGCTAATTTTCAATCTGCCATTCCCTAGGTCTCTTACTGAATGAGGCAAGATGCAGTTGTTCACCTTCTCCACATCATCAGCAGCTGAAGACTAAGATGAGGACAACCTCTTAGCAAAGACACAGGATCTTCTGATGAGGTAAGTTACCAAAACAACATCAGAAAACAAAAGCAGGCAGCATGTTCATACTGTAGGAGGTCCTGCCACCTCTTATTAGTGATAGAGCATCTTCAAAACACACAAGGACTAATTGAGATCTTGCACTTGAAAGTGTGTTAAAGAGATTAATTTGGATGTCATCATACAGAGGCACACACTGGGAGGAAATAAATAGGAGAAATTCAGCAATCAGTTGGAAAACAGAGCTGGAGAACACAGGGGTCCCAAGGATACTGGGAGGACACACAATTTCCCTGCTGGTAAAGTTGTATCATTCCCCCTTCTTCAGATGCCAGCTTGGAGGATACCACCTATCTCAGGAGAAGCTTCTCAGCAGTCACCTTCTAGGGCAAAGGTGATCTAGTGGACGGTGTCCCTGCTAACTGCATGGGAGTTGGACAGGATGCCCTTTGGAGGTGCCTTCCAACCCATTCTATCATGCTGTGATCAATCTGAGTGAAAGGCAGCACACCAGAGCTTGTCTGATTAACAAAGGGCAACACCCCTGCAGTTGATGGGGATTACAGCACCCACCTAGGAGGGGGGAAAAGCTCCTATCCCTGCCTGCTATCCCTTGTTTCAAGACCAGCACCTCAGCAGTAGGTGTTGGTCCAGGTGTCATTAGTTGGCTGTAATTAGAGCTTTCCTCTCTCTTGCCAGCTGCCTCACATTGCCTTTTGACACAGTGTTTAATGCAGGCTGTGGTCCCACAGCTCTGCCACTGTACTTCTGCCACCCTGCCTGGGCTGCAAGGTCTCCTATTATCCATCTACAGAGAAAAGGCAGTGCCTGAATTTTCCCTGTGCAGTTCTGGAAGAATAGATTAATATATGGAAATAACTCTATTAAAGTAGAGTTACTTAGAGCATTACTTTCCTCTTCACACCTCCCTAATCATATTGATCAAACCAGGCATAGCTTTTGCCCTACTTCCTGATGGATGAAAGATTCACAAATCATTCTCCTTCAGCACAAACAGCAGAGAAGCTCTGCAGGAGGACACCATTAACCTACAAAAACATAGGTTGGTGCCACAGGAGGAGGACAGAAAGCCTGTTTGGGTGAATGTGTGACTTCTACCAACCCTGATGCCACGTGTCTTTCTGACACTCCCTGTCTAACATTCATTTAACTCACCAACAGTATTTTGGCTTTTCCCACATGTGCTGAGTTGTAATCAAAGACAGCAGCTGATGTCAAAGCAGCTTGGCTCAGTGGATCACAGACTCCTCCCCAGCCCCTGGGTAGGGCTGCCTGACACAGCCAAAATCCACTTGAGATTGAAAAGGTGTGAGCAGTAAATAAAAGGAAATCCAGGATCACCGTGGAGTTGTTCAGCTCCCACACTCTGACCTCCCTTGGTCTCTTCTGTTTTCTCCAGATCGTATTTCTTTGCTTGCTGCCTGCACTAAAAGCCACCATAAATCTGTGGTGTGCAGTAACAGAGAAGGCACTGAGGAATACAAGGGGCTAGAGCTCTAGCCCAGGTACTCACAGGGAGCTGTAAATCAGTCTGGGGAAGCTTTAGCTAGGAGAAGGGAGGGGCTGAGGCTGGGAAGGCAACAGCAGCCTGGCCCCTGCCTGCTGCGTGGTGGCCACTGCCCCTCGGGCTCCCTTGGGGTGAGATGAACCCATCTGCCACGGTGCTCCTTACTAGGGTGGGGAGGAACAGCCTTTCCCTGCAGCAGCCATACCCCTGTCCTCTTCCCTATTAGCAGAGAGCTGTGCCCAAAGACAGATGCCCCCTGCCAGCAGATATCCCTGCAGGATGCCCCAGTCCTTCCTCATCGTCATCAGCCCCTATTAAGAGGGATATGGATGTGTTGGAGCCTGTCCTGATAAGGGCCATGAGGATGATCAGAGGGCTGGAGCACCTCTCCTATGAGGACAGACTGAAGGAGTTGGGGCTGTTCAGTCTGGAGAAGAGAGGGTTCCAAGGTGACCTAATTGTGGCCTTCCAGTATCTGAAGGGGGCCTACAGAAAGACTGGGGAGGGACTTCTCAGGATCTCAGGGAGTGACAGGACTAGGGGGAATGGAATGAAGCTGGAGGTGGGGAGATTCAGGCTGGATGTGAGGAGGAGGTTCTTCCCCATGAGAGTGGTGAAGCCCTGGAATGGGTTGTCCAGGGAGGTGGTTGAGGCCCTGTCCCTGGAGGTGTTTAAGCCCAGGCTGGATGAGGCTCTGGCCAGCCTGATGTAGTGTGGGGTGTCCCTGCCCATGGCAGGGGGGTTGGAACTAGATGATCCGTGTGGTCCCTTCCAACCCTGACTGATACTCTGATACTATGATACTATCTTCCCTCCCCCAGCCACGAGGCTATCTACACTGAGGTAGAAACTTCAATGAGCAGCACATTCTCTGTGTTCCCGATAATTAAAAGCATAGTCTGTAATTAACCTAGAACCCCTCCACAGAGTAAATCCTAGGGTTTGCCAGGCTTGGACAGTCATCACAGCATCACAGGATGTTAGGGGTTGGAAGGGATCTCCAGAGATCATTCAGTCCAACCCCCCTGCCAGGGCAGGTCACAGAGCAACACATCCAGGTGGGTTTTGCAAGTCTCCAGAGAAAGAGACTCCACAGCCTCTCTGGGCAGCCTGCTGCAGGGTTCTGGCACCCTCACTGTAAAGAAGTGTCTCCTCATGCTGAGGTGCAGCCTCCTGTGTTCTAGCTTGCTTTAAATACTTTGAAGGAAAAAGTGCTCCCTTAAAGATACTGGGTGTGGGCAGCAATTCTCTTCCCTCCTATAGAAAACCAAGAGCAGATGAACATTCTGAATCCTACCTGAGCTCAACAGTATTCAAGAGGACAGAATACATTCTGTATACTGAAAGAGCTACACTGACCTACACAGCTAAGATCTGTTTGTACCCTAGATTTGATAGTCTGTCAGCCTCCCCTACCCAGCAGGAGACAGAACCCATCTCCTTCCACATCAGCCAGCCCCCCTCTTTCCTGCAGCATGCACCCCTGGACTGGCACAGCCCCACGCCGCATCCGTACACCAGAACACACAACTCCCTCAGTTTCTTTCAGATTGTTCTGGTTTTGCTCTCCCCACCTCTTTCTAACCAGAGAAAGGCCACCAAGAGGCATCAAGTCCATTCAGAGATGCCCTTAAGGCAGTAGCAAAGCACTGGGATGCCTCTTACCCTTACTGCCTTTGGGGGAAGTAACCAGCTGCATGTGATGTAGAGCTGGAGGTTTGTGTACTGGCAGGCCAGAGCAGAGCTCAGCCACCACTCACATTGTGTGTGCTGAGGTGTTTATTTCCTCTTGGCATCATCTGTAGGAACTAAGTCAACATGAGTTTTGGCTCAGGTAGTCAAACCACATCTTGTCGTCCCACAACACGCAAAGTCAGCAGCTGTAGGCAGGAATCAGCAGCTGAGCAGGACTTCCTCTTGGGGCTGTTTTGGCTGTGTGTGAGCAATGACCACTGCTCACTGGTGTGTGGCAGGACTTACCCAGACTAAGGTGGACGTAGCTCCTCAGTGAGAAATCTTCCCTCAAGCACAGAAACTTTCTGAGGCAGCTTTTTCCCTAATTCTCATTTTGTGCTGATTTGAGCGAAATCTGGGGCACACTCACCGTTGGTTTGCTTTTTTCCTGGCACCTAATACAATAAGATGGATGTCTGAAACGTGATCCATTTACAAGGCTTCTTTTCTACTACAGCTAAAAGGTTTAGAAAAGCTGCTGAACTGCAAAGGGAACAAAATGGAAGCTGATTTACCCATTCAGACTTCCAAACTCAAGACTCTTGGATTTGGGACTAAGAAGCAAATCATTACATTTTGGGCCATCAATCATTTCATCTTTCCCACGGACAAAAAGCAAAATGGGGAGAGAAGAAGAAAACACAACCCAAGTTTTGAACATGTCACAACTGTTGAGGAGCAGAGTCCCTCAGGAAGCAGTCCTGGGACCAGGCTTGTTCAACATCTTTGTGGGTGCCATGGACAGTGGCATTGAGTGCACCCTCAGCAAGTTTGCTGATGACACCAAGCTGTGTGGTGCAGCAGACACGCTGGAGGGAAGGGAGGCCATCCAGAGGGACCTGGACAGGCTGGAGAGGTGGGCACAGGCCAACCTCATGAGGTTCAACAAGACCAAGTGCAGGGTCCTGCATCTGGGGCGAGGCAATCCCAGGCACAAATACAGGCTGGGGAGGGACTGGCTGGAAAGCAGCCCTGAGGAGAGAGACTTGGGGGTGCTGGTGGACCAGAAGCTCAACAGGAGCTCTCAGTGTGCACTTGCAGCCCGCAAAGCCAATCAGATCGTGGGCTGCATCAGGAGAAGTGTGGCCAGCAGGTCAAGGGAGGTGATCCTCCCCCTCTACTCAGCTCTGGTGAGACCCCACCTGGAGTACTGCATCCAGTTCTGGAGCCCCTATTACAAGAGGGATCTGGAGGTGCTGGAAGGTGTCCAGAGAAGGGCCACGAGGTGATCAGAGGGCTGGAGCACCTCTGCTGTGAGGACAGAGTGAAGGAGTTGGGGCTATTCAGTCTGGAGAAGAGAAGGCTCCAAGGTGACCTAATTGTGGCCTTCCAGTATCTGAAGGGGGCCTACAAGAAGGCTGGGGAGGCACTTCTCAGGATCTCAAGTAGTGATAGGACTAGGGAGAATGGAATGAAGCTGGAGGTGGGGAGATTCAGGCTGGACGTGAGGAGGAAGCTCTTCACCATGAGAGTGGTGAAGCCCTGGAATGGGTTGTCCAGGGAGGTGGTTGAGGCCCCATCCCTGGAGGTGTTTAAGCCCAGGCTGGATGAGGCTCTGTCCAGCCTGATCTAGTGTGGAGTGTCCCTGCCCATGGCAGGGGGGTTGGAACTAGATGATCCTTGTGGTCCCCTCCAACTCTGACTGATGGTACTATTGTAACCATGCCCTTAATGGAGCTCACTGGCATGAGTCAGAAAGCCAAGCATAAATAAAAACAGGACCTATGGGATTCTCCATCTGATTTTCAAGTAGTCACTGCTGCAGCATCACTTGGCCAGGGAAGCTTTTGAACAGATGCAGGTCAAAGAGGACTGAATCCAGGTTCAATCCTAAGAGAAGGGCGCCCACGTGGCAATAATCGGCTCAGGGGGGACTCTAAGCACCCAGGTGAGGTTGAAACCTCCAAGATCCTTGAGTGCTGCAAACTGTGCTTTACTCTTAATGGTTCCACAAGAAGTGAGATGTTTTCACTGAGTGTGAGGGAAGGATTAAGCTGCCACTTTGGACAAAAGGTCAATGCCAATTTACCTTCTCAGGAGTTACTTTGTTTTCACTGCAGATGTTTACCTTGAGGAGCACCTTTCAGCTGTGTCAGCCCCGCCTGCTTCAAGCGTTTCTTGCTCTCCTCCAAGGGGCAGTTAAAGACACCTACTGACACGTAAGCTGCTGCACACTTGCAGCTGATTGAGAGACTTTTTTTCACACATTAACGCCTTTGTTTGCAGAACAAACTCTCACTTGTGCTCCTCGTGGATGGAAATATCATTCCTTACGTCTGCATGTGCAAGCTGGACAGGGAAACTCGGGCCCTGGCTGAAATACAAATGCAAGCCACACCAGGGAACTCAGTTGCAACTTGATTGTCTCTTAACCTGGTTACTCATATGGTTTTGATTTCTGTTGGGAGACTAAGCATGAGCTGTATTCCACAGCCAGACAAAAGCTTTTATACCATCAAATGCTCAGCAGGACTGGTAACCATTACTGTTAACTGCAGAACAATCAAATGTGCCAAAGTGACTCGGGAACACAGATCTGTTTCAAAATCACAGAACACTTTGGCCTAGGGTTTTTCATGTCTTTGTTGTACTCTGTTAAGCAGTGCTGGCTCTGAGCATCCACTTCACTGAACCCCAGATCCTGGAAGACGTCCTCAAAGGCTCCTGTCTCCCATAGTTTTTATAATGGAAATGAATACCTGGAGAGCTCCATGGATGCTTTCAAGCCACAAGGATCACAGCCATGCTGATGTATCTTTAAATGCTCCTGCCACTCAAGTATTATGTGCTGCTCTAAGGACTGGGGTGTCTTTTACTTCTAAAGATCCCACTTCTTGCATCTGCATTGCAGCAACAAAGATGTCTGCAGCTCAGCTGCTCCCAGTTCTGCAAAGACTTCAGTGCAGGGGATTTGTATTGGGAGTGCAGATTGGCTTCCTCGGCGTTGCCAAGGCGTAATGAGAGGGAGCCAGGCAGACACCACTGTGCTTCAGTGTCACTGCAGGCAGCTGGAGCCATGAGCCTGCAAAGAAGGAGCTGGGCTGTGCTACAACCCAGATCTGACCAAACTCAGGGTTAAAGATAGCTGAGGTTGTACTTAACCAGGGCTAAAGGCTGCGCTTGAAGGCTGTGGAGCCTATTCTGGGTGGTCCTAAGGGAGATCCTTTAGTGCCAAGGAGAGGCATTCCCATCTTGATGCCATTGCAATTGTAGCCAAGGTGTGGCTGGGCTGGGGACCGTAAGGGAAGGGTTGTAGGAACAGACACACTCCCTCAGCTGACTCCTCTCTGGTTAAACTGCTTTCTTCAGTGTGGGTTGCATCCACTCCTTAACTGCACCCGTGTAAAAGCAATGGCAGCAGCAGGATTTCCTGGGTGCAGCCAGAGACTGTTGCTGTTTTGGTTAGCTAACATCCTGGTGAAGTCTCTGAATCTCAAGAGTAAACAGTTTGGATTTTTTCATAGTAAATGTTTGTAAAGTTAGTGCTGTTCTTGCATCCTGTTATTGACTGGTCCTGGATGTGCCTAGGTGGGCTTCAGCTATCACACTTGCATTAAGTATATTAATGGAGCAATTCAAACCAGTGCAGAGGGCAAAAGCACAGCAGAAAACACCTCTCACACACTTCTTGGCATCTGTAAGCCTTGTAGCTCTCTGACATTGCTCTGTTCCACCTGCACAGCACATCCACGGAGCTGCTTTCCACACTTGGACCATGTGCTGCACTGCTTCTTCCCATCTGCCCACCCTGTGGAAAAGTCAATTCAGTGCAAGAGGGAGCATCTTCCTGCTTGGATGACCTTTTGTTGGCATTCCTGGTGGGTTTTTTTTCCCCATGCATATGGAGTCCTGGTCAAATTCCAGTTTCTTGAAACAACACTCTGCTATACCAGGCCCCTTTGCAGTATGAATCCAACTCTGTACCCTTCCTCCCTTCCCACCTTTGATTTGTTGTATTTCATGACAGAAATTACTTTACTCATGAGTAATCTGCCAACCATTACTCCTGTGACTGGTGTGCATTCCTACTGTGAGAACCACATAGTGTTAGTTACAAAACCCTCTCCAAGCCCTGACAGGTTTCAGCTCTGCCATCTCTGGGCACACTGCTGTGCACAATCCCATTGCTGGTAATTAGCAATATGCTCAGCCCTCGGTGCAGGACGTCACCCCAGATGACTTCTGCTAACACACTGTTTTTTTCTCATTTACTCTTTGTCTTGCAGGCATGAGCAGAGTCCTGGGACCAGGCACCTTGTGGGGAATCACTCCCAGCACAAAGCCAGGCAGCATTTTTTTCTTCTCTGAGGAGGAGCAGCCCTCTCTCTTCAACCACAAGTGTCACTCCTGCTTGGCAGTATGTGGCTTATCCTGTTGACTCTATACCAGCACAGGCTGGCATACAAGCCATGCTCTTACTGCAGTTTGGGATTCCCTACCAGTATAAAGTCCCTTTTGTAACCTGCCCTTTCAGTGGAGTGCCCAGCAACTACTTCTGTCTTCAAGGTCTTTGCCCTCTCAAGAGCAGCATGGAGCAACAACCCCAGCAGCTAGGACTTCCTGGTGCCCACACACAGCTGCAATGCTGGGTTTTCACCAGAGGGTTTGGTAGCACTGCCTGGTTTCAGGATTGTCTAAACACATTTACATTAGTTTAGTGTTTTGCCAGATGAAGTACAGGTTTTCATGCTGGGCACCTGGTTTCAGAGAGCATGGTTTGCCACCACAAAAAAAATCCACAACAATGTAACAGCCTTGAACAGGGCCACAGAGGAAGAGGTAGAATGCTTCTCACCTCCAGGAAGTGCAGAACTGCAGTTCAGCAACAGTGGCTTTAATGTCAGGGATCTGCTTCATGGCTGTCTTGTACTTTGTCTCAAAACACCACAGATTTTCTCCAGGGCACTAGAGGGAAACAAACAACTGAAATCCTGGCCTCAGAGAAACACCCACAAGCACCAGTTTGCACCTGGATTGTTATAAGCAAGTGTGCAGGCTTGACACCAGCAAGATGTATTAAGCTCCTGCTCATTAATTAATACTGTTACACTAACAACCCAAAAGGTCTTTAAGTAGACAGGTTCTAAAAGTGTATGTGATGTTATACCCTTATCCTAACATTGAATCACAGAATGGGCTGGGTTGGAAAGGACCTCCAAAGCTCATCCAGTCCAACCCCCCCATGGTCAGCAGGGACATCCTCCACTAGAGCAGGTTGCTCAGAGTCTTGTCCAGTCCCACCTTCAGTGTCTCCAGGGATGGGGCCCTCAACTACCTCCTTGGGCAACCTGTTCCAGTGCTCCACCACCCCCATGCTAAAGAACTTGGTTCTTCACATCCAATATAGAATAGAATAGAATAGAATAGAATAGAATAGAATAGAATAGAATAGAATAGAATAGAATAGAATAGAATAGAATAGAATAGAATAGAATAGAATAGAATAGAATAGAATTAACCAGGTTGGAAAAGACCTTCGAGATCATCTAAGTCTGCTCTGCTCTCATTTCAAGCCACTGCCCCTGGTCCTGTCCCTGCAGGCCTTTGCAAACAGTCCCTCTGCAGCCTTCTTGGAGCCTCTTTTGGGTACTGGAAGGCTGCTCTTACATCTCCCCAGAGGCTTGAGAGGTGAATAGTAGAGAGGAGTTGGAAAAGAAGAGGAAAGGTGAAGGCCCCCTTCAGGTACTGGAAGGCAGCTCTAAGGTCTCCCTGGAGCCTTCTCATCTTCAGGCTGAACACCCCCAGCTCCCTCAGCCTGCCCTCACATAGCAGAGGTGCTCCAGCCCCTGGTTATTTTTGTGGTCCATGTTCTTCCTGAGGGCTCCTTTCCTCATACTTAACATGTGCAACACAACAGCAAGTGACCTCAGCAAGTAATGCTGATAGAAGTTAAAAAAACCCAAACAGCTTGTTTTCCATGCTGATTCCAGCACCCCAAGCTACAATGCAAGCATTTTCAGTAGATGGTTCTGGAAAATACTTGGTACCACAGAGCTGTGCTTTCCAATTCCTGCTGGAGTTCCCATCAGCTATAATGACGCCTGCTGCTAAGGACAGAGCTGATTCATTGCAGGCTTGCACGCTGCTGAATGCAGGCCCCAGGGTCCTGCATTTACTGTAGACCTTGGCAAAGGCAGAGCTGTGGAGTTTCTTGGCCCTTGGTTTTAATGAGTTTGCCAGAATGCCTAGAATCTGAAAACTCACAGCCCAGAACAAAATGCTGACCCAGGCAGAGCCAAAAGATTCAAGACTTCAGGGATGAGATCTCTCAGGCTGTTATAGAATGTTTTATTCTCCCGTGCAGTACATTTGCAATGTATTTACTGAATGGAAGCCTAGGGTAGAGGTTTCCAGGCCATTTTGCACCCTGGAGAAGAGCAGGATGTTTTAAGCTCCACACAGTGCAATCACTACTCACACTCATCTAAGATGTGTACACTGCAGCTGTGAGCCTGCATTTCCAGCAGGAGAAAGGGAGCTCCCAATCTGCAATGCAAGTCCCGCAGCCCTCGATACATGGCCAGCATGGCAATATCCCTACAGCAGTTTGAAATTAGGAGATCCTCTTTTATACAGCAAGAAGAAAAGAGAAGATTAAAAGCAGCCCCAGCATTGCCTATTCTCCTGTGTTCTCCACAAAGGCAGTGATTTTTCCTCTAGCACCAATGGCCTTCATCCCTCTCTCCGAACAGGAGCCACAGAATGCTCCTAACATTTCCTTAAGGGTATTAACAAAAGGCCTTATTTTGAGGTGTGGGATGACCTCAAATGCCACCTGAATCCACAGAAGCGTGGTGGGTTTGGATCAGAGAAGCAATAAAATGCCCAGTTTTGCTGTTAAATGCAGTGCCAAGCTCTTCACTTGCTCTCACTGTGGGCATTGCAGCTTGCCTGGCTGTGAGGGTAATGCCTTTGGTGTCAGCAAAGCTTTGCTTCATGCAACATGGGGGACAGGGAGAGAGGTTTATGACTAACTTAAATTTTCACTCCAGTTTACAGTAGTGAGGTGCTGCATAATCAAAATAGATCCAAATTGTTACACATAAACAGTCTGAGACCTCTGGCCTTAAGTTAAGCCCCTAAGGTTTACAGGATTCCTGTTTCCTGGTATATTTTGCACAAGGGAGAACAATTTCTATGGCTACAACCAACCCCAGCACCTTGCTGTTACAAGCTCTCTCTTCCACATGTTTTGGGTTTTAACACTCTGCAGTTTTTCTTTTCAGAATGTCCCTAAGTTGCACCAGGGGAGGTTTAGGTTGGACATTAAGAACTACTTCTTCTCTTAAAGCATTGTCCAGGCCTGGCCCAGGCTGCCCAGGGCATCTCCGGAGAGATCGAAAAGCTGCGTAGATGTGGTGCTGAGGGCCATGGTTTGGGGGTGACCTGCCAGTGCTGGGCCAAGAGTTGGACTTGATGATCTGGAAAGTCTCTCCCAACCTAAACAATTCTATGATTCTACAACTTGGCATCTTCCATAGTGTTGCAGGTGCAATCTGTACCTTTGAGTGGGGAATTGTCTTTTGGGAGGATTTAAATGTAAGGAAATGAGCCTGCTTAAGGGAAACTGAGGGACCAAATCCATGTGGATTTGCTTTTCTTTTCTAAACCTGGGCCTTGGTTTTCACTGTTACAGCTTTCTGTTTGTACCATCAAGCTGACCTGCTGAAGAATGCTGTGTGACTTCATCTGGTCCTGTTTGTAAAAGACTGGAAGGCTCCTGACGAGGAGGTAAGGTTGGAAAAAACACCCAGGAAGATCTGTTGGTAAAAGCTGTGGCACCCAAACTGTGATGTCATGGAAATATGAACATCAAGAACGCAAGCTGACAGCATCTATGGAACAATTTCCCATGCATTCCACTCAAGTGAACTGGAAATTAAACAGATCCAAGAGCAGACAAACTTGGAAATAAGCAAAACTCCTTTAATTCAGACTTCAAAAACAAAGGGTAATTATTTTGCAGGCAGTTACTAAAAATAATGTGAGCCACCAAGTTCAGAGCTGTTAGGGACAGGGTAACAAAAACGGTATCTAGGACTTACTTTGCTGGTCTCAGAAGTATGTTAGCTCTTGGCTTGTTTGGGTTTTTTTCTGTGAATTAAGACACTGTTGTTATGCTGCTTATCAGGGAAGGCAGTAGGTTGTATAGTTATCTCCTGATTGGGGCAAAATCACTACCCTGAAACCACACAACCTACTACCTCATCCTGTTAGAGCATCAAGAGTTATCTTCTGAAGGAAACTAACATCTCACCATGTTTCAGGTAAGATGCCCTTAATGTCTTTTAGCCCCCCCTCACTTCTTAGCTCTCAAAAAGCCACAATGATAGCCTGGCTCCTCTTCTGGAAGTCAGTTAGGATTGGCAGGGTGATTCCAGAGATTAAGAATCCCAGTGGGCAGCACTATCCCTCCCAAATTAGCACTATCTAATAAAGAGCAAGTTAAGACAGCATACCAAAAACTGATTCAAGAAACCTCTTCACTTAAGGCTGAAACATTTACCAGTTCCAGGGCAGAACATGAGCAACTGGAAGACATCCTTAGTTTTTTGTCCAACTCACATCATAGCTGCTCAAACAGCCTAAGCAAAGTGGATTTAAATTGCAGCTGAATCAAAAGTGGGATTTGCCATTGAGTGTGAACACAAATGTCACCAACTAAAGGAGCAAGGGGTCAGCTGTTTCATGGCAGCTTGAGAAAGCTGAGTGTGGGCAATCCTGCTGCAGGCTGGGCCATACCTCTGTGCCCTGTCACTTCCATCCCCACTTTGCTTTTGAACCTCAATGGGGCAACACAGGAATCTAAACACACTAAGGACATTTGTGTGCTTTCATAAGCTTGCTCCAAGAACCAAATCCAACATGTAGAGAGAGCCACCAGAGAATGTTAAGAGCTGATAAATATTTGCTTTGTGTTTTGAAGACCTTTCCAGCGATGGTATCACAGCCACTTCAGGAAAGACAGTAGGTTGTATAGTTATCTGACAGGCAGGGCATAACCCTAAAACTATACAACCTACTACCTCACCCCAAAGGACAGTCAGAATCTGAGCAGCTGCATTCCCAGAGAGCTGGATTGCTTGGTGACAACCTAGAAGACAAAAAAACAACTCTGGAGACAAATATTAGCAGCCTTGAGTCTGAAACAGTTTGCTATGTACCAGTCGATATTTTTCTTAACGAGCTCTGGTTTCACGTTTAGTAGAAGTGCAACTTCTGAGTTCATGTCAGTGACAAGGTACAGGAGGGGAGAGAGGACACAGCATTCATTTTGAACAGCTGCACTCCTGCACTCCCAGCTCTGACAGGACTGCATCTGAGCCAAACACTCTTGTCAAGTGAAGAAAGGCATCGCTACGACTTGGAGAGTGGATGCCGACTGAGAGGGATCGTTCAAGGTGCTTCTAGCAGAACTCTGTTACCCTAATGGGAAGAACTGAGTTTCTCAGATTGAATCTTCCATGGGTAAATCCAGAAGACTGAACAAAGAATTTCTCCAGACTGTGAGGAAGTGTCACAGCCTACTTAAGCAAAACGCTGCTCCTCAGCGAATGATAACCCAGCTCTGCATCAGTGCCCAAACTGGACACACCCTACACTGCCACACCAACTTTGGCCAGGAGAAGTAACAAAATGACCACTAGAGAATAACCTACTCCAGCCTCACACTTAGGCTAGACTTTGAGGTGGCTCTTACTCCCCATCACCTGGTATGAGAGACCACAATCTTCTCATTCAAAGAAGTGGTGGAAATAACTGAGGTACCAGTCCACAGTGTAATATAAATACTGCTTTATAGAATCATACCGTCACCAAGGCTGGAAGAGACCTTTAAGATCATCAAGTCCAACCAGAACTCCCATGACCACTAAACCACCTCCTGAAGCACCACACCTACAGCTTCTTCAACACCCCCAGGGATGGTGACTCCACCACCTCCCTGGGCAGCCTCTTCCAACCCCTCACCACTCTCTCACTCAAGAAGTTTTTCCTCATGTCCAACCTAACCCTCCCCTGGCACAACTCAAACCCAGTTCCTCTCATCCTGGTGCTGCTTAATTGGGAGAAGAGACCAACACCAGCCTCACCCCAACCTCCTCTCAGGCAGCTGTAGAGAGCAATAAGATCTCCTCTCAGCCTCCTTCTCTTCTCCACACTGAACAACCCCAGCACCCTCAGCCTCTCCTTGAATGAGCAAGCTTTTAGAGAAAATACTCTTGACTTCAGCTAACACATAAACATCTATATAAACAGAAAACTAAAGAAAAGAAGGAATAACAGCCACAGCAGCCACACACAGATAAACTCAAGAAACAACAAATGACAGCTACAGCAGCCACAGAGAGATGAACTCAAAGTGCTGCTGCGCTAGAAAGCAGATCTCACCCCAAAGGCTGTAGGTCGTATGTCAGGGTAACTGAAGTGATGTGCTGCCACTTTCAGCATAACTGACAGGAAGATCTAAAAAGAGAGGAGCAAGAGAAAACACAAATGTATCAATTACACTTCAATGCATACCAAAAGAAATCCTAAGGTGAGTGAAAATGTGCATTTTCCCAAGCAGACCCATGCACAGCACCACCTTTCTCATTCACTTCTTACTACCACAGCTTTACAATGCCATGTGAGGACTCCTAGTCTGAAAGACACAAAATGCATTGAAAAAAAACCCAAAAGGTATTTTTCTAGATGGACTCAAGTGTTAAGAGCACTGCAGACAGGTAGAGAGAGGAATCAGTTACTTTACCTTCAAAGAACAAACACACTTTTAAATGAAACAGAGAAGGAAAGAGAACCAAATTAGCTGTCACTGTGTTAATCTAGGAAAGGCAATGTTAGGAGTGTCAGCTTCAGAGGTTATTTCACTGCAGCTGAGTGGGAGCGAGTCCAGAGGAGGCCATAAAGATGATCCAAGGGCTGGAGCACCTCTGCTATCAGGACAGACTGAGGGAGCTGGGGGTGCTCAGCCTGGAGAAGAGAAGACTCCAGGAGGACCTTAGAGCTGCCTTCCAATAGCTGAAGGGATCATCCAGGAAGACTGCAGAGGGACTTTTCTTGAGGGTGTCTAGAGACAGGACAAGGGGGAATGGTTTGAAGCTGAGGCACAGCAGGGTTAGGCTGGAGCTGAGGAAGAAGTTCTTCAGCATGAGCGTGGTGAGAGTCTGGCACAGGCTGCCCAGGGAGGTTGTGGCTGACTCCTGCCTGGGGATGTTGAAGGCCAGGCTGGATGAGGCCTTGAGTAGCTGAGTCTAGCTGAGAGGTGTCCCTGCCCATGGTGGGGAGCTTGGAGGAGATGAGCTCTGAGGTCCCTTCCAACCTGAGCCATTCTAGGATGCTATGATCAAGTCTAGCAAGAGGTTGCTGGGGTGCTGTAAGCTGGATGTCCTGCCTGTTTGTTGCACAACAACAACTCTGGTTCAACTCTGTCCATGCTGAAACCATGGTATGGGAGGAAATCCTGTACAACTCCAGCTTTACAGCTTGTATTATCAATGCCCTTGTGGGCCAAGAAGTCCAGCCATTAAAATACTCTTTGCATACTGCACAGAAGGAATAGCAAGAGAAATTTCAACATCTCATTATACTTGCAAAACCTGGTAGTAGAAGGCACTCTCTGAGCACTGTCAAAGGAAAGCTCTACTGCAGAAAGCAGTTTTCTCTGTGTGCTTAAGGGTTTCAATACCTGCACTTTGCTGAGTGCCAGCTTCCTGGCAAGGCCTGAATCACTCTCTGAATTATCACTCTCTGAATAAACCTCTGAAAATATTCCTACCCTGTGCCTCTGGATTCTAGAGAAATTGTGGCAAAATATCTTCTTTATGCTTCCAGTCACAGATTTCACCATATTTCCTAAGGGCCAAGAGTTTGTATTGAAGCTGTGGTTAAAATTCTGGGCAGGCATCATGGGATTGTAGTGAATGTTAGGGTACCTGTGTGTTGTGCAGTCAGCTCACAGACAGTGCTTTCAGTGTAAAATCAATCCTGTGCTTCTGTAACAGCATTACACAACACTGGAGGAAAGATCTCTGTGTGTTTTACTTCAAAGTGAGACTTGTGCACAAGCATTTGCTTTAGAGTGGAAGAATAGAAATCATTTGTATTCATGGCCCAGTGAAAACAGCTCATAGAGTCATGGATTCATAGAATGGTTTTGGCTGGAAGAGACCTTCAAGATCATCCAGGTCCAACCCCCCTGCCATGCACAGGGACACCTTCCCCTACAGCAGGTCGCTCAAGGTCTCATCCAATCTATCCTTGAACATCTCCAGGGATGGGGCATTCATAACCTCCCTGGGCACAACCCTTGATGTCAAGAATTTCTTCCTCATCTCCAGTCTCAATCTGCCCTCCTCAAGCTTCAATCCATTCCCTCTCATCCTGTATCTACAAGCCCTTGTTAAAAGTACCTTCCCAGCTTTGTTGAAGCTCCCTTCAGGTGGTGAAAGGCAGCTCTAAGGTCTCTCTGGAGCCTTCCTCAGGCTGAACAAATCCAGCTCCCTCAGCCTGACCCTGTAGGGGAGGTTCTCCAGTCCTCTGATCATCTTTGTGGCCTTTTCTGGACCCACTCTCCTAGCTCCATGTCCCTCCTTGTGCTGCAGGTGGGGTCTCAGCAGAGCAGAGCAGAGCAGAGGGGCAGAACCCCCTCCCTGTGCTGCTTCTCTCCCTGCTTTGCATGCAGCCCAGCACACAGCTGCCTGCTGGGCTGTCAGTGACCATTGCTGGCTCATGATGATTTTATCATCAACTGAAACCCTCAAGTCCTTCTTCAGATTCCACAGACCCAAACACATCCAACACCTGGCAATTTTTGATGATGAGCCAGCACTTAAAGCTGATTCCATTGACTCTAAGAGATACAACTGAAAATAGAGACTCAAGCAACGGCGACACTTTGGAAAGTTTGAATGTGTGGTAGGGACTCACACTGACAGCCTATCTTTAACATATCTTGACTTCACTTCCACTTTGAAGTGCAGTGCTGGGTGGGAGACTGAAAGATGTTCACACCCTTGCTTTCCTTACCCATTCCAAAAGGATTCTCTTTTTTTTTGCACCGTGAGAACAGCGTCAGAGATTCTTTTCCCTGTGGGCAGCTCTAACAGGATGCTGCCTCAGTGAGTATTTCCCCACAGCAAGAGCTGCTTGCTCATTCACAAACACCTTGAGACTGCCATGTGCAAAGCACCCTACATTTTGTGCAATGCTGTTTGCTATGAGGTCTGTTGTCATGGGTATTAGCAGTACTCCCTGGGCAAAGAAAAAGGGGAAAGGATGTGCAAAATTTTATTCAACACCTCCAATTAATTAGGCTTCTGCTCCCACAAAAGCTGCTCATAGACTCAGTTTAACTGACTAGATCACCAAACAGGGATGAACTTTAAAATTCTTAAGGAAAGGAAAATGCATGTTCCATTTTCTTGCTATGAAGAAGATATTCCTATAGAGGAACTAGCTGGCAAAAGTCATGGGTTTGGTTTAGCAACTGCTTAGCACTAGGAAAAAGATGACATTTCCATATTCCAGTTCTCACTGCTCTGTAAAAAACATAGTATCTCTTGGAACCGATGTTAATAATTACCTCAGCAGCTACTTTTAAAAAGGCATGGGGCCAAGCCTGCAGTTTCTGTGGTGTAATAGGAAAGGGGAGAGTTTGGAAGCAGGGCTGTTACATAATTAAAAGCCTTAGTAATTAACAAAATCACAGAAGGGTTGGAATGGGTTGGAAGGGACCTCTAGAGATCATCTAGTCCAAGACCCCTGCCAGAGCAGGAACACCCAGGGCAGGTCACACAGGAGCACATCCAGGTGGGTTTGGAAAGTCTCCAGAGAAGGAGACTCCACAGCCTCTCTGGGCAGCCTGCTCCAGGGCTCTGACACCCTCACAGGGAAAAAGTTTTCCCTTCTGTTCCTGTGGAACCTCCTCTGCCCCAGCTTGCCCCCAGTGCCCCTTGTTCTATCCTTGGACATCCCTGGGCAGAGCCTGGCTCCATCCTCCCCACACTGCCCTGCACATCTTCATCTAGAGGAATGAGGGCAGCCCTCAGGCTCCTCTGCTCCAAGCCAAAGAGCCTCAGCTCCCTCAGCCTGTCTTCAGAAGGGACATTTCCCACTCATCAACAGGCTGCTCTGGAACGGCACAGAACAAACATTTTGCTATTTCAGAGCACCTTCCACCCAAAGCCTCAGGATGATTTACAAATGCAAAACATCAGGATGACAGTAAATGCCCCCCAGGGGCATTGCTCTAGGTAACACACCATGATTACACCAGGGAAAGAGAGGGCTCAGAGACATAGCAGAGCTATTCCCCAGCAAGGCTGAGCGCCTGGATGCAGGACAAACCAGCTGTTTCCAACATCCCTCTGTGTAATGTACCCTCACAGACATGTTCCAAACACGGATATTAGGAACCTTAGAGGCTTACTGATGTAGAATGCCTTGAATATTGAACAACAACTAAGTGCCAGGTTCTACACATTGGCCACAACAACCCCATGAAGTGCTACAGGCTGGGGACAGTGGCTGGAGAGCAGCCAGGCAGAGAGGGACCTGGGGGTACTGGTGGACAGCAGCTGAACATGAGCCAGCACTGTGCCCAGGTGGCCAAGAAGGCCAAGAAGGCCAATGGCATCCTGGCCTGCATCAGGAATAGTGTGGCCAGCAGAAGCAGAGAAATAATTCTGCCCCTGTACACTGCACTGGTTAGGCCACACCTTGAGTCCTGTGTCCAGTTCTGGACTCCTCCGTTCAAGAAAGATGTTGAGGTGCTGGAAGGTGTCCAGAGAAGGGCAACAAAGCTGGGGAGGGGTCTGGAGCACAGCCCTGTGAGGAGAGGCTGAGGGAGCTGGGGTTGCTTAGCCTGGAGAAGAGGAGGCTCAGGGGAGACCTCATTGCTCTCTCCAACTCCCTGAAGGGAGGTTGTAGCCAAGTGGGGGTTGGTCTCTTCTCCCAGGCACCCAGCACCAGAACAAGAGGACACAGTCTCAAGCTGTGCCAGGCTGGAGGTTAGGAAGAAGTTGTTCCCAGACAGAGAGATTGGCCATTGGGATGTGCTGCTCAGGGAGGTGGTGGAGTCACCATCACTGGAGGTGTTTAAGAGCCTGGATGAGCCACTTGGTGCCATGGTTTAGTTGATTAGATGGTGTTGAGTGATAGGTTGGACTTGATGCTCTCAAAGGTCTTTTCCAACCTGGTTAATTCTATTCCATTCTATTCCATTCCATTCCATTCCATTCCATTCCATTCCATTCCATTTCTGTTCTAAACCTGAACACATCAGGAAATGGAGAGTTTTCCACCAGAAGGTTTTTTTGTAGGCTATGGGACCATGTCTTGTGCTCGTGCAAATTGCAGTACCCCCCACTGACAACATTTTGATTGTGCTCTTGCTTTTGTTTGTGGGGCTTGCTCAGGTGGTACTCTGAATGCTAACAAGGCATCCAGGGGAGATGACACCTGTGTGGGAGTGGCAAATCCACCAAGGACTTGTGAGGTACATCTTGTGTAGAACATATGCTGCAGCTACACTTGGTACCTCACCATGCCTGAAAGCAAAATATCCAGGGCCAGAGTATCTGGGAGATGAGTATCTGCAGGAAGAGGAGATGAAGAGAAGAGGGGGAGAAGCACCTCCCTCGACCTGCTGCATCGAGAGAAGCCCAGACAGCAGGTCAAGGGAGGTGATTCTCCCTCTCTGCTCCACTCTGCTGAGACCACACCTGGAGTACTGTGTCCAATTCTGGAGCCTCTGTTACAAGAAGGATCTGGAGGTGCTGGAAGGTGTCCAGAGAAGGGACACAAGGATGAGCAGAGAGCTGGAGCTGCTCTGCTATGGAGACAGACTGAGAGAGTTGGGGCTGTTCAGTTTGGAAAGGAGAAGGCTCTGTGTGGCCTTCCAAGATCTGAAGGGGGCTCCAAGAAAGCTGGGGAGGGACTTTTGAGGGTGTCAGGGAGTGATAGGACTGGGGAGAATGGAACAAAACTAGAAATGGGTAGATTCAGATTGGATGTTAGGAAGAAGTTGTTCCCCACGAGGGTGGTGAGAGACTGGCACAGGTTGCCCAGGGAGCTGGTGGAAGCCTCATGCCTGGAGGTTTTGAAGTCCAGGCTGGATGTGGCTGTGAGTAATCTGCTGTAGTGTGAGGTGTCCCTGGCCATGGCAGGGGGTTGGAACTCGATGATCCTTTAAGTCCTTTCCAACCCTAACAATTCTATGATTCTAAGCTGTGACAAATTAGGGCTTGGTTCTTGTTAAGAGCAAAGAAAATGCGTCAGGTTTGTTTTCTCTTGCCAGAGAGACTTAAGAATAAAAGGGATATAAGATAGGGAGGCTGGAGTAGATGATCTCCCTCAGATATTGACTTAGTTTAGGATGTTGAACACTGGACCTTATTTTGAAAGCCCTGAACTTGTGTAACTCAGTTGACATTAACTGGATTTATTTAACAGCCTTGAACACAAAATTGGACTCTTAAATTGAACATTCTTATCTTTAATTGGCTATGCAATGTCCAACTTTTCTATGCTGTATCTTTCCCATTTCCCCTCAAGCCCCATGGAAACACAAAATGCAACTCAGCACACTCACTGATGCAGAGAACAGTTAAGAATCACAGCCCTTCCAGTCTAACTAAATACTCAGCCACCCCACAAGTAATCATCTGAGTAATGGTTCCAAGCAGTTTGGGATGGAAATCCCCTTTACTGCACAGAGCATCTTAAGCCATTTGACTTTGAAATCAGCTAGATTTGGCTTTTTCCTATGTGCCACAGAGTGTCACACCTCACCTAAGTGATACCACTGACAGGAAGCTGAACAGGCTGCAGAGGTGGCCCAGGGGAACCTCACCAAGTTCAACAAGAGCAAGTGCAGGGTTCTGTGCCTGGGCTGGAACAATCCCCGCTATCAATACAGACTGGGGGAGGAGGTGAGAGAAAGCAGCCCTGAGGAAAAGGACTTGGGGGTGCTGGTGGATGAGAAGCTGGCCAGGAGCAGGCAGTGTGAGCTTGCAGCACAGGAGGCAAATCACAGCCTGGGCTGCATCCAAAGCAGCATTGCCAGCAGAGCCAGAGAGGTGATTCTGCCACTTTGCTCTGCTCTGCTGAGACCTCACCTGGAGTGCTGTGTGCAGGTCTGGAGCCCTCAATATAGGAAGGACATGGAGCTGATGGAGAGGGTCCAGAGGAGGCCCTGCAAATGATCAGGGGTTGGAGCTCTGCTATGAGGATAGGCTGAGGGAGCTGGGGGTGTTCAGCCTGGAGAAGACTCCAGGAGACCTAAGAGCAGCCTTTGAGTACTTGAAGGAGACTACAGGCAGGATGGAGAGAGACTGTTTGAAAAGGCCTGCAGGGCCAGGATGAGGGACAATGACTTCAAACTAGAGAAGGGCAGATTTAGATTGGGTATCATGAAGTTCTTCCCTATGAGGGTAGTGGAACACTGGCACAGGTTGCCCAGGGAGGTGGTTGAGTCTCCTTCACTGGAGATATTGAAGGTGAGGCTGGATGAGGCCCTGGGCAACCTGATCCAGTTGGGGATGTCCCTGCTGAGTGCAGGGAGGTTGGACTGGATGAGCTTTGGAGGTCCCTTCCAGCCAGGACCATTCTATGAAGTGTTCTTTATTTCAGTTCCCTGCACAAACCAGGGAAACAATATTAATCACAGTCACAAGACTGGGAAAACAATATTCAGCTGACACCTTCTTCCAAACTGCCATCTCCAATCCCAACCCACAAACTCTATTTTTGGAGAACTGGATTTTCACTCTAAAATCAACTTAAATCCTTGGGCATGTCTTCCTTTTTTGATAGACATGCAATCAACCAGTATGGGCAAGCCCTAACTTAATTAAGCCCCAAGAGGGAGGGAATGTTTGTTGGGGATGTTCTAAGCCTCAACAGGAAACGAAAGTGAATTTTGCAGAAATGCTTCCACTGTCAATAATGGGGGAGCTGGCAGAAAAATATCTGCTGCCCTTTGTCCCATCAGCCTTTCATTTTCAATTAGCTATTTTCATTTAAAATGTTGGTCATTTGAAATTTTAGATCTAGTTAAAGATGCTCCCTGCGCACTACAGTGGGGTTGGACAAGACGTACTCAGCACTGGATAGGCCACACCTTGAGTCCTGTGTCCAGTTCTGGGCCCCTCAGTTTAGGAAAGATGTTGAGTTGCTGGAAGGTGTCCAGAGAAGGGCAACAAAGCTGGGGAGGGGTCTGGAGCACAGCCCTGTGAAGAGAGGCTGAGGGAGCTGGGGTTGCTTAGCCTGGAGAAGAGGAGGCTCAGGGGAGACCTCATTGCTCTCTGCAACTACCTGAAGGGAGGTTGTAGCCACGTGGGGGTTGGTCTCTTCTCCCAGGCACCCAGCACCAGAACAAGAGGACACAGACTCAAACTGTGCCAGGGGAGGTTTAGGCTGGATGTTAGGAAGAAGTTCTTACCAGAAAGAGACACTGGCCATTGGAATGTGCTGCCCAGGGAGGTGGTGGAGTTACCATCACTGGAGGTGTTTAAGAAGAGCCTGGATGAGGCACTTGGTGCCATGGTTTAGTTGATTAGATGATGCTGGGTGATAGGTTGGATTTGATGATCTCTGAGGTTGATTCTATGATTCTAAGCTGACCTTCAAGGCTCCCTTCCAGGGACTCTATGACTGTGTGGCTGATTCAGTGAGTGGTGGACGTCTCTGATCAGTTATATTCCATTTGGAGTACTCCACGCTGCAGGCACCAAAAAACCCTGAAAAGAAGACTCACAGTATCACCAAGGTTGGAAGAGACCTCAAAGATCATCAAGTCCAACCTGTCACCACAGGCCTCATGACTAAACCATGGCACCAAGTGCCACATCCAATACCCTCTTGAACACCTCCAGGGATGGTGACTCCACCACCTCCCTGGGCAGCATATTCCAATGCTGAATGACTCTCTCAGTGAAGAACTTTCTCCTCACCTCCAGCCTACAATTACCCTGGCACAGCTTGAGACTGTGTCCTCTTGTTCTGGTGCTGGTTGACTGAGAGAAGAGACCAACCCCCTCCTGGCTACAACCTCCCCTCAGGTAGTTGTAGACAGCAGGTGTCCCCTGAGCCTCCCCTTCTCCAGGATAAACAACCCCAGCTCCCTCAGCCTCTCCTCACAGGGCTGTGCTCAAGGCCTCTCCCCAGCCTCATTGCCCTTCTCTGGACACATTCAAGAGTCTCAATGTCCTTCTTAACCTGAGAGGCCCAGAACTGGACACAGGACTCAAGGTGTGGCCTAACCAGTGATGAGTACAGGGGCAGAATGACTTCCCTGCTCCTGCTGGCCACACTATTCCCAGTACAGGCCAGGATGCCATTGGCCTTCTTGGCCAGCTGGGCACACTGCTGGCTCATGTTTAGGCAGCTGTCAATCAGCACGATTCATACACACCCCAGCTGCACCAGCCTCAGCAGCCACCCAATGCAAAGCCCAGGCCTGTACCTGGACCAGGTTTAAGCAGCAGCACTGTTTAAAATCAAGGGAGGAACCACCAAAGCCTGTTGTTTTCACTGCTAGAGCCCATTTGGCCATTTGTAGTCATGCACCAAGGAGGCCAAAGGCTTTGGGAGCACAGTGGGGTGACTGGGCTGGTGACAATCCTCTGGCACGTGTGGCACAGAGTGCTCCTCATGAATTACAGATGAGGAGCTCAGGTGGCCAGGCACAGAGCAGCCTCTGTACAACCTTTTGTCTTCTCAGGTGACCACAGCTCCTCATAGATTTACTCCAGTGTCACCTTTTTACCTGAGACTAAAGCTTTCACTGCTTAAACATTCATTAACAGGCTTAAAGCAGGGCTTCAGGTGGTAGAGAGGGAGCAGATCCATGCCAGAGCTTGATAGTGTGTTACTCTCTGTGTCCATTATTCATGATGCTGTTGCTACAGGCCCTGATTTTACATAAATGGAAGTCACAGGAGAACTGTTAGGATGAGCAACCAGAAGAGCAGAGGCAAAGACTGCCTCGTCAGTCGCTGTTGAAGACACAGTTTAATGTTACACGTTCCGATTCTGAAGCCTGCTGGGAGTGCAAACAGGCAGCACATTTGTCTCTGAAGAGTGACAAGATGAAACCTAAAATCTTGGAGACGGTCTTTAAAATCCATTTCCTCACATCCTCTGCACAACTCCATTCCAATTCCCCAAGTATGAAAAAGACATCAACTCCTCTCTCCAAACTCATGTGCCTTACAGTTCCTTTGAACTCCTAGTTAAACCCCACTAAAATGTTCTCTTGCTATCATGGAAGCTGTTGTTCTGTGCCTGCTCTGGGATGCTGGAAAACTGCAGAATTTAGGATCTGGTGGGCAAGAAGCATATTACACCTTCTCTGTAGCTAGGGACATACACACTAATGGTTTCAAGCCAGCAACAGATCAAACAGACTTGGTGCAACAATTAACTTCCCTTCCCTCATGAACATAAAAAACAGAGTAGTATGAAAACACCAACAGCTCTACCACCCAGGATTTACAGCAAAAATACTGGATAGTATTTCAACATTTTCCTGTGAGAGAAATGACTGAAATGCTGGCTGAACATGAGCCAGCAGGGTGCCCAGGTGGCCAAGAAGGCCAATGGCATCCTGGCCTGCATCAGGAATAGTGTGGTGAGCAGGAGCAGGGAAGTCATTGTGCCCCTGTACACTGCACTGGTTAGGCCACACCTTGAGTCCTGTGTCCAGTTCTGGGCTCCCCAGTTTAGGAAAGATGTTGAGATGCTGGAAGGTGTCCAGAGAAGGGGAACAAAGCTGGGGAGGGGTCTGGAGCACAGCCCTGTGAGGAGAGGCTGAGGGAGCTGGGGTTGCTTAGCCTGGAGAAGAAGAGGCTCAGGGGAGACCTTCTTGCTCTCTTCAACTACCTGAAGGGAGGTTGTAGCCAGGTGGGGGTTGGTCTCTTCTCCCAGGCAAGCAGCACCAGAACAAGAGGACACAGTCTCAAGCTGTGCCAGGGGAAGTCTTCCCAAAGAGAGACTGGCCACTGGAATGTGCAGCCCCGGGAGGTGGTGGAGTCACCATCCCTGGAGGTGTTCAGGAGGGGATTGGATGTGGCACTTGGTGCCATGGTCTAGTCATGAGGTCTGTGGTGACAGGTTGGACTTGATGATCTTTGAGGTCTTTTCCAACCTTACTGATTCTATGATTCTATGAAATAAGCTCCAGGCTCAGAGTCCATGCCCTATAAATGAAGATAACACCTCACCAGATACATCTCAGTTGTGAAAGCAGGTTGTGCACGTAAGGCATTTCTAGACTCTTGATGTAAGTGCTCTGAAAACATTCTTGTGTGGCTGTTGCTGCTCAGATTCCATTTGCTAACAACAGTAAAAGCATGGCTATTTCTGAGAGTCCTCAAAGGGTAACACCTGTAATTATATCTTTGTAACCTTTTAAGCAGTGTACCCTCAATCCCTAAGGGAATTACCTGTTTGAAGCAGCCACAGAAAAGTAGACACAGCAGAAAAAGTTGATGTGTGAAGACCACATGCTGCACATGCAGGGATCCTGCCTAAGCACTGGCATGAATTTTCATAGAATCCTAGAATGGCCTAAGGTGGAAGGGACCTGAGAGATCATCTCCTCCAACCTCCCCACCATGGGCAGGGACACCTCTCAACCAGACTCAGCTGCTCGCCTTGACCAACCTGGCCTTCAACACCTCCAAGGAGGAGGCATCCACAACCTCCCTAGGCAGCCTGTTCCAGAGTCTCACCATGCTCATGCTGAAGAACTTCTTCCTCAGCTCCAGTCTAACCCTGCTGTGCCTCAGCTTCAAACCATTCCCCCTTGGCCTATCTCTAGACACCCTCAGGAGAAGTCCCTCTGCAGCCTTCCTGGAGGATCCCTTCAGCTATTGGAGGGCAGCTCTAAGATCCCCCTGGAGCCTTCTCTTCTCCAGGCTGAACACCCCCAGCTCCCTCAGCCTGTCCTCATAGCAGAGCTGCTCCAGGCCTTGGATCATCTTTGTGGCCCCCTCTGGACTCACTCCAACATCTCTGTGTCCTTCTCATGCTGAGGACACCAGACCTGCTGTTTCAAACATTTACTGCCTCATATTGTTTTGAGATCCTTGAAATTCCTTCAGGACTGGGGCTGGCTGTTTGTTCACCTGGCTGCCAGCAACTTATTCCATGACCAAAGTTCAAGAGAAAGAAGAATGGAGAGAAAGCAACTGAGCAAGCATGAGGCTTCATGTGTTTGTAATGTTAAATGACCTTCCAGGCCAGAGTATCTATCAAGAGCATCTAGAAGGCCTGAGGCAATCCACACGGGCCCTGCTATCAATTTATCCACTAGGTGTCACAAACCCAACACACATCCACGAGTCCCTGTGCTGCTTCCAAATGAGAGCTGTTAGCAGAGCAGATGCAGGGAGATGTCGTGAGTCTCATGAATATCCATCCTGCCAGGAGAGCATGGGAGCCTGAGCCATGACACTCAGAAGCTGGTGCTAACAGAGCTGCCTGGTGTGGAATGGGTGCACAGACAAACAGAGCAATGTGCCATTAAAAAACAATCTTCCTGAGCCCTCCAGGAGGCCCTTCCCTCTTTTTCTGTCCCCAGTTCCCTGTGAGAAGAGACTAGCCCCTACCTCTCTCTGGTGTCCTTTCAGGTAGCTGTAGAGGGCTCCCTGCAGCCTCCTCTTCCTCAGGCTAAACAGTCCCAGCTCCCTCAGCCACTCCTCCTCAGACTCATTCTCCAGGCCCCTCCCCAGATAAGTTGCTGCTCTTTGTGCCTGCTCCAGCCCCTCCTGTATGGAGGTGCCCAAAACTGAACCCAGCACTCAGGGGTGGCCTTCCCTGTGGCAAGTACAGGGAGACAATCCCTGCCCTGCTGGTGCTGGTCACACCACTGCTGATCCCAGCCAGGATACCACTGGCTTTCTGTGCCACCTGGGCACACTGCTGCCTCATATTCAGCACCACAGCACCCCCAGGTCCCTCTCTGCCAAGCAGTTCTCCAGCCACACTAGTCCAAGGCTGTAGTGTTGCATGGGGTTGCTGTAACCCAAGTGCAGTACCCAGCACTTGGCCTTGTTGAAGCTCATCCCACTGACCTCAGCCCATCAATCCAATCTAAGTCCCTCTGCAGAGCCTCCCTACCCTGAAGCTGATCAACACTCCCAGCTAGCTCGGAGTCATCTACACCTTTACCAACGATGCACTTTAACTCAGTTTCTCTACAAACATGTGAAAGTCCCTCACTACCACAGGGAAATGTTCTGAAGGCTAAAATATACGGAAAAGAAACAAAAACAAATGATTAACACTACTATAAAATCACAGCAAACACCAAACACTGGAACTGGAACCAGCATGCTGATAGACATACTGAAGATTCAGACTGTTCTTATGGAGGAGTATGGTAGGGGCTGGAAGGGACCTCAAAAGATCATCCAGTCCAACCCCCCTGCCAGAGCAGGATCAGCCAGGGCAGGTCACACAGGAACACATCCAGGGGGGTTTGGAATGTCCCCCTTAGATTATGAAGGTTAGGGCAAAAATGTACCAAATCATTCTTCAGCCAGAATTCATGGGAAATTTTCCTCTACACTGGAGGTATTTTAGGTCTCAAAGGTTCCTGATCCATTCTAAATTCAGAATGACATCCAGAACACTGACTGCAGGGCTGCTGAAACAGGCCCTTATGTTTCCAAAAGTGATTCTTTAATGACAGAAACTTATCCAGAGTTGTGGAAAACTTCAAGGGGCTGAGTAGACTGCAGAGTGAATTTATCATTGTCTATATTCACATCTAATCCACACAGTCAAAAAGGTTGTGATCATAGCATATGCAGTATTAACAGAATCATAGGATGGTTTGGGTTGGAAGGGACCTCAGAGATCATCCAGTTCCAAGCCTCCTGAAGTGAGCAGGGACATCTTCCACTGATCATTAGTGAGCAGTCAGAAGGAACTGGTTAATCTTTGTCTCACATCTGCTCTGGAGAACCAACACTGCACAGAACCTTGGCTGCAGGCAGGGTGAAATCCCAATGCAAAGAGCACTGAAGGAAAATCCTGTTTCTAGCTATGTCTGTTGGTTTGGTTGGTTGGTTTTTTTTTAAGTGCACACTAGAATGGTAAATATTTTGTGGTTAACCCCTCTCACTCTTTGACAGCACTTTCTTCTGGCCAGTGGTCTCTGTGGTACACACGACATCGTTCAGGAGTCCCTGTAAAGGTCCAGCAGCAGTGCCCTGCAGAGGCATTAGAGGGCTGCCAGTAACAACTGACTCATGGAAAGCTAACCTAGCAAACCACAAGGTCACCTCCTACAAGGAGGTCAGAAGGCTGCAGGCCACATACAAGAGGCCACTTGTGGAATCTGCTGTAATTTGTAAGATTAGAACACAAACCTGAAGAAATATTAGCAACAATATTAGTTTCTGCCTTCCCCACACCATCTCTGTTAACGTGTGAACACTGACTGCCCCTGGGCACTCCTCCTTCCACCTCTTTGCAGGAAGGCTCTGAATTCTCTACACCTCTCCAGGCTCTCCTCTTAAAATCAACTCTGAATTATTCTAAGCACACAGGCCAGGTCTTACAGTGCCATACTGAGGTAAAAAAAAAAAAAAAAGAATGGAATGGAATGGAATGGAATGGAATGGAATAGAATAGACCAGACCAGGTTGGGAAAAAACCCTTCGAGATCATCAAGTCCAACCTATCACCCAACACCATCTAATCAACTAAACCATGGCACCAAGTGCCTCATCCAGGCTCCTCTTAAATACCTCCAGTGATTCTGACTCTACCACCTCCCTGGGCAGCACTTTCCAATGGCTCATCTCTCTTTCTGGGAAGAACATCTTCCTAGCATCCAGCCTAAACCTCCCCTGGCACAGTTTGAGACTGTGTCCTCTTGTTCTGGTGCTGGTTGCCTGGGAGAAGAGACCAACCCCCACCTGGCTACAACCTCCCTTCAGGTAGTTGTAGACAGCAAGAAGGTCTCCCCTGAGCCTCCTCTTCTCCAGGCTAAGCAATCCCAGCTCCCTCAGCCTCTCCTCACAGGGCTGTGCTCCAAACCCCTCCCCAGCTTTGTTGCCCTTCTCTGGACACCTTCCAGCACTTCAACATCTTTCCTAAACTGAGGGCCCAGAACTGGACACAGGACTCAAGGTGTGGCCTGACCAGTGCTGAGTACAAGCATCTACCTCCTTACAGAAAACATGAAAGGAATAACATGGGTTGACTATCCTTGCTGCTTTCTGGCTCACCTCCCCCATCTGGTGGGACTGACAAGAGCTGTGCCATAATTAGAAAAGGAAGGAAGTTTCCATTTTTAAATTAGTTTTGGAGTCCAGAATCTTATTAAGGGGAAAAAAAAAAAGAAGGAGCATTTTGTTCCAAATGAGGAAAACTCCATGTGAATGATCTAAAAAGGTTCCACTCAGACAGAGAAAGATTGCTGGGAACTTCACACACTGAAGTTTCATTAAATCATACACTGCTAACAAGTGGGAAAACCAGCAGAACTGCTGAGCATGAGGGAATCAATCCTGCTAGGCTCACTCTCCCCCTATCAAGGATCTAGCACTGGGGCCCATAATTCAGGTTATGAAAGGCTTTGTTCAAGATTGATTAAAGTTCATTTTAGTAACATCAGCAGGGAACCCTGGCTCCAAGGAGCTTAATACTGAGAGTGCTAAAGTCTGCAGTCTTCCACCAGGAAGCTCAAGTGTGTTCCTCTAGGCCTTCTGGCACATACAGAGCTCACAGTGAATTCAATCATCAGAAAGGCTTCTCAGTGACAAATTTTCTCACTTAGAGGAAGATCACGAAAAAGAACACTGGGAAATAGTCCTTCTCACTTCTTGCTCAAGCCATAAACTTTAATTAACACAGAATCACAGAATGGCTTAGGGTGGAAGGGACCTCAGAGATCATCTCCTCCAACCTCCCCATCATGGGCAGGGACACCTCTCAACCAGACTCAGCTGCTCAAGGCCTCATCCAGCCTGGCCTTCAATACCCCCAGGCAGGAGGTAGCCACAGCCTCCCTGGGCAGCCTGTGCCAGACTCTCACCACCCTCACAATGAAGAGCTTCTTACTCTGATTCAGTCTAACCCTACTCTGCCTCAGCTTCAAACCATTTCCCCTTTTCCCATCTTTAGACACCCTCATGAGAAGTCCCTCTTCAGGTACTGGGAGGCAGCTCTAAGGTCCCCCTGGAGCCTTCTCTTCTCCAGGTGGAACATCCCCAGCTCCCTCAGCCTGTGCTCACAGCAGAGCTGCTCCAGCCCTTGGATCATCTTTGTGGCCTCCTCTGGACTCACTTAGGCAGTTCTGTGTTCTTCTTATGCTGGGCACACCAGAACTGGAGCCAGGATTGAAGGTGAGGTCTCAGCAGAACAGAGTCAAGGGGCAGAATCCCCTCTCTTGTCCTGCTGCCCACACTCTTCTTCTGCCTTCTGGTCTGCATGAGGGCACTGCCAGCTCATGGTGAGCTTCTCAGCCACCAATACACCCAAGGATCTCCTAGGATGTATCACAACTGAGGAGACCTGCTCCTGCAGATTTCAGAGACCTGCCAATAGTTTGTAATTTGAGATAACTGGTTCAAACAGAGGCCTTAAAAGCAGGATCACCCAGAGTAGGGTTCAGGACCCATTGTTTTCTAATGTGCACTACACTTTCTGAGACTGCTGTCAGGAGCTCCCCCTCCAGTACAGCTTGCAGCAGGAGAAAGAAAAGAGAAAGATTTAATGAGAAGAGTTCACAGAAGAGCTGCACTGGCTTCAAACACTCAGCAAAAGAAGCCTTTGGAAAAGAGCAGAGAATCAGGTGGGCAGGAAGGTGGTCCTTGGGGCAGGCAGAAATCTGAGAAAGCTGGATCCATTTCACAACTGTGCCACGCATTTCCTTCATCATCTCAGACAAACACTTGGGTCAGGTTTTCAGAAAAGGAACTGCAATGCTCCTGGCTTCTTTGGATGCTAAAGTAAACAGTCAGGCTTCCAGAGGCCAGCTGCAACGTGGCTGCTGGGCTCCCTGTAAATGTTACAAGATGAGCTGAGTCCTGCTGAACGCTTTCAAATATCCGGCCTCAGCTCTTGAGGCTGCACATCTTAAAGCACTCACATCTGTGCTTCTCTTCAACACCTCTGAAATATTATGGTCCAACCTCTTCAAGCTGAGGAGAACAGATTTGTTACGCCCATGAACCAGCCTTGAGAATCTTCAGCGATAAGCCCATGTGGGAATGTAGACTCCCCAGGGAGTTTGGCCTTCAGCTCAACCTTCTGGGAACAAGGAGGGCACTTTCCACTCCTTTCTCTACCTGACACAGGTGCCTCCTCTTACATGGGCCTGTGTTGACTTCAACTGTTCACTGTGCAAGTTATTATTACAGAGGATCTCATGACAAAGCAGAGATCTCATATCCTTCCCTAAACTCAACAGTGGGTTTTGTCAGCAACAGGATACTTAAACTTGTCCCTGGAGGTGTTTAAGACCAGGCTGGATGAGGCTCTGGCCAGCCTGATCTAGTGTGGGGTGTCCCTGCCCATGGCAGGGGTTTGGAATTAGATGATCCTTGTGGTCCCTTCCAACCCTGACTGATACTATGATACTATAAACAATTGAGAACCTGGTTTTGAGCAGTTAAGGCTATGTCAGTATGGACATCTTCATATTATCTTCAAACTCATTAAAGTGTCTTAAAATACCCTGCACCTCCCATAAAGCTTTCTAGTTTTGTTAAAAGGTAACTAAAACATTGGACTTGGATGTGTTAGGATTAATCACTTGGTGTCATCACTTAGAGGACAAGTTCTAACTCAAGATGAAAGCTCCTATGAAGACAGGCTGTGGGAGTTGGGGTTGTTCAGCCTGGAGAAGGGAAGGCTCCAGGGAGACCTTACAGCAGACTTCCAGTACCTGAAATGGGCTACAAGAGAGCTGGAGAGGGAATTTTTGACTAAGGCAAGGAGTGACAGGATGAGGGGTGCTGGCTCCAACTGGAAGAAGATGAATTTAGACTAGACATCAGGAAGAAACTCTTCCCCATGATGATGATGACGTACTGGAACAGGTTGTCCAGAGATGCGGAGGCTCCAAGCCTAGGAGCAGTCAAAGGCAGGTTTGATGTGGCCTTGAGCAACCTGGTCTCACTAGGGAGGGATTCCTGCCCATGGCAGGGGGGTGGAACTAGATGTTCTTTAAAGGTCTTTTCCAACCCAAGGCATTCTATGACTCTAATGGACACACTCTGCTGACCAAAACCCTTGCATTCCAGCTCGCTCTTAGAGACTTCCCTCAGAAGCCACACCGTGTTCCTTGAACTTGTTTTTCCAGAACAATCTGGGAACTGGCACTGAAATAGCTACAAAAGTTCTCTTTTTTCCCTTTCTCAGGTGTGTTTGGCAGAAGCTGCAACTCAAAGGCCTTGCCAGCACTGACTCCACACTCTGCAGCCATTTTTGCTAAGAAATGGTTACATTTGGTTAAGTTTGACTGAAAAGACCCACTGGAAGAGGCTGTCCAGGGGGGTGGTGGAGTCACCACCCCTGGGTGCATTTAAAGGCCATTTAGATGTGGCACTTAGCCATGTGGTTCAGTCGTGACCTTGGTAGAGCAGGGTTAATGGTTGGACCTAGTGATCTCAAAGGGCTTTGCCAACTGGAATGATTCTCGGACCAGGAAGGTGTATCAGAAATTTCCTGCAGACATGTAAGAGCAGAGGGGAAGCAGATTATTAAGGCTAGACTATCACAGAATCATAGAATTGTTAGCTTTGGAAGGGACCTCAAAAATCATCCAGTCCCAACACCCCCTGCCATGGGCAGGGACACCTCACACTAAGCAGGTTGCTCACAGCCAGTGGATCCAGCCTGGCCTGAAAAACCTCCAGGCATGAGTCTCAAGTTGTGCCAGGGGAAGTTTAGGCTGGAGGTGAGGAGAAAGTTCTTCACTGAGAGAGTCGTTCGCCACTGGAATGTGCTGCCCAGGGAGGTGGTGGAGTCACCATCCCTGGAGGTGTTCAAGAGGGGATTGGATGTGGCACTTGGTGCCAGGGTCTAGTCATGAGGTCTGTGGTGACAGGTTGGACTTGATGATCTTTGAGGTCTCTTCCAACCTTGGTAATGCTGTGATTCTGTGATGAGGCTTCTATCACCTCCCTGGGCAACCTGTGCCAGTCTCTCACCACCCTCATGGGGAACAACTTCTTCCTAACATCCAATCTCAATCTACCCACTTCTATTTTTTTTTCTCCATTCCCCCAGTCCTATCACTCCCTGACACCCTTAAGATGGGCAGGAATCAGGCACAACAGAACACAAGGTGTGGGCTCTACCTGTGCCAAGACTCAGCTCTGTGAGGCTGCACTCTTGCAGACACAACCCATGACAGACAAAAGAAGTCTATACTCTGATATTTTCCCTTTGGGCATATTCCCAGGAACTTCTTTGGCTGAGGATGATGTATTTTTAATACACATTTCCCATACAAATCAACAGCCTTTCCCTAGCCCATTACCCACACTCCCCACATCACCACTTTCTTTGAAGTATCAGTGACAGCATTCCATCCAAGTGTCATAGCCACTTGCTGTAATTGAGGTCTATTAACTCTTGGTTTCACCTCTGCTCAGGTTCATCCTCCTTCTTTTCAAATTCTAATGATATTAAAAATAAAATACCCTGCTACAGTGTGACTCAGAAATGCCTAACATTCCTTTCTGCAACTCATGGGGAAGGAAACAGATCCAAGCAGAGGCAAAAGAATTCTCTGTTCCACTCTCTACCTTTATAAGGAATCTCGAGTGTGAAATGAGCAGGGCTTTCAAGGAAGATGTCAACAACTCTGCCAGTTATGTAAGATAAGAGTTAGAAAAAATGGTTTGCAAAGAAAAATGACAGCTGCTGTTACTTGAGAAGATGATTTAGACTTCAGGGTTAGAATGCAAGCAGCCAATATGTGACCTGACATTTACAGAGAGACGTTCAGTGGGATGACAAACGGAAAAGCCTTCACCGTCCTGTACCAGCAGGTCCTCTCTGCTACACAGAAAGACTTGCACAGTCTTCCTCTCAAGCAAAAGAGCCACAGAGGTCACCAGCAGAGACTTCTCTTTGTGCTAACTTGCTCAGCTTATGAAGGCCATCTGGTGCTGTTTCTGCTGACCCTTTTCCATCGTGTCTCATGTTGCTCTTTATGGACAAGGATGGTTCACTGCTCACACTGCCTGTGGGGTTTAAGCTACTTTGCAAGGTAATTTCACGATTAAAACCAATACAGGAGGTTCCACCTCAACAGGAGGAGACACTTCTGTATGGTGAGGGTGCCAGAGCACTGGAACAGGCTGCCCAGAGAGGTTGTGGAGTCTCCTTCTCTGGAGACTTTCAGAAGCTGCCTGGATGTGCTCCTGTGTGACCTGCTCTGGGTTACCCTACTCTGGCAGGGGGGTTGGACTGGATGCTCTCTGGAGGTCCCTTCCAACCCCTACCACTCTGTGATTCTGTGATACTGTGAGGCTTATTCATCAGTGGGTTCAATGGGAGATGGTCAATACAAATTTCATGCATCACTGAAGTAAGACAACCTCAGAGCTCAAGCAGCATCCAGCCTTGTGCCAGTCTCTTAGCAGTCACTGTGCAAATAATGCACCATTCACTCCAGTGAAAACATCTGAGAGAGATGACTTGTTAGTGGTGCTGACTTTGCACTCTTCAAGTGCAGGATGACAAAGGTCAGAGGGCAGACTCTCCAAAAGCAGTGCCAAGCAGGTACTGCTACATCTCCTCGTAGTAATGCTTACAAATTGCAGAGAGAAGATGACACAAGCCCTGCACTGTATGTGCAGTGATTCAAATACATCCACAAAACCATTATTTTAAAGTCTCAACACACTGATAGTGTCTGGATGGATCCCAACTTTGATGCTGGGAGAAGGCTCTGCCCAGTCATGAATGGGACTGCCATTTAACTGAAGAAATACAGCTACAATGCAGCACAGAAGAGTTTAAAGGTGTATCTTAAAGATAGAAACATTATGGAATCCCAGAATGGTTTAGGTTGGAAGGGACCTCAGAGATCATCTGCTCCAACCTCCCCACCATGGGCAGGGTGACCTCTCAACTAGACTCAGCTGCTCAAAGCCTCATCCAGCCTGGCCTTCAACACCCCCAGGCAGGAAACAGGCACAACCTCCCCGGGCAGCCTGTTCCAGAGTCTCACCTGTACTGAAGAACTTCATCCTTGTACTGAAGAACTTCTTCCTATGATCCAGTCTAACCCTGCTCTCCCTCAGCTTCAAACCACTCCCCCTTTTCCTACTGCTAGACAGCCTTATGAAAAGTGTCTCTCCAGCCGTACTGGAGGATCCCTTCAGGGATTGGAAGGATTCCTTCAGGTACTGGAATACTTACTTTGCTTAGTCTAGCAATCAAACAGAAGAAAGAAGTCAGTTTCCAAACATCTTTTTCAAGGTCTCCAAGAACTACTTTTGAACTTCAGTGGCAGCAGTAATCTCCCATGAAGACCTAAGCACCAGCGAGAAGAGCATCTTCAGTGCGATGGCTGTGCATACCTTGGCCCTCCCTCTGCACAGATGACCAGTCTTCACTTCTTTCTAACTTGACTCCCCAGGAAGTTGCTCTTTCTGTTTAAGGGAAAAAAAACACAAGAAAAGGAATAATCAATGTGTATGTTACCTTTATGAAGGAGAAAAGTGAGAAAGGGTCACACAGGTATTAAATGCAGGCCTTCCACAGTCTTCTGCAGGTGAGGAATGTGCTTCAGCAGAAGAACAGTGTCCTATTCCAAACTCCTTTTGAAAGCCTTATTCCAGAGTAAGTGGGGCATGACTGGCACTCTGTAAGGGATGACTTTACCCTGGGGAAAGCAGAATGACTTAACATTTCTGAGGCTGCTCAATTTAGCTGCCACAGAACCTTGAAAGCTTCATGTACAAAAGTTTCCTCTACTCTCACAGCCAAGCAACTTAAAGTTTCTAGATAAAAATATTTCAACCTTTCCTCCTGAATTTCAGCCTTGTTCTCAGGCCTTTGAAGTTACTCTGTAATAGACAGGACCTGCAAATGCCTCCTAACTCCTATTGAATGCTACCCTCACAACCTCCAAGCAGAGAAATAATTGCCTTCATTTATGGGACAAGAAAAGAAACAGAGGATGCAGCTCACTTTACCTGTCTAAATACAATAGAACCATATACACTGTCAGTAGATAAAAGGTCCTTCAGAGAGCAATCTGTAGGACATCTCTAACAGAGCTGCAGGCCCTGAACCAGCCCCTTAGGAGCCTCTCTCTCCATAGCACATCTCAGGAATAACCATTACCTATATATGCACCTAACCTCAATCTAAATGCCAGTGAATATTCCTGTCACTGCCAAGTCTAAAAGCAAAGTTCTATAAATATCCAAGGGGTGGGTGGAAAGATGAAGGTGCTTTGGTGGTGCCCAACAACAGGACAAGGAACAGCAGGTCCAAGCTGGAGACACTTCTGTATGGTGAGGGTAACAGAGCTCTGGAGCAGGCTGCCCAGAGAGGTTGTGGAGTCTCCTTCTCTGCAGACATTCAAAATCCACCTGGATGCATTCCTGTTTGACCTGCTCTTGGTGATCCTGCTCTGGCAGGGGTTTGGAGTCCACCATCTCTTGGACGTGGCACTTGAAGCCATGGTTTAGTTAGTCATGAGGTGTTGGTGACAGGCTGGACTTGATGGTCTCTGAGGTCTTTTCCAACCTTACTGATTCTATGATTCTATAATCTCTGAAGGCCCCTTCCAACCCTTCACATTCTGTGATTCTTTGACTTTAGAATCCTGAAGATTATGTTTGAGTTACCCACTGTGAGATAATTGGGCCTTGGAATGAAACATAGTAAGGCAGCAGGCAAGGAGAGTTAAGGACCTGGGACTGCTATTTCCATGCCTGGGTATCAGACAGGCCTTCAAACCAGTGCCTATTCTCTCTTCATTCCAATCCTCTCTTTCTCTGAAGATATTCAGGCTCCATGCTTTTAGAAGCTTTCTTTCTAAGCCCTTTTCTGCTTTATGTCTCAAACTGATTCTCTGAGTTCTCCCTACCTGTTTCAGGCACTGCTCTTTCGCTCCTCAGACTACTTCTCCCAAATTTTTCCTTCGCTAAGGTTTTTCTCTGTATTGCTGCTGCTCCCACAGCTCATCTGAGCACTGAAGCAGTCTGGCTTCTCTTTCCCAAAGCCACCATCTTAGCAGTGCTGTGGGCAGAGAACAGCTCCTCTGCTGCTGCTGCTGCTTTGGTGACGTAATACTTCCCCTTCTCTTAAACTTGCTCTGAAATGTGCCAGTACATCTGTGCACCACTCTGAACAGCTGAAGGAATTTATTATAACCTGTCACTCAGTTTATTAAGAAAGAAGAAAACCTCCTGTGTGTATCTTTCCTTAAAAATACAGGTGCTGTACAAAACTCCACAAGAAAATAATCTCTAGCTAGCCTCAGCCAGACGTGGCCCTTGGGAACCCACAGGCAGAAGAAAGTCCAGACACAAGATGGGGTAGAAGTGATACAGACAAAGAAACTCTTCCAGCTTGACAGCCTTAAATCTGCATGAAGAGTCTGTGTTGACACAGTGCCATACTGAGATTTTACAGGCATGGGGTTCAGACTAGTCCACTTTTTACAGCAGGCTACAGCCCTGCAGATGTTTAGACATGAAGATCTTTACTCAGTCATGTCACTGTTTTAAGGACTGGCTCCAAAATTCCTTCTCCTGAGGATTAATAAGAAAACCCTCACCCTTTGATTTATCATAGAAGAGCAGGAACAAGAGAAGGCTCCAGGCAGACCTAAGAGCAGCCTGCCAGCACCTGAAGGGGCTCCAAGAAGGCTGCAGAGGGACTGTTTGCAAAGGCCTGCAGGGACAGGGCGAGGGACAATGGTTTGAAATGAGAGCAGAGCAGACTGAGATTGGATGTGAGGAACTTGGATTGAGGAGATTGGATATGAGTTCTTTAGCACGAGGGTGGTGGAACACTGCAAGAGGTTGCCCAGGGAGGTAGTTGAAGCCCCATCCTTGGAGATATTCAAGGTCAGGCTGGACTAGGATGTCCCTTGTAGCAGCTGTGGCAGCTAAGAATGCTTTGCTGGCTGCTGGGCTGCATCTCTGGACCTTCTGGGGGGGGGACAATTCACTGTCCTTGAGCAAACTCAGTGCCCTTGCATGCCAAATATGGCCAGGGCACAGAAGTGACAGACACTATTCCCAGTGCACTGAGGCCTTGAGCAGCTGGGTTTAGTTGAGAGGTGTCCCTGCCTATGGTGGGGAGGTTGGAGGAGATGATCTCTGAGGTTGCTTGCAGCCTGAGCCACTCTAGGATTCTGTGACTGGTCACTCAGGGAGAAAGCAGAGAGTTCAGTGGCTGTGCTAAGGTTTCACTGAATCAGCAGTTGCAAGTGATACTGCTCTAGATCCTTTCTTCTCTTTAACAAAGAAGACAAGGAAAAGCATTTTCACTGTGAGAGCGACAGAGCCCTGGAGCAGGCTGCCCAGAGACGTTGTGGAGTCTCCTCTGCAGACATTCCAAACTCATCTGGATGTGTTCCTGTGTGACCTGTGGTAGGTGATCCTGCTCTGGCAGGGGGTTTGGACTGGATGACCTTTTGAGGTCCCTTCCAACCCCTAAGTTTCTGTGGTTCTGTGATTAGAACTTTTGAGGTGAGGCCATATTCTGGCATGTGCTGAACAAGTACTTCATAAAAAGGGAGAAGTTTACCTTTGAGTCATTTTGCTGTCAAATGATTTACTGGAACTCAGAGCCAAGCCAGGTAAAAGCCCTCAGGAAGTGCTGTATCTGTCAAATGCTTCAACTTTTAGAGGAGTTAACTCTACCCATCAACAGGAGGGTTGGGGCTTGGGAGGAGAGTTTTGCCAACAGACGATTTCCCACACAAATCAGTGACATTCTCCTGAGAAAGGAGCAGGCACTACAGAAGTGAACACTTAAAAGCTGTGACTAAAACGAGGTTCCTGCTGTATGCCCTAGTCTGGATCAGCCAATGACTCTTTCAAACCATCTCACTTGAATAAGAGCCTTTGGCAAAGCCCCCTGACATCTGCCACCACTTTATTTAGCCTTCTGCATTCCCTGGAGGGATTGCATAGGAGCTGCTCTGCAGAAGCACACTACAGCAACTGCAGACAGAAGGGAATGCAGCCAGACATGCAAAGTGTTTAAAATAGGAAACCCAGGCTCTGTACTGGGGGCTAGTACAACAGGTGTATGTATGTTGGGAGCTTACATTAATTGGGCTTCTGTTACACATACACAGGGCTGCCAGCAGCCTTTTCAAAAGTAGATGGGTATTTTGGTTCAAGGCAGACAGAGTAACCTCATAGTAACCTCCAGTCTGGCTCACAGCCACCAGGGAAGACTCTGAAGGACTGTCCCTTGCTGCTGCCTTGATTAGATTTCTTCCATAATACAGGCAGTGTTTTTGCTCAGTAAACCTTACTAACAATTGAATCAAGGATAAAGAGAGAGAGGGGAAATAAAAGCTGATCTCCATGTGAAAATGAGCCAAAAAAATAACAAGGTTCTCAACATCAAGTAATTCAGTCTGCTCCATTGTGGCCACAAAATCAGAACCTGTGAAACACATAGCAAGGAGGGAAAAAATGACACCACAAAATCCAGAATGCACACAAAGTCAAAGCTGAATATTGAAACACACAACACCCAGGGGATCTAAAAGCCTCAGTTTCCCTACCAGCATTTTCAAATACTGTCCTTGTCCACATTTCCCTCTCCAAGGTACAAGATTTTGATTGAAACCTTCCACAAAACATTCTTCCTGTAAATGAGAATTTGCAAATGCCATGATTCAGCATAAAAGTCCCTCATGACAGCTCAGGTTTCTGCCTTTTACAGGATGCTCATCTGCCTCCTCCACAGACAGCTGATTCACAGAGGCATAGAACGGGTTAGGCTGGAAGGGAAAAGGGCTCAAATCCCACTGCCCACCTTCCACTAGGCTGGGTCTCTCAAGGCCTCATTCGACCTGGACCTGAATGCCTCCAGGGAGGAGGCATCCATGACCTCCCTGAGCAACCTGTTCCAGTGTCTCCTCATCCTCACTGGAAAGAATTTCTTCACTATAAAGAATTTCTTTCTACTCTCCAGTCTAAACCTGCCCTCCTCAAGCTTCAACCCATTCCCTCTCATCCTATCACTACAAGCCCTTGTTAAAAGTCCCTTCCCAACTTTCTTCTAGCCCCCTGAGGTACTGGAAGGATGCCAGTGTCTCCCCAGAGTCTTCTCTTCTCCAGGCTGAACAACCCCAACTCCCAGCCTGTCCCCACAGGGGAGGCTCTCCAGCCTCTGATCATCTGCGTGGCCTCCCCTGGACTCCCTCCAGCAGTTCCATGTCCCTCTTTGTGCTGGGGACACCAGAGCTGGAGGCAGTGCTGCAGGTGGGGTCTGAGCAGAGCAGAGGGACAGAATCCCCTCCCTGTGCTGCTGCTCTCCCTGCTTTGGATGCAGCTCAGCACACAGCTGCCTGCTGGGCTACCACGGACCATTGCTGGCTCACATTGATCCTGTCTGTACAACAGGCTTGGCCAGGAGAAACCCAAGGACCTGCAAAGTTTGGTGGTGGATCGTCAACTTCTTTTGCTACAATGATCCTGAGTTACTAGAAGAAGACACCGACCCCCAAATCATTGTCATTGGAAAGACAATGGTGAGGCTGAAAGCTCCAAACAAACAGCTCATTGCTTTCAGAAAGGAACATCAGGGACACCACTTTGTATCAACAGTGACTCACCTGAGCTCTGAGCAGCAGCTCTAACACTCACCTACTTGGTAATTCATCTATGAAAATCTGTATGTAAACATAACCTACTATCAGGTATTGAAGTAGGGAGGATCACAGAATCCCAGAGTGGATCAGGCTGGAAGGGACCTCAGGGATCACCTCCTCCAACCTCCCCACTATGGGCAGGGACACCTCTCAGCTAGACTCAGCTTCTCAAGGCCTCATCCAACCTGGCCTTCAACGCCCCCAGGCAGGAGGCAGCCACAGCCTCCCTGGGCAGCCTGTGCCAGAGTCTCACCACCCTCACAATGAAGAGCTTCTTCCTCAGATTCAGTCTAACCCTGCTCTGCCTCAGCTTCAAACCATTCCCCCTCATCCCTCTGCAGCTTTTCCGTAGGATCCCATCGGGTACTGGAAGACAGCTCTAAGGTCCTCCTGGAGCCTCCTCTTCTCCAGGCTGAACACCCCCAGCTCCCTTAGTCTATCATCATAGCAGAGCTGCTTCAGCCTTTGGATCATCTCTGTGGCCTCCTCTGGACTTGCTCCAAGAGGATGAAGAGGATTGTCCTGACTTCAGCCACCCACACTGCATGTTAGATGATTAAGTCAGCAGACAACATATTTTGCAGTATTTAGAGTGAGGTGGGAACATAAGACATAGGATTGGTGTAATGAGGCTGATGAGAACACACCCCTGGTGCATGCACCCCTGTGCTAACAACACCAGAGCCCTCAGAATGGTCAGCCCCCCAACACTGCTCACCACAGATTGCAAGGCTGGTGTAGCATGCAATACAGAATACAGAATTAACCAGGTTAGAAAAGACCTTTGAGATCATTGAGTCCAACCTATCACCCAACACCAACTAATCAACTAAACCATGGCACCAAGTGCCTCAGCCAGTCTCCTCTTAAACACCTCCAGGGATGGTGACTCCACCACCTCCCTGGGCAGCACATTCCAATGGCCAATCTCTCGGTCTGGGAAGAACTTCCTAACATCCAGCCTAAACCTCCCCTGGCACAGCTGGAGACTGTGTCCTCTTGTTCTGGTGCTGCTTGCCTGGGAGAAGAGACCAACTCCCTCCTGGCTACAACCTCCCTTCAGGTAGTTGGAGAGAGCAAGAAGGTCTCCCCTGAGCCTCCTCATCTGCAGGCTAAGCAACCCCAGCTCCCTCAGCCTCTCCTCACAGGGCTGTGGCTCCAGACCCCTCCCCAGCTTTGCTGCCCTTCTCTGGACACCTTCCAGCATCTCAACATCTTTCTTGAACTGAGGAGCCCAGAACTGGACACAGGACTCAAGGTGTGGCCTAACCAGTGCTGAGCACAGGACAGAATGACTTCCCTGCTCCTGCTGGCCACACTGTTCCTGATGCAGGCCAGGTTGCCATTAGCCTTCTTGGCCACCTGGGCACACTTCTGTTCAGCCTACTGTCAACCAGCACCCCCAGGTTTCTGCCTGGCTGCTCTCCAGCCACTCTGACCCCAGCCTGTAGCACTGCATGGGGTTGGTGTGGCCAATGTGCAGAACCTGGCACTAGGATGTGTTAAATCAATTAAAGGTTTTCTAGCTCTATCTGGATACCAACCTTAGGTGTATCTATTCAACTTGCACATTATTGTAACTGATGAAGCAGAAGCCAAAAAAGCCTTTTGCTACATGCAAACAGGTGTCTAATATCAAAGGGAAAGAGAGGTAATGACCTGTAAAAAGTGGAGTTTGTGTGAAGGGAGATCTTTTAAATGAATGACTGGGAAAGCACTGTCAAGAAGCAGTAATGAGCTGAAAGAAGACCCCAGTACAAAATAAACAGTGTGTGTGTGTATCTAAACACCCAAGTCAAAAGTCACCCTCCCAAGAAGCCTACCACAGCTGATGCTGAATGTGAGCAAGCCTTTTTCACTTCTCCAACCATGCACACTGCCATGGCCACAATTTGGTTTTAAAACCCAATCTGATCATCTCTGACCCTTTGACATGAGCTATGGGCAAGGAATGAAAGCTGGCTACTCACCTGGCACCAGCTTACATTCCTAGCCACTCTTGACCTGTTAAGTCCTTTTGAGTGTTCCAAACACTGTGCAAACCATCTGCTGGCAAACTACTTGTAAAAACTTGCAATCTACATTCAGAGGGGAAAGGAATTAAAGAAAAATAAGATCAATTACAAAACAAGCTCAAGAGTCTTCATGGAGGAAACTGACATTTTTCACAGTGGTTCTTTATGTGCTTTGGAGCTTAAACCAATTGTGGGGCAAATACCTATCAAATACAAATTCAGTTGAGTTCCATGCCCTTCCTATATGCAACATCTCCTTCTCTTCTCCAGGCTGAACACCCCCAGCTCCCTCAGCCTGGCCTCATAGCAGAGCTGCTCCAACCCCCTGATCATTTTCATGTCCCTCCTCTGGACCTGCTCCATCAGGTCCATGTCCTTCCTGTGTTGAGGGCTCCAGAGCTGGACACAGCAGTGCAGATGAGGTCTCCTCAGAGCAGAGCAGAGCACAGCAGGGGGGCAGGATCCCCTCTCTTCATCTCTGGCCACGCTGCTTTTGATGCAGACCTGGCTGCCATTGGCCTTCTGGGCTTCAAGCTCACACTGCTGGCTCACACCCTACTGAAAAGCCTGTTCAGTCTTCCACTTCTGCCACAGGTAGTCAAGTCACAGAATCACAAAGGTTGGAAGAGACCTCAAAGATCATCGAGTCCAACCTGTCACCACAGACCTCATGACTAGACCATGGCACCAAGTGCCACGTCCAATCCCCTCCTGAACACCTCCAGGGACGCTGACTCCACCACCTCCCTGGGCAGCACATTCCAATGACCAATTACTCTCTCAGTAAAGAACTTTCTCCTCACCTCCAGCCTAAACCTCCCCTGGCACAGCTGGAGACTGTGTCCTCTTGTTCTGGTGCTGGTTGCCTGGGAGAAGACACCAAATCCCTCCTGGCTACAACCACCTTTCAGGTAGTTGTAGAGAGCAATGAGGTCTCCCCTGAGCCTCCTCTTCTCCAGGCTAAACAACCCCAGCTCCCTCAGCCTCTCCTCACAGGGCTGTGCTCAAGGCCTCTCCCCAGCCTCGTTGTCCTTCTCTGGACACGTTCAGGAGTCTGATGAATTCAAATCATACATAGTTACACATTTGTCTGATAGACAATGTGCAGGAAGGACCAGAAGCAAGAGTATCAACATCAGTAAAATAAGTTGCAAACTTCTGAGAAAGGCAGCTCTGTACAAAACACTGACTGCAAACATTTGCAGGGAACCTTCAGCTTTTCCTCCTCTCTGCTGCCCTCGCTTCAGGCCTTTCCCGGGTTCTGGGCAAGACGACAGCCAACATCTCTCCTTAGAATTACTGGAAAACTGCAGTGCTCAGCTGAGAGATGCCAAAGGGGAGTTCTGAACCTTTTCACTGCTCAGATGCATTGTTCACATGCATGCTCTGCTGCTGGAGTATATCACAGCTGCTAGTTCACAGCTGCAGTCTTCCGGCCAGCACTGCCCTCCAAAGCTCATTGCACCATGCCACGAGGGTGCAGAAAGGACACTGCCAAGTCCCACTTTCAGGTTTTGTGATTAAAATTTGTGACATTACGCTCATGAGACAGAGACAGGTCACAGAGGGTACGTGCAGATAACTCACTCCTCACCCCCAGGCTCTTTCTCTACCACACAGAGAAGTCTTCCTTTCTTCTTGGAGCATCTGCCTGCAAGACACGCTCTTGTGGCTCACACAGAGTAACCTGATGTACAAGAGTTCAGCTAAAAATAGATGGCAATGAAGTTCTGCCAAAAGAGGTGTCTGCTCTGAATCATTCTACCAGCAAATGGTGTTTCCAAAAACTATCTGTGGAACCCTATATGGCTGCTTTCCAGATGTCAGCAATGCAAATGCATCTCAAGGAAGCAGGGGAACACACTTGCTGCTGTTAAAACGAAGCATGCAATGGGAAGTGACCTAGCAGAGTAGAGAAACATGAAATGTAAGCCCTCCTTATTTCTACTTGGGGGGGAGGGGAATTCCTTGTAGATACTGCCCAAGATATGGGTTATCAAAGCAGCAAACATTTGAAAGAAGTCTTGGCATGAGTGTTTACATTCTGCTTGCTGAGGCAGCTGTCCCCAGGAAGGATGTATTTAGATATAAACTCACCCAAATAGGCTATTGCACTTAGGAATGCATCAGGCCAGGAAATGCCAGCATAAAGCTGACTTGTAGTCCCCAAGGGGTTTGGTTTGAATTAATGGAAAAACACTTACCAATCCCACAAGGAACCTCAGTAAGTTTGCAGATGACACCAAGCTGAGTGGCTGTGTTGATCTGCTAGAGGGTAGGGAAGGTTTACAGTGGGGTCTGGACAAGTGAGACTGAAGGGCCAAGGTTAATTATACAAAGTTCAACAAGGCCAAGTGCCAGGTCCTGCACCTGGATCACAACCCCATGGTAAGCTGCAGACTTGGGGATGTGTGGTTGGAAAGCTGCAGCTTGGAAGAGGGACCTGAAGGTATTGGTTGACAGTTGACTGAATACAAGTCATCAGTGTGCCCAGGTGGCCAAGAAGGCCAATGGCATCCTGGCTTATATTGGAAACACTGTGGCCAGCAGGGACAGAGGGGTGACCATCTCCCTGTGCTCAGCACTGGTGAGGCCACACCTCAAGTATTGCCTTCACTTCTGGGCCCCTCACTACAAGAAGGACATTGAGGGGCTGGAATATGTCCACCAAAGGGCAGTGAGGCTGGAGAAGGGCCTGGAGCACCTGGGCTGTGAGGAGCATCCAAGAGAGCTGGGGGTGTTCAGTCTGGAGAAGAGGAGGCTGAGGGGAGACCTCATTGCTCTCTACAGCTCCCTGAAGGGAGGTTGGAGTGAGGAGGGGGCAGCCTCTCTTCCTTGGTGTCAAGTGACAGGACCAGAGGATATGGTTCCAAGCTGCACCAGGGGAGACTCATGCTGGATGCTAGGAAATATTTCTTCACTGAAAAGGTTCTCAAATACCGGAATGCTCTGCCCAGGGCAGTGCTGGAGTCACCAACAGCTCTGTGTCCTTCTTACAAGAGGAGCACAGTAACAGCTCCTCAGTGTCATTTCAGTGTCCATTGTGCCTTTTTCATCTACTTTCAGCCAACTTGTAGCTTCCCTCCTTTATCTCCTGAACATTATTCTGCTTTGCTCTACGGGAGAAGCTGATTTGAAGGTTCTTACTTGCAAGTATCTTTATATTCCAGATAAAATTACCTTAGTTACCCCAGGGGCTGCAAACAGTATTGGGACAAAGTAAATGTGGTGGGCCTAGTACAGCGTGAGCAGGTTGGGATTCAGAGCCGGGCGAGCGGCTGCAGCCACGGGGAGCCCCTGCCAGCAGCGTGTTTGTGCCAACAGAAAGGAACAGTTGATGGCACCTACCCAAGGTCAGCTCTTCAAATTCGGGAGCTGGGCTTCTTCCAGGCACTGTGAAGCCGCTTGTTTAAATGCAGCCAGTCGGCAACAATTAAGTGTCTAAATAAAACATGCAGACTCCGTGCTCCTTTGGAAAGCTCCCCGTGCCACGCTGTTTATTTGCTGTTTCTCACAGCCTTCATTAGCCAACAATCGGGCCACAAAATGGCGGTCAGGGAGAGGCAGACATTTTGTAACTGTCTCATTAACAGCCTCCGAGCACAATGCAAATGCGGCGAATGAAAAGGCGGCAGCCGAGGAGCCCGCAGCCGCACGCAGCACCACCACGCCCCAGCTTCCAAGCAAATCCTGTACCTGGTTTTGCAGCAAAGTTAAAACAAAGCCTCACTGAGAAGCAAAGCCCAGGGTAATTCGCCCCCGTGCAGGCGAAACAGAGTCTGGAGTTGTCCTTTTCAGGCGCTCTGACCGAGGAGTGCAGCGTGTCACCTATGCGAGCAAAGCCTCTTCTGTGCTCCTGTCTACTGTGTGCCATATGGACTCGAGACCACCCATTGACAGTGACTCAGTGGCTATAATCTTAACCACATTCTTCCCTTGCAAGTCCAGACATTAATGTTTTCCATTACAGCTCCGGGAACTGAACAGTCCTCAGCATGCCTTTTAATGCACTTGCAAACCAACATTTAAAGAATGGAGCCCACCACCATCTCTGCTGCTAACCCTGCATCCCAATTTAACTGTCTCGTGTGTCATAAGCTAGGGACAGAAAAAAAGCAGAACAAAGTATATCCCCACAGCTGGTAACTGCAAAAAGCCTTGGGAACTGATAAGCACATCCCTTAATTTTAATTTTCAAGATGACAGAATCATAGAGTGGTAGCTCACCCACTCCATCCCCCTGTGCTCAGCACTGCTGAGGGCATGCCTCAAGTGCTGTGGTCAGTTCTGGGCCCCTCACTACAAGAAGGACATTGAGGTGCTGGAACATGTCCAGAAAAGGGCGATGAAGCTGGAGAAGGGCCTGGAGCACCTGGGCTGCAAGGAGGGACTGAGGGAGCCGGGAGCGTTCAGACAGGAGAAGAGAAGGCTGAGGGGAGACCTCACCACTCTCTACAGAGCAGGGTGCTCCTTTCGAGTGTTTGCCCACCAGATTTCTCCTACAAGTATTAGCAACTGATGGGTCCCAAGAAGCAAAGATGCAAATTTGCACATGCTGCTCATTAAAGATTTAGGCACCTGCCAAATTCCAGGTTTAGAGATTCAAACCCACTTTTACATTGCTCCCCATGGGGAAAAGTAATAACAACAACAACAATATGATGATGCCACCTAAGTCCTCAAACTTACAGTAATTTCTAACACTGAAAAACAACAGTTTTGAGACCCTTCTCCACGAAAAAAAAAAAAGCCTGAGGAGATTTTGCTTACATAATGATAGAAGATGAGCAAAGCAGCTAGGCTATTGCTCTGCTTGGAATGGGATACAGGGCTTAAAACCATTCTGGAATTACATAATAAAACCCCTCCTCATTATTAGAATCCTAGAATGGTTCAGGTTAGAAGGGACCTCAGAGCTCATCTTCTCCAACCTCCCTGCCATGGGCAAGGACACCTCTCAACCAGACTCAAGGCCTCATCCAGCCTGGCCTTCAACATGCCCAGGCAGGAGGCAGCCACAGCCTCCCTGGGCAGCCTGTTCCACAGTCTCACCAACCTTGTAGTCAAGAACTTCTTCCTCAGCTCCAGCCTAACCCTGCTCTCCCTCAGCTTCAAACCATTCCCCCTTGTCACCCTTATGAAAAGTCCTTCTCCAATGTTAATGCAGCTCTGATTCTGAAGGACATGTCATACAGAACTTAAACTAACAAACCAGGGACAATTACATAGGTGTGCTGAAAATATTGGCATTATATAGCTACAGTAATGCTGGAAGAGATTAGGCTAAAGCAACACATCTCTGTTCCCTCTCTTCTTACAAAGACTCAAACCTCAGTGTGATGCTGCTACTTGATATTCAATGAACCGAGTCATCAAACAGGCAGCTGGATGAGAAGAAATACCTGCCTCTCAAAAGCCCAAGTTAGGCAGCCCTTCTCAGAGTGCATGTGCCAGAGTGAACCAGACACCTGCAGAAGCTTCTTTTGAAACTTTACCTTTTGCAATAAATCAAAGCAAGCTGGTAGGCCTGACTGTGTGGAAAGAAAACTACTCTGGCACAGGCTGCCCAGGGAGGTTGTGGCTGCCTCCTGCCTGGGGGTGTTGAAGGCCAGGCTGGATGGGGCCTTGAGCAGCTGAGTCTGGTTGAGAGGTGTCCTTGCCCATGGTGGGGAGGTTGGAGAAGATGACCTCTGAGGTCCCTTCCAACCTGAGCCCTTCCAGGATTCTGTGATTCTTCTGATTTAAAACTTTATTACCTGTACCCCCTAAGTCCACAGCTTCCCTTTCTGTGTCCCCAGAGCAAACCCATGTCTCTTAAGTGGACTGGAATAAAATAAGCACAGCACAATGCAAGTACTGCAAGGACACAGCCTGAAATGCTAAGAGCTCTACAGGTACTGAGACTGAGGCAGGTCAGAACCTGATGAGGTGCTGATGAAAGTCTGATGAAGTGCCAAGGAAGATCCTGCACATCTGAGCAAACAGCTTTCCAACAAGACTACACAGAGTGCCTGCAGCAGGGAGAACTCTGCAGGAACAGGCCAGAGTGCCTGCAGCAGGGGGAACTCTGCAGGAACAGGCCAGAGTGCCTGCAGCAGGGAGAACTCTGCAGGAACAGGCCAGAGTGCCTGCAGCAGGGGGAACTCTGCAGGAACAGGCCAGAGTGCCTGCAGCAGGGGGAACTCTGCAGGAACAGGCCAGAGTGCCTGCAGCAGGGGGAACTCTGCAGGAACAGGCCAGAGTGCCTGCAGCAGGGGGAACTCTGCAGGAACAGGCCAGAGTGCCTGCAGCAGGGGGAACTCTGCAGGAACAGGCCAGAGTGCCTGCAGCAGGGGGAACTCTGCAGGAACAGGCCAGAGTGCCTGCAGCAGGGGGAACTCTGCAGGAACAGGCCAGAGTGCCTGCAGCAGGGGGAACTCTGCAGGAACAGGTCAGAGTGCCTGCAGCAGGGGGAACTCTGCAGGAACAGGTCAGAGTGCCTGCAGCAGGGGGAACTCTGCAGGAACAGGCCAGAGTGCCTGCAGCAGGGGGAACTCTGCAGGAACAGGTCAGAGTGCCTGCAGCAGGGGGAACTCTGCAGGAACAGGTCAGAGTGCCTGCAGCAGGGGGAACTCTGCAGGAACAGGTCAGAGTGCCTGCAGCAGGGGGAACTCTGCAGGAACAGGTCAGAGTGCCTGCAGCAGGGGGAACTCTGCAGGAACAGGTCAGAGTGCCTGCAGCAGGGGGAACTCTGCAGGAACAGGTCAGAGTGCCTGCAGCAGGGAGAACTCTGCAGGAACAGGTCAGAGTGCCTGCAGCAGGGGGAACTGCAGGAACAGGTCAGAGTGCCTGCAGCGGGGGGAACTCTGCAGGAACAGGTCCCTGCAGTGTCATCAGCGATTCTTAGTTACAGAGACACGGTCAGCACAAATGGCCAGAGCCTGGTGGCAAGTTCTGGGAAGGAAACTGTGACTGTCTTGGTTCACTGGGGTGAGATGTTAACTCTCTGAATTCTCCCTGCTCATTGGTATTCTTCAGATAGGGACTTGTGTGTGCTTTGTGCTGGACTGGAGTGACTTCCACCTATTCCACAAAGTTATCCAAACCACAGAAACTGCACAAAGGGAACAATCACACAGTGTCAAGGGAGCTGAAATTAAATGTCCCAACAGACATTGCTGTTGAGGTGACTCTCTGGCCAATGGGCTTCCCCAGACACTACAGTGATAACAAAACAATCAGTTTCATTATTAATCCAAATTCACTGGGAATGCAATGGAATAAAGAGCTCAAACCAGCAATTTCTTTCAGTGGTTCTGGGCTGTAACATCTGCCTCTCTGTGGAGTGACAACAGGCAGCTTCGAGCTTACCCCCTCTGCAACATCAGGCATCACATTACTCTCCTGGAGCTAGGTAATCGTTCTCCTGACACCTTAATGAGTCTTTAGCTACCTAAGCAGGCTTAGGTAGTAGGCACAGGTAGTATTAGCAGTAGTGCAGCCACTGCAGCATGGTGCTCACCAGGGACCGGCTTACCTGCCCTGGAAGCTGGTCATGCTTCTCTCTAGTGTTGCTTCCAGACAGCACCTTGCAGCCCCAGCCAGAAGCAGGTTCTGCAAAGATGCAGTTCTGGCATGGGCTTCAAAGTACTTCTTACTTGCTTGGCAGTGACTGGACTGAAAAAGAGTGTTTGGGGCTAGCAGGATGATTTGATCAAACCCTGGCTGGATGGCTGGGCCAAGGGTGGCAGTGAAAGGAGTTAAATGCAGCTGGTCACAGGTGGCCTTCCCCAGGGCTCAGTGCTGGGGCCACTCCTCTTTCAAATCTTTATCAGTGATTCTGAGGAGGAGACTGAGAGCATCCTCAGCAAGTTTGCAGACTCCACCAGCTCAAGTGGGAGTGTTGATCTGCTGGAGGGTAGGAGGGCTCTTCAGAGGGACCTGCCCAGCTGGACTGATGGGCTGAGGCCAATCCCATGGGCTTCAACAAGGCCAACTGCTGGGTCCTGCAGGTGGGCCACAACAACCCCTTGGACTCTGCTCTGCTGAGACCCCACCTCCAATACTGCATCCAGGTCTGGTGTCCCCAGCATAAGAAGGACACAGAGATGTTGGAGTGAGGCCAGAGGAGGACCACAAAGATGGTTCAAAGGCTGGAGCAGCTCTGCTGTGAGGATAGGAAGGGATCCCTCCAATACCTGAAATGATTCTACAGGAAGGCTGCAGAGGGACTTTTCCTGAGGGTGTCTAGAGACAGGACAAGGGGGAATGGTTTGAAGCTGAGGCAGAGCAGGGTTAGAGTGGAGCTGAGGAAGAAGTTCTTGAGTGTGAGGGTGGTGAGAGTCTGGCACAGGCTGCCCAGGGAGGCTGTGGCTGCCTCCTGCCTGGGGCTGTTGAAGGCCAGGCTGGATGAGGCCTTGCCTAGCTTAGAATCACTGCTTACATTCAAAGTTCCCATCTTTTATTCCTTCACAGCCACAAAATAGTTAATTTTAATGGAAGCTTGCCCTTAATAAGAAAGCACTCAAGCAAGCCAACAACAACAAGCTGAATGAAGGCTATTCTCCAGCCTTTTGTCAATGTTTTCATAGTGACCAATAGATCAAACAGGAGATATTTGTTAGGGCTTTGATTTCTTTCCCTCTTGGTAAATCATAACTGCTTTGGTATATTTAACTTCAAAATGAGTTACCTGTGGATAAGGCCAACATGATGGATTAAAAAAAGCCTTCCCAAACCCTGCTGTAGCTTTAGATGGAAAACTACACAACATCTTTTACTACCCCTGATCATTTTAGAGCTGTTCCCTTTTCCTCTACACCTCAAGACCAAGCTGTCTGTATTAATCAGGAAAGATTCAGAGCCTTATTCTGAGACTTCAAAACACTGTAACAGGTTTTACTAGAAAGTGAAGGACTTGAGACTATGTTCAGAGGAAAACACTCAACTGTGTGAATATTTGCTACACCACACTGACATCACAGGTGTATCACATGCAGGAAGAGGGAGAAAATTCCCCCTTGAAACACAGAGGGAGTATCTGTGTCTTGTCTGTGCAGGCACTGCTTGGGACCTGTCTATGTGAGAAGGGTTTGAAATCAGGGAATCACAAAATGATAAGGGGGTTGGAAAGAACCTCCAGAGAGCATCCAGTCCAAGCCCCCTGCCTGAGCAGGATCACCCAGGGCAGGTCACCCAGGAACACATCCAGGCAGCTTCTGAAAGTCTCCAGAGAAGGAGACTCCACAACCTCTCTGGGCAGTCTGCTCCAGGGCTCCGGCACCCTCACCATACAAGAAGCATCTCCTTGTGCTGAGGTGGAACCTCCTGTGTTCCAGCTTGGACCTGCTGCTCCTTGTCCTGCTACTGGGCACCACCACACAGAACCTGGCACCTTCATCTTGACACTCACCCCTCAGCTATTTACAGATGCCGATATGATCCCCTCTCAGGCGTCTCCTCTCCAGACTAAACAGACCCAGGGTGCTCAGTCTTAGGTGTTTGAAGACCCAACAGATTGTTACTCTTGAAGCTGTACCATTTTAAACCCTCCTAAGCAAGGTCAGAAGACACTTTGACCCAGTAAGATGAAAGACCTGACCAACTTTTCCACACAAGGGTATTGGCAAGACTCTGAAAACATCACAGAGGGCTCAGGTTGGCAGGGACCTCAGAGCTCATCTCCTCCAACCTCCCAGCCATAGGCAGGGACACCTCTCAGCTGGACTCCACTGCTCAAGGCCTCACCCAACCTGACAGCAGTACTTGCAAGACAGAGGGGTTGACCTGCATAGTTGGATGTCCCTTCCCCCTGTCCCTCTGCCCTTACAGGGTTATATATGATCAAGAGGCCCTCAATCAAATGTGGGTACAGCTGTTAGGAACTGCTTTGACAGATGTTACATTAACAGTCTTCTGTTAATGTAACACTTGGGCCTTGGTTCTCCACCGTTATAAAACCTGTTTCATGCCAATTTCTTTTCCTGGAAAAACCTTTCCTAGAAACTGCAAACTAAGGTCCAGCTGCAGACAAATTTGAAGCCAGCAGTGGCAGTGGTGGCAATGTGACAGAGCCTATGGATGGGGTCATACCATGGCCTTAATGGTATGGAGGTCCAGGCTGGACCACCTCCTCCTCATGCAGCAGAATCACAGGATGGTTTAGGTTGAAAGGGACTTCAGAGCTCATCTCCTCCAACCCCCCTGCCATGGGCAGGGACACCTCTCAACTAGACTCAGCTGCTCAAGGCCTCATCCAGCCTGGCCTTCAACAGCCCCAGGCAGGAGGCAGCCACAGCTTCCCTGGGCAATCTGTGCCAGACTCTCACCACCCTCACACTCAAGAACTTCTTCCTCAGCTCCACTCTAACCCTGCTCTGCCTCAGCTTCAAACCATTCCCCCTTGGCCTGTCTCTAGACACCCTCAGGAAAAGTCCCTCTGCAGCCTTCCTGTAGGATCCCTTGAGGCATCAGAAGGCAGCTCTGAGGTCTCCCCACAGTCCTCTCTTCTCATAGAATCAGAGAATGCAGCCTCTAAACCAGAAGGACAATTGACAGGATAGGCTTGGTAATAAATGCCCTGCTCTTCCAGCTGGCTGCAGGCAGCTGCTATGTCTACCAGCAAGAGAAGACCAGCTCATCAAAACACCATGGAAACAGCCTGGCACCACCATGTCCAGTAGTGTTTGGTGTCCCACCTGGCCCTTGTTCAAACTTAAAGTGTCCCCTCTAAAAATTCTGCAAGAGTATTCAAAGTAGTGGCAAATCACTTGCAAATGGCATCCTAAGTTGTATCAAATACAGGTTGGGGGCAGAGTGGCTGGAGAGCAGCCAGGCAGAGAGGGACCTGGGGGTACTGGTTGACAGCAGCTGAACATGAGCCAGCACTGTGCCCAGGTGGCCAGGAAGGCCAATGGCATCCTGGTCTGTATCAGGAACAGTGTGGCCAGCAGGAGCAGGGAGGTCATTCTGCCCCTGTACACTGCACTGGTTAGGCCACACCTCGAGTCCTGTGTCCAGTTCTGGGCTCCTCAGTTTAGGAAAGATGTTGAGATGCTGGAAGGTGTCCAGAGAAGGGCAACAAAGCTGGGGAGGGGTCTGGAGTACAGCCCTGTGAGGAGAGGCTGAGGGAGCTGGGGTTGCTTAGCCTGGAGAAGAGGAGGCTCAAGGGTGACCTCATTGCTGTCTACAGCTCCCTGAAGGGAGTTTGTAGCCAGGTGGGGGTTGGTCTCTTCTCCCAGGCAAGCAGCACCAGAGCAAGAGGATACAGTGTCAAGCTGCACCAGGGGAGGTTCAGGCTGGATGTTAGGAAGAAATTCTTCCCAGAGAGATTGGCCATGGGAATGTGCTGCCCAGGGAGGTGGTGGAGTCATCATCCCTGGTGATGTTTAAGAGGAGCCTGGATGAGGCACTTGGTGCCATGGTTTAGTTGATTAGAAGGTGTTGGGTGATAGGTTGGACTTGATGATCTCGAAGGTCTTTTCCAACCTGGTTAATTCTATTCTAAATGTCTCTGGAGATCTCTCTCCAGAGAGGCAGGTGTGCAGCTGAACACAGAATAATGAATGCTAACTAGCAAAGACTCAAAAGTCCTGCTTGCAGCACCAAAAATTAAGCATTTCAGCTTTAGCCTGAAGGTAGTTTTGGTTCCTTACCACCTATCTGAAGCAACTGAAGCAGGGTTTTTTTCCTCTGTTTATTTTGGAGCAGGCTATTTTTAAGGTCACAGTCCCTGCTCAGGGAGGAAGCTGTGTCCCTAGGGTACTGGGACTTCCACAGAGGAAAGAAGGCTGCACAGAAAAAGCAGCTGCGCTGCCTGTGTGCGGCATTCGTTTCCTTCCTTGCTCAGCTTGCAGGCAGAACTTTACAGTAAACATTAACTGAAGGTTTTGGTTAAAAACCAAACTAATGTAATGCTGCACTTCACAGGCACTCCTGGGTAACTTCTCCCCTCCTGGAATCTGATAAGCTGCAATACAAAGGGACATGAGCACTCCTCCTTGGCTGTTACAGCTCCAGGGGTCAGGCTTGGCTGTCTCCTGTCTGTGCCATGACTGATGTAAGGGCAGCTACATCACCCCCAAAATGATCAGGAGCTGGAGCAGCTCTGCTACAAGGACAGGCTGAGGGAGCTGGGGGTGTTCAGCCTGGAGAAGAGGAGGCTCCAGGCAGACCTAAGAGCAGCCTGGCAGTACCTGAAGAGGGCTCCAAGAAGGCTGCAGAGAGACTGTTTGCACAGGCCTGCAGGGACAGAACAAGAGGACACAGTCTCCAGCTGTGCCAGGGGAAGTTTAGGCTGGAGGTGAGGAGAAAGTTCTTCCCTGAGAGAGTCATTCGTCATTGGAATGTGCTGCCCAGGGAGGTGGTGGAGTCACCATCCCTGGAGGTGTTCAAGAGGGGATTGGATGTAGCACTTGGTGCCATGGTCTAGTCATGAGGTCTGTGGTGACAGGTTGGACTTGATGATCTTTGAGGCCTCTTCCAACCTTGGTGATTCTGTGACAGGACAAGGGACAATGGCTTCAAACTAGAGCAGAGCAGATTTAGATTGGGTGTCAGGAACAAGTTCTTTAGCATGAGGGTTCTGGAACACTGCAACAGGTTGCCCAGGGCGGTTGTTGAGGCCATGTCCCTGGAGATCTTCAAGTCAGGCTTGAGAAGACTGTGAGCAACCTGCTCTAGTGGAGGATGTCCCTGCTGACTGTGGGCTAGATGACCTTGGATGTCCCTTCCAACCCAGACCCTTCTATCACTGTATGTACCCTACTCAAGTCAGGTTGCTTAGGAACACACAGAGGTATCACCTCCAGGTAAATTGCATATACAGCTACAGGACAATTTCTGAATAGAAAATGATTTGTTGTCATCAGGGACTCCTGTCCAACACCTGTCCCCTACTCTCCAGTGACAAACAAGCTCCACAGATTTTCCTTTTCATCACCTGCACAGATACTGTGGGCCACACCTTCACGTAAGCATGTAAAAACACAGATCAGAACTGCCTGCTAGCGGTGTGAAGGGAAACTGTTTGCCCTCCCAAACCCATTTAACCACCTGAGCAGGATTTAGCAAAATCAAGCCACACTGTCAGCTGGGTTAACACCACAGAACACTCCTGGACTCCTGTAACTGCAAAGGAGCAAGCAATCAATCTGTTCCAGTGAAAGATCACTTTTTTCTCAACCTCTTAAGGCTAAGCACATCAGATGACTTACCACACTATTTCTGTTTTCAGTCACACCACTTCTAAGCCTCTCTTGTCTGCCTTGACATGGTAGCTGGTGAGCAGGCTCTGGTTTGCATGTTAGCAGTCAGTCTGAAAGAAAGACGAAGAAGAAATCTGATCAGAATTACTTTTATCCCTGCCTCAAGGAACGCAGGCACTGTCAGACATACCTGAAGAGCCTTCTGAGCTCTCAGAGACAACATTCCAACACAGCCACACAAGATGAATCTGAGTGAAGGCAGCTGTAGAGGAAGGTTTCATCTATCACAGTATCACCAAGGTTGGAAGAGACCTCAAAGATCAAGTCCAACCTGTCACCACAGACCTCATGACTAGACCATGGCACCAAGTGCCACATCCAATCCCCTCTTGAACACCTCCAGGCATGGTGACTCCACCACCTCCCCGGGCAGCACATTCCAATGGCAAATGACTCTCTCAGGGAAGAACTTTCTCCTCACCTCCAGCCTAAACTTCCCCTGGCACAGCTTGAGACTGTGTCCTCTTGTTCTGGTGCTGGTTGCCTGGGAGAAGACACCAACTCCCTCCTGGCTACAACCTCCCTTCAGGTAGATGTAGAGAGCAATGAGGTCTCCGCTGAGCCTCCTCTTTTCCAGGCTAAACAACCCCAGCTCCCTCAGCCTCTCCTCACAGGGCTGTGCTCAAGGCCTCTCCCCAGCCTTGTTGCCCTTCTCTGGACATGCTCAAGAGTCTCAACATCCTTCTTAAACTGAGAGGCCCAGAACTGGACACAGGACTCAAGGTGTGGCCTAACCAATGCAGAGTCCAGGGGCACAATGACTTCCCTGCTGCTGCTGGCCACACTATTCCTAATGCAGGCCAGGATGCCATTGGCCTTCTTGGCCAGCTGGGCACACTGCTGGCTCATGTCTAGGTGGCTGTCGATCAGCACCCCCAGGTCCCTCCCTGTTTGGCAGCTCTCCAACCACTCTGACCCCAAAGCTTCTTACCCCTAACACCTCACATCCAGCTGATGTCCCAGAGCAAGTCTCAAGCTCACTTAATTTCTCCTTCTTAGGTTTGTTTTCAGTGTCATGCTATTTAAAACATGAGCACTTGCTCAAGCAGATCAACATTTTGGGAGGCTCAGATTTTTGCTGCTACCATTTCAAAGTCTCTCCCTTATGAAAGAGGGACATATTACATTCACACATATTTTGTTTCTATGGCTTACAGCCTTTCCTACTGGTTGAAATACCTCAATAAAAGCAATCAGTTTAGTTTTTTCCATCTGAATGTTGTGAGCAGGCAATGCAGCAACCTAATGGCCATGCCCACAGGGTGGCTGTCCATGGGTCCAGGTCCAAGTGGAGCCCTGTGACAAGTTGAGTCCCTCAGGGATCAGTCCTGGGACCAGGCTGGTTAACATCTTTGTTGGCCACATGGACAGTGGCACTGAGTGCACCCTCAAGCAAGTCTGCTGATGACACCAAGCTGTGTGGTGCAGCAGACACGCTGGAGGGAAGGGATCCATCCAGAAGCACCTGGACAAGCTGGAGAGCTGCACCCATGACAATCTCATGAGGTTCAACAAGACCAAGGGCAAGGTCCTGCATCTGGGTCAGGGCAATCCCAGGCACCGATATAGGCTGGGCAGGGACTGGCTTGAGAACAGCCCTGAAGAAAAGGCCTTGGGGGTGCTGGGGGAGGAGAAGCTCAACAGGAGCCAGAAGTGAGCACTTGCAGCACAGAGAGCTGAGCACAGCACAGAGAAGTGTGGCCAGCAGGACCAGGGAAGTGATTCTCCCCCTCTGCTCCACTCTGCTGAGACTTCACCTGGAGCACTGTGTCCAGTTCTGGAGCCTCTATTCCAGGAAGGATCTGGAGGTGCTGGAAGGTGTCCAGAGAAGGGCCACAAGGATGAGCAGAGGGTGAAGCTGCTCTGCTATGGAGACAGACTGAGAGAGTTGGGGCTGTGCAGTCTGGAGAGGAGAAGGCTCCAAGGAAACCTAATTGTGGCCTTGCAGTATTGGAAGGGGGCTACAAGAAAGCTGGGGAGGGACTTTTGAGGGTGTCAGGGAGTGACTGGGGGGAATGAAGCAAAACTAGAAATGGGATTCAGATTGGATGTAAGGAAAAAGTTCTTCCCCATGAGGGTGGTGAGAGACTGGCACAGGTTGCCCAGGGAGGTGGTGGAAGCCTCATCCCTGGAGGATTTTGCAGCCAGGCTGGATGTGGCTGTGAGCAACCTGATGTGATGTGAGGTGTCCCTGCCCATGCAGGGGGGTTGGAACTGCATGCTCCTTGAGGTCCCTTCCAACCCTGGCAATTCTATCATTCTATGATCAATCAATTAAGCTCCATGACCTCTCTTTTCCACATTAATGATCTGATAATTTCTTTTATCTGCAGCTAGAAAGAGTCTCAAGAGCTGCTAATGAAGGACTGAGTCTCTGTTACTGCACAGCAATGCCAGACTGAACAGAAAGAATACAGCATTCTGACAGTTTCCAGTTCTCACAGAGGTAAACTCAAGAGATGTAGGTTAGGTGATTGGACTGTGAGGTGGGTTGGTAACTGCTCAACAACAGAGCTCAGAGTTGTGACCAGCAGTGCAGAGTCCAGTTGGAGGCCCACATCCAGTGGCGTTCCCCAGGGATCAGCACTGGGTCCAGTTTTGTTCAGTATCTTCATCAATGACCTGGCTGAGGGCACTGAAGGCACCCTCAGCAACTTCCTCATGATACCCAACTGGGGGGTGGCTGACACCTGCCAGGCTGTGCTGCCAGCCAGTGAGAGCTGCACAGGCTGAGAGCTGGGGGAAGGTGAACCTCATGAAGTTCAATAAAGACAAGGGCAGAGTCCTACAGCTGGGGAGGAAGACCACCAGGCACCACTACAGGCTAGGGGTTGTCCTGCTGGAAAGCAGCTCCAGGGAGAAAGACCTTGGAGTGCTGATGGAGAGCCAACAATGTGCCCCTCTGGACAAGAGAGCCAATGGGATCCTGGGGGGCATAAAGAACTTAAGTGTGTCCAGCAGGTCTATGGAGGTTCTCCACCCCCTCTGCTCTGGTCCCCCCCTCTGCAGGCTGAACACCCCCAGCTCCCTCACCCTACCCTCATCTTTGTGGCCTCCTCTGGACTCTCTCCAGCAGCTCTGAGTCCTTCTTCTGCTGGGGACACCAGAACTGGAGGCAGTGTTGGAGGTGAGGTCTCAGCAGAGCAGAGCCAAGGGGCAGAATCCCCTCTCTTGCCCTGCTGCCCACACTGCTCTGGCTGCAGCCCAGCACACAGCTGCCTGTTGGGCTGTATAAGGCACTGCTGGCTCCTGGGGAGCTGCTCAACCAGCCACCCACCACCTCCAAGTCTCTTTCTTCAGGGCTGCTCTCAACCCACTCTGCACCCAGCCTGGATTTGTGCCTTTAAAACCAGTACTTATTATTTAAAGGAAGAGAGTTCTGTTTGGTACACGTGTTTACACAAACTCTTATTGATCCATGGCAGGGTACCTCTGTATCTCTGTGTTGTAGGGTATCTCTGGAGCAAGAAAATAGGTTAGATTTGATCACTTGAGCTTGTCATTGTCTGTGTAAGAAGACAGTCCAGTCTTGGGTCCTGGTTTGTATTGATGACCACAAAAATAATTCTGGGAGGGAAAGAATGCATCCAAAGCAGTCTCTGGAAAATGTCATTAGCAAGAACTAAATACTGCTCCTCCTTGACAAACAAAACCCCAGTGAAGCACCCTGCAGAGACTCTTGGTCTTTGTAGCCAGACCACAATTGTTCATAGGCGACTGTCAGAGTCCTGGCAAGGAACACACTGCTCTGTCTCTGTAGGGGGCCAGCCTGCCCCCTCACCACTGGATGTGGTCCTTTGATTCCTACCTGCACTGTCAGTGTGGTGCTCTGAGGAGTAACAAATAGGGTGGCTTCATGAAAAGTGTCCCAGCAATTACACCTTGGAGCTCAGCTCCCCTGCTCCTACTCCCTTTGACACTGAAGGACACAACCAGGCTAATTGTGAATGGTTTACAGAATTTTAAGCTTTTTTGGTGGGTAACTACAGCAGCTACTATTGAGAGCATGAGAGAAGTTCTGTAATGTTGCTGTAGTGTTCTTCAGACCTTTCTCTTCAAGATAGGAAGCCCCATCAAAACGTCCTTGCTATGAGGAGAGGCTGAGGGAGCTGTTCAACCTGGAGAAGGCTCCAGGGGCACCTTAGAGCTGCCCTCCAGTACCTGAAGGGATCCTGCAGAAAGGCTGCAGAGAGACTTTTCCTGAGGGTGTCTAGAGACAGGACAAGGGGGAATGGTTTGGAGCTGAGGCACAGCAGGGTTAGAGTGGAGCTGAGGAAGAAGTTCTTGAGTGTGAGGGTGGTGAGACTCTGGCACAGGCTGCCCAGGGAGGCTGTGGCTGCCTCTTGCCTGGGGGTGTTGAAGGCCAGGCTGGATGAGGCCTTGAGCAGCTGAGTCTAGCTGTGAGGTGTCCCTGCCCATGGTGGGGAGCTTGGAGGAGATGAGCTCTGAGGTCCCTTCCATGCTGAGCCCTTCCAGGATAATGTGAAATAAATAATAACAACTTCCTAAATTATAGCTAAAAGGAAAACCAACACTCAGCTTCCACTGTCAAGCCTTCAGCTTCAGAGTGCTCTGCTTCTCTAAGGAAATTAAAGTTTTATGTCATCTACCCTGCAAATCCATCACGAGCCTGATCCTTGGCACAGCAAATGCCTTCCCTCCAGCCTCTCCAAGCCAGCCAGGTTTCTGCTATCTCCTTCTGATGCAGGATGTGTCCCACAGCACGTTCAGCACCACAATTTCTTGCTTCCCTAAGAGGAGGAAGTGCCAGCTGTGATTTGCATGCCCACAAAGAGCAAGTGCTAAGTCCACAGACGAAACAGGTCTCCTCTAACTGGAACCACCAGCCGTGCATGGCAGTGCCACCAGGGACTGCCTTCTGCTTTGCTCCATGGCTAGCCACTACAGCTGAGGTACCTTAACTATGCACACACAGAGCTATAAAATAAGGTAATATGTTCTACACTTCTCTCCTCTGCAATATGAATGAAGAAACTGCCTTCTGTGGCAGTCTGCCGTTCTGTCTCTGCATTCCCAGCACACCAATACTGGTGCCCAATGGATTTCAATCAAGAATTAACAAGAGGATTGGAAAAGTATTTTATGCAGCTCCCTTTCTTCAGAGGCACAACTAAAGCAGGGCTTGCAGCAGGCAGGCACTGCCTCCATACAGTTACAATTAATCACTGAGATTAGCAGCACTGGAAGAAGCTAGCGGGGCACAAACCCAGCAAAAGCCTTTCTGCTTTTGTTGATTTATACACTGCATTTCACAGCACTTTTTCCTATCATAAGCCAACCAGTTAGACACTGCTGCAAGCAAACCTGTCCCACAACAGCAGGGAAGGAAAAGAAGCCTTGGAACTGCTCTCTCAAAGAGACTAAAAGCAAACCTAAACAGGGCAGGATATTCAAGCAACATCACATTAGAAATGATGCCCCAGATTTCAGCAGCTGGGGGAAAAGCAGCAATGCCAGCATATGCCTTCAGCTCTCCAGCTTTGTTAATTCTTCACTACTGCACGTACCCACTAAAGGCTTCAGCTCAATTCCAGCTTAATGTCTCCCTAGACTATCCTGCAGGCATTCCATTTAAATACCTTCTCATTTTCTTCATGGGAAGTGTTTGTTCCCTGCTGCATCCAGAGGAGTGTAGCAAGGGAGGGGATGCTCAGACCCCACCTCCAATCCTGCCTCCAGTTCTGGTGTCCCCAGCAGAAGAAGGACACAGAGCTGGTGGAGAGAGTCCAGAGGAGGCCACAAAGATGATCCAAGGGCTGACGCAGCTCTGCTGTGAGCACAGGCTGAGGGAGCTGGGGGTGTTCAGCCTGGAGAAGGATCCAGGGGGATCTCAGAGCTGCCTTCCAATCCCTAAAGGGATCCTACAGGAAGGCTGCAGAGAGACTTCTCCTGAGGGTGTGCAGAGCCAGGCCAAGGGGGAATGGTTTGAAGCTGAGGCACAGCAGGGTTAGACTGGAGCTGAGGAAGAAGTGAGGGTGATGACACTGTGGAACAGGCTGCCCAGGGAGGCTGTGGCTGCCCCCTGCCTGGGGGTGTTGAAGGCCAGGTTGGATGAAGCCTTGAGCAGCTGAGTCTAGTTGAGAGGTGTCCCTGCTTGTGGTGGGGAGCTTGGAGGAGATCATCCCTGAGGTTCTTTCCAACCTAAACCATTCTAGGATTCTGTGATGATTCTATGAAATGTTATCTGCTGTCCTGACAGTGTCCTGCAGGTAACATTGGGTATCTAACTGTGAAATAAGAGTAGCATTTAGCAACTCAGACTTCCACTGGCACTATTAATTCTCACAGGATATACCACAGAACTGAGGCTACCACTCTGGGAGTCCAAAACACTGCAAAGTATGTTTAGCTCCAGGAGCACAGGAGAAAGAAAATCAAGAGGAATCAACTTGCCTGGAGACCAGTGACTAAACCAGGTCTCTGCCCTGGTTGTGACAGCTGCCCTTAGTACTTTGTCCCCAAAACACAGTCCTTGTGAAATCACAACTAGGAATTAAAAACAAACCATCCACAGAACATCCTGGAGTTTCCCTTCCAGTGACATCTCATTTTTCAGTTGTGGTTCTGCACCAAGCACTCATTAATTCAGCAGCAATACAGTGGGTGAACCACAAAGACTAAGAGGAAGTCTAGAGTTTCAATGCTTTCTTTCTAGTCATTGATAAAAAAAATCCTCAGTGTAGACACTTGCAAGCCACTAACAGATCCACAGCTGGCTCTGGGGATGTACATGAAACAGGTAAACTAAACTAGGTGCCAGGTAATACAGAAGCACAGAATGGTTTCTGTTGGGAAGGACCTCCAGAGGTCATCCAGGCCAACACCCCTGCAGTCAGCAGGGACATCCTCCACTACAGCAGATTGCTCAGAACCCAGTCTAGCCTCACCTTGAACATCCCCAGTGATGGGGCCTCAACAACCTGTTGCAGTGTTCCACCACCCTCATGCTAAAGAATTTGTTCCTCACACCCTCATTTCAAACCACTGTCCCTCGTCCTGCCCCTGCAGGCCCTTGCAAACAGTCCCTCTGCAGCCTTCCTGTAGGATTTGCAGTTTGTTCCAGCAGCAGTTTCAAGGTAACACCTCCATGGCACTTGGGAGTTCACAGAAATATCTTAACATAGTAAATTGCCTTTTTACTGAAGTGAACACAATCACAGTTATTATTGCCACTGTCACTCAGACAGAAACCTACTAAACACCCATTTCATGTCACTACCCTAAAGCAGTAACTGCTCTCTGTCTGCATCTTCACTGTGCCCAGGAGGATTTTGCACAGCAAAGGACTCCTTCAGCTGTAAATGCTCAGTGAGATCCCTCACTGGCTGCATCACTGAACTGGCTTCCAGCAGGAAGATACAAGAGCTGAACTCTCACCTCCAACTCTGCTTCTCAGTGACACAGGTACAGCCCCACAAACAGCTGGGAAGTTACAGGAAGAGGCTGTGTGATGCCTGCTTCTGCTGTACAGAGGTCATGTATTATGGAGAGGGCCCAGAGAAGGGACATGAAAATGCTCAGGGGCTTGGAGCAGTTCTGCTACAAGGACAGGCTGAGGGAGCTGGGGGTGTTCAGTCTGAAGGAGAGGAAGCTCCAGGGAGGCCTAAGAGCAGCCTGCCAGTACCTGAAGGGAGCTACAAGAAGGATGCAGAGAGACTGTTTGCAGAGGCCTGCAGAGACAGGACAAGGGACAATGGCTTCAAACTAGTGCAGAGCAGATTTAGATGAGATGTGAGGAACAAGTTCTTCCCTATGAGGGTGGTGGAACACTGGCACAGGTTGCCCAGGGAGGTGGTTGAGGCTCCTTCCCTGGAGATACTCCAGGTGAGGCTGGAGGAGGCCCTGGGCAGCCTGATCTAGTTGGGGATGTCCCTGCTGACTGCAGGGAGGTTGGACTGGATGAGCTTTGGAGGTTCCTTCTGGCCCAGACCAATCTATGTTTCTATTTATTGATAGGAAAGGAGGAAACTGTACAAACAACCTGAGGGGTTAAGAAGCTTCCACTTCCAACCTGGATGAGTCAGTGAAACAAAGCAGTGCACATCACACTGTAAGAAATGGCATTTGAGTACATCTATAGCTGAAGGATGTCCTCTTTAACTAATATATAGCCTTGATTCAAAATGAAAATCAAGATCTGCTTAAATCTTACTCAGCTGGGACAGAGCTGGCCTAAGGAGATTCTCCTCTACTCTCCCCTGCTGAGAGCACACTTGCAATACTCTGTCCAGTTTTAGGCTCCCAAATTCAAGAGAGACAGGGACCAGCTGGAAAGAGTCCAACAGACTGCTACATGGATGACTGTGGGACTTGAACATCTCTGCTATGAAGAGACCCCCTGAGAGACCTGGGACTGCTTAGCTGCATGAAGGCAGAGATAGGATCTGATCAAGATCTATAAATATCTGAGGGTGGGTGTCAAGATGAAGGTGCTGGTGCCCAGTGACAGGACAAGGAACAGCAGGTCCAGGCTGGAACACAGGAGGTTCCACCTCAACAGCAGGAGACACTTCTGTATGGTGAGGGTGCCAGAGCACTGGAGAAGGCTGCCCAGAGAGTTTGTGGAGTCTCCTTCTCTGGGGACTTTCAAAAGCTGCCTGGATGCATTCCTGTGTGAGCTGCCCTGCATGATCCTGCTCTGGCAGGGGAGTAGGACTGGATGATCTCTGGAGGTCCTTCCCAGTTCCTGGCACATAGTTTAGTTTACCTGTTTCATCTGCATCCTCAGAGCCAGCTGTGGATCTGTTACTGCCTTGCAAGTGTCTACACTGAGGATTTTTTTATCAATGACTAGAAAACAGAATTGAAACTCTAGACTTCTGTGGTTTAAAATAAATCTAGAAGAGACTTCCACTTCTTTTAGCTAGACTGAGCAGCATCAAGATAAGGCTGCCTTACATGTCTGTAGAGCATTCAGCCCAGCTGTATCTTTTTCCCCACTTACAACCACTGTTGAGTCCATCTCCCTCAGCCACAGAGGAGTTAGGATTTGATTCTCTCCCTAGTTCTGCCAGCCAGCAACTGCATTTGCTTGGTCACATCACTCCTGCCTTGCCTCTGCTCTCCTGAGACCAGGTAGTAGAGCACTAAATGTTTGCCAGGCAGCTGTTGTGTGGTTTAATTATCTGCACAAATGAAAACAGAATTACTGCAAATGGTCGTTCAAGGATTTGAAATGCAGGCCATGTCTGTCAATGGGATCAGCAAATTAATCAGGATTTTCAGCCTGAACAAACACAGGCTGTTCTCTGCAGAAATAAACACTTTCCCCCCTCTTCAGCTGAAGAAGGGACTGAAGTAACCTGGGTTCTATGTTGAGCCCTGCCTTGCTTACTAACAGGCTAGAAAACTAAGGCCTGTTGTGCCTCCCTCTCTCTGGACACTGTTTAGATCTGAATGTCACTGGGTTTCAAACATTACAGAGCCTTTAATAAGAGACCAGAGGTAAGCTGCATGTCAGTCCCAGGAGTCAGAACACCCCTCCCTTTGATACTGTCTGACACGCAGCAACCACCACTGAGAAAGAATGAACTGAGGCACTGTGTGCTACACCACTCCTACTGCAGCAGTACAAGCCTTGAGTACACACCAGGCATCCATGGCTTCTGCTACATCCTACAGCCATCCAGCTTGCAGCAAACTCCCAAGATGATCAGCTCCAACCATGAATCCTGCTCTGCCAAGGTCACCACCCAACCATGTTGCTAAGCACCACATCTAAACCACCTTCAAACACCTCCAGGGATGGGGACTCTACCTCCTCCCTGGGCAGCCTCTTCCAATGCTTGACCACTCTTGCGAGGAAAAACTGTCCTAATGCCCAGCCTAAACATCCCGTGGTGCAGCTTGAGGCCTTTCCCTCTTGTTCTGTCCCCAGTTCCCTGTGAGAAGAGACCAGCCCCTACCTCTCTCTGGTGTCCTTTCAGGTAGCTGTAGAGGGCTCCCTGCAGCCTCCTCTTCCTCAGGCTAAACAGACCCAGCTCCCTCAGCCACTCCTCTTCAGGCTCATTCTCCAGGCCCAGGTTGTTGCAACTATCTGGTTTCAACCTCCATCTCTGCCTGCTCTGAAGGACAGATGAACCTGCTCATTCTTTCCATCTCAGAACCCAGGGCCTGGTGATGGGCAGAGGCTCCACGGGACCTGCAGCACAAGAGATGTGATCTGTGGTTATGCCCAAACAAGTTCAAGACCAGTCTAATCTTAAGCATGCCTTGTGACCTCTGGCAAGGTCCTACTGTATTAACCACAGATGTGTTTATTAAACACCAATTCCACTTGGGAAAAGGTACCTTAAAAAGGGGATAATTTGACAATTTAATTCCTAAGTCCTTTTCCCTCTCCTCTGCTTACACTTTAGCATTACTTAAGCAGCTATCAATCCATTCTAAGGAGCTATTGTGGCTCAGTATGCAAAAAAGTGATGATTTCTGTTCTCCCTATCTTCTTTAAATGGCACTCATCTCTCCTGCACCTTTCTTCTCCCCACTCCTCTCTACCATTCACCTCTCTTGAGTCTCTGGGGAGACCTTAGAGCAGCCTCCCAGTACCTGAAGGGGGCTCCAAGAAGGTTGCAGAGGGACTGTTTGCAAGGGCCTGCAGGGACAGGACAAGGGACAATGGTTTGAAATGAGAGAAAAGCAGAATTAGATTGGATGTGAGGAACAAGTTCTTTAGTATGAGGGCGCTGGAACACTGCAACAGGTTGCCCAAGGAGGTAGCCAAGGCCCCATCCCAGGAGATACTCAAGGCCAAGCTCCACAAGACTCTGAGCAACCTGCTGTAATGGAGGATGTCCCTGCTGACTGCAGGGGGGGGTGGACTGGAAGAGCTGTGGAGGTCCCTTCCAACCCAAACCATTCTATGACTAAGTCATAGGTCAGTAGCAATTTGCTTTACAAGGCTACACTGTCCAGGGTTTACTTAAATGTGTTCTATCTACCACACCAATCTAATTCCTAAACATGAATCATGTTTCAAAGATGTCATCTCAAGAATGCTTGCCCAGCTCTGCTGTCAGATCCCATCAGGCATCCTTCCCTCTTGAACTAGCAGGAAAGAACCTCAAACCAAAGCAAAGGCAGCATCTCTTCTCACCAGAGCAACAGGGATGCTCCCAGTCTGCAGGACTCAGGGGGCTCTGGTGCAAGCTTACAGGATACAAATCCACTGTGCTCACTAAAGGTAAAGAAACTAGGCCTGGCTGCATGCACCTGTGGGATGGCAGCACACCAAGAGATGACTTGGTGGAAGCATGATCCACAACTTCCTTCTGACACACGCCCTCAGGCATCTGTGTCTGGCCGGTGCAGAGGACAGCTGACGGTTTGAGTGGCTGGACAATCCACCTGCTGCTGGATGAGTCCTGGCACCAAGCTCAAAGGACATTCTAAACTGTGATGTTCCAGCCCTTCCCACAGGGAACTCCTACTCCATGCCCACTGTTGTTAAGTGAAGGATAAACAACAGTTAAACAACAAGTGAAACACAACAGACCAACGCTTAACCAAATGCTGCTTCTGCCTACTGCCTCAAACTCAGCAAAAACATTTCAGTAGCTTTAAATTTCCCTGGTTTATGGGGGGGAAAAACCCAAACAAACCTGCATTTTTTTTCCCAGTTCCACTTAAAATAAATAGCTCCAGATACAGTTTTAGAATAACAGAGGTTTCAGGAATTTTGAATGTACTTCAGTTTGATACTCAAAATTGGCTTTCAAAACGTTGATGACATTCAACAAAGCCAGGACATGGAGCTGAGGGAGCAGGGCCAGGGGAGGCCATGAAAACAATCAGGAGGCTGGAGCACATCTGCTGTGAGGACAGGCTGAGGGAGCTGGGGGTATCCAGCCTGGAGAACAGAAGGCTCCAGGCAGACCTAAGAGAAGCCTCCAGTACCTGAAGGGGGCTCCAAGAAGGCTGCAGAGGGACTGTCTGCAAAGGCCTGCAGGGACAGGACCAGGGGCAATGGTTTGAAATGAGAGCAGAGCAGATTTAGATTGGATGTGAGGAACAAGTTCTGCACCATGAGGGAGGTGGAACACTGCAACAGGTTGCCCAGGGACGGGGTTGAGGCCTCATCCCTGGAGATATTCCAGGTGAGGCTGGGCAGGGCTCTGAGCAACCTGCTGTAGTGGAGGATGTCCCTGCTGAGTGCAGGGGAGTTGGACTGGATGAGCTCTGGAGGTCTCTTCTGACCCAAACCACTCTCTGATTCTATTCATTACCTGCCACTCTACATCAGTCACCAGGTTTAATGATTTTTAACATCTGTCCCCTAACAATGTGTGGTGGTTCAGGCTGGGGGGCCGGCCCCTGATGCCACTGCACAGGCCACACCTGGGCCGGGCCCAGCCTTGCCCCATCTGAGCTTTTAAGACCCAGTTAAGGCTCAAACCACCACACAAAGGAACAGATGTCCCTTAGTACTCAAAGCTAAGACACGAAGCAAACCAACTGAATCTGTGAGAAACCCTCTTCTGCCTCTTCCCAACTCCTATCACAATCAGATCTCAGAAGAAATTCCAGCAGGGAAGTTTTCCTCATGAGCCTGCCAACTAATTCTGCAGACTCAACTAACTACCAGGCTTCTGTGCATGCTGTGAGCAGCTCCTCCACAGCACTCCACTGGAGATGAGAACAGACTTAGAAAGGGAGGCAAGGGAGGCAAATAAAGCAGCACAGAAACTTCACGGCACTCTCTGTGCCACTGAATACTCTTGTGAGCAGCCAAGGACTCATTTTCACCTTTGAGGTTGAGATTTTAAGATGCTGAATCTTGACATGGATTCTAATGGTGCCAACTGAAATGGACTTTGGCAATCAGTTCCAGCACTCATAACCCATAAGGAATGCTTGGGTTGCAGCACAAAGGACACAGTTACCTGGAAGCATGCTTGCAATTGCAGCAATGAAAGGCCAATGTTAAGGTGTTAAGAAAGCTCCAGCAGTGATGAGATTGAGGGAGAGAATTTTGCCTCCTCTACTTCAGTCAAGGCAGTGCAGCACTTTCCTGAAATTGCTGGAAATTGCCTTTCATTACCAAAATGGGAAGCATGTTTATGGGATTTTATCTAGGTGGGATTACCATCAAGGTGTATTGAGGTTTCACAGCCTCAGGCTCATCTTAACCGTTGTTTCTTTGGGTTTTGAAGTGTGGTGAGAGAAAAATCAAGCCCCTCTGAGATCTGGGGTCTAACTGATAGAATCACAGAATGGTGTGGGCTGGGGACCTCCAAAGCTCATCCAGTCCAACACCCCTGCTCTCAGCAGGGACATCCTCCACTACAGCAGGTTGCTCAGAGCCTTGTCCAGCCTCACCTTGAAGATCTCCAGGGATGGAGCCTCAGCTACCTCCCTGGGCAACCTGTTGCAGTGTTCCAGTACCCTCATGGTGCAGAACTTGTTCCTCACATCCAGTCTAAATCTTCTCTGCTCTCATTTCAAACCATTGTCCCTCGTCCTGTCCCTGCAGGCCTTTGCAAACAGTCCCTCTGCAGCCTTCTTGGCTGATGATTTCTGTTCTTCCTATCTTCTTTAAGTGGCATCTATCCCTCCTGCACCTTTCCAGGACCCTTCAGGTGCTGGCAGGCTATTCTTCGGTCTCCCTGGAGCCTTCTCTTCTCCAGGCTCCCCCAGGCTGTCCTTGCAGCAGAGGTGCTACAGCCCCTGATCACCAGTTCTACTGGCAAGAGGAGCACGAGAGCTTCCACAGTGTCACAAAGCTTTCCAGTTAGGAGAAAGTTCCTTTTCCAATGCCATCATCTTCTAGAAAGGCTGTGCTGATAATACACTGATTGCAAGTTCTTACAGTCCCAAGTTTACACAGAATTTGTGAAATCCAAGTGCTCCTCCTGGGAGAACCACAAAAGGAGTTAAAATCTGCATCTCTCAAACACAGCAGCACTTGAGAGCAGCTTCGTTACACTGCAGCTGTAATGCACCTAAACCAGAGTGCATCAGGGCGGTGTGAGACACGTGAAAGGTTTCCAGGGAGTGTAAAGTGTCATTCTGTGCCCAAGGGAGGAAAACAAAAACAAAGCTTCCTTTCTAAAGCAGCCTGTTACTCACAGTTATTCAAATCACATTCAGGTGGAAATGTCTAAGAGATCTGACCTTCAGATTTTTCTGATTTTGAAGGAGTAAGAAGTATTGAACCACAGAATCCTAGAATGGCTCAGGTTGGAAGGCACCTCAAAGATCATCTACTCCATGGGCAGGAACACCTCTCAGCTTGACTCAGCTGCTCAAGGCCTCATCCAGCCTGGCCTTCAACACCCCCAGGCAGGGGGCAGCCACAGTCTCCCTGGGCAGCCTGTTCCAAAGTCTCATCACCCTCACTCTCAAGAACTCCTTCCTCAGCTCCACTCTAACCCTGCTCTGCCTCAGCTTCAAACCATTCCCCCTTGTCCTATCTCTAGACACCCTCAGGAAAACTCCCTCTGAGCCTTCCTGCAGGATCCTTTTAGGGATTGGAAGGCAGCTCTGAGATCCCCCTGGAGCCTTCTCTTCTCCAGGCTGAACACCCCCAGCTCCCTCAGCCTGTGCTCTCAGCAGAGCTGCTCCAGGCCTTGGATCATCTTTGTGGCCTCCTCTGAACTCTCTCCACCAGCTGTGTGTTCTTCTTATGCTGGGGATGCCAGGAACTGGAGGCAGTATTCAAGGTAGGATCTCCCCAGAGCAGAGTGAAGAGGAATGATCACAACTTGAAATTCCAAGTGAAGCCTATTTTCCCAAGAGTTTTCAGAGCATTAAGGTCAGTAATTACTACCTAAAACACTGCACATTTGCTTTGACCATCACCTTTGGATACAGAACCAGTGCTTACTTTCAGAGTCTTCTCTGCACTACTTCCTACCTGTTGCCAATACAGTATCTGTAAAGCTCATTTTTTCCTGTCTTAAGAGTCCTCTCTTCTGCAGGAACTGCAGAACTGAGCAGTCAAACACTTTTTCATCTCAAGTGTACTCATTTTTTAATGGCTTAAAAGTTTAAATGATTTAGATACAACTAATCTGCTTAACAGGCAAATAATAGCTCACTCTTCAAAGTGGAAGAGAATCCTTTCCTAAACCTGCATGGGGAGAATCTGACAGCAGTTTCCTGTTCTTAAAGGAAAAAACCCTGTAGCTTTAAAGAAGTCTGAGGATGTTTCTGAAGAGCAAGGATCTGACTGTAGCTTTAAAACACTTGGGAGAAAACCAAAAGCTTTTGCCACCGACTTCACATTTTGCGGTGCTGCTTCCAGCAACTGCTTGCAGTGGAGGAGCAGCATCACAAACACCCAGCCAGTGAAGACCAAATCCTGGCATGGAAAGTACCAACAGTACTACCCCATCAGCCACTGCCCCCAACTGTACTACATGGAGAAATACCTAGTGCTCTGGTCCCAGCTTAAGAGAGACAAAGAACTGCTGGAGAGGATTCAGAGGAAGCCATGAAGATGATCAGAGGACTGGAGAACCTCCCCTATGGGAACAGGCTGAGGGAGCCAGGATTGTTCAGCCTGGAGAAGGCTCCAGGAAGACTTTAGAGCAGCCTTCCAGTACCTGAAGAGGGACTACAAGAAAGCTGGGAAGGGAGCTTTGCAAGGGCTTGTAGTGGTAGGATGAGAGGGAATGGATTGAAGCTTGAGGAGGGCAGGTTTAGACTGGAAAGTAGGAAGAAATTCTTTCCAGCGAGGGGAGAGACACTGGAACAGGTTGTCCCCTCCCTGGAGGAGTTCAAGGCCAGGTTGGATGAGGCCTTGAGCAACTTGGGCTAGTGGAAGGTGTCCCTGCTGTGGCAGGGGGGGGTGGAACTGGATGATCTTGAAGATCCCTTCCAGCCTGACCATTCTATGAATCCATGAGTTTTGCACAGGAGTTATCTGAAGTTCACTCAGCTGAAGCAAACGGCACTGAGGCAAAGCAGCCGTTTGGTAGCAAACTCCATCAGTACTGTCTCCAAACACACTGCCAAAGCCACAGGAATGCACATGTAATAAAACACAAACTTCAATTACTATCTGGAGGCAGTGTGGAGTTCAGTACTTAAGACAACGTTCAGAGTGACTCTGCTGTTTATTCCTGTTTGCTTTTAGGCAGCCACATGCAGTATGACATTTATTAAGAGTGAGTTTTCACCCCTCAGTGACATCACCATTAACTCCATACCCTTGGGTACCTCTGCTTTTGTCATTTTGCTTACAATCCTCCATTAAGAACAATGGTTTGCCATGTTAATTGTCACAATTTAATGAGATAGCCTAAGATGGCAATGACTGCACAAGTAGTTTGAATGCACTTTGTGTTGATGCACACTGCAAACAACTCTTACCGTTACACCTGTGAGCAATCCCATTTGCCTCACTGAATTCATCAGCAATAAAGGGCTCTGGCTGTGTACAGGCAGTGCCTCTGCACTATTATCCTAGCCCAAAAATGTGTGCAATTACTGGCTCTTAGCAGTTTGCTCATTTACAGCAAGGCTGTCATCACCTCCTCACGAGGAGCTTTGAGAAGTAAGCACACAATGGCTCTCCCTGTGCTACTCTTGAATAGAATAGAATAGAATAGGAATAGAATAGGAATAGACCAGACCAGACCAGGTTGGAAGAGACCTTCAAGATCATCACGTCCAACCGATCATCCACCACCACCTAATCAACTAACCCATGGCACCAAGCACCTTATCAAGTCTCCTCCTAAACACCTCCAGTGATGGTGACTCCACCACCTCCCCTGCACTGGATGGACTCATGAAACAAAACTCTTCTTCACCTCAGTGTAGAATCATAGAATGGGTTGGGTTGGAAGGGATCTCCAAAGCTCATCCAGTCCACCCCCCCGCACTCAGCAGGGACATCCTCCACTACAGCAGGTTGCTCAGAGCCTTGTCCAGCCTCACCTTGAAGATCTCCAGGGATGAGGCCTCAACTCCCTCCCTGGGCAACCTGTTCCAGTGTTCCACCACCCTCATGCTAAAGAACTTGTTCCTCACATCCAATCTAAATCTGCTCTGCTCTCATTTCAAACCATTGTCCCTGGTCCTGTCCCTGCAGGCTTTTGCAAAGAGTGCCTCTGCAGCCTTCTTGGAGCCCCTTCAGGAACTGGAGGCTGCTCTTAGGTCTGCCTGGAGCCTTCTCTTCTCCAGGCTGAACACCCCCAGCTCCCTCAGCCTGGCCTCACAGCAGAGCTGCTCCAACCCCTGATCATCTCCATGGCCTCCTCTGGACCTGCTGCACCAGGTCCAGGACCTTCTTGTGTTGACTGTTCTGGAGCTGGAGACACTACACCTAGCAATGCAGACATTTACAAGCTCTCTCTGGATTGCCCTTGCCCTCCACCAAGGAAGTCCTGTTTCTGCACTGGAAGAACTGCAAATGCCTTCTTCTCAACTGCATCCTGGATGTGTTGGAGGCCTGGCAAGAGGCACACAGGACATTCTGTCATCTCTGGGAACCAAAATGCATTTCAACCTCAGCGTAAACCTAACCCAGGGCTAACGCAGCTCTCAGGATCTAATTCTTGAGCTCACTTGGGAATTTCAGAATGCCTCAGGCTGTCAATAGAGGAGAGCCCTCTCACTTTGCTCCACTGAGTATCAGAGAATCCACTTTCTCCATTGCTCCTCAGGTGGCCATCAATGCTCTAGGTAGTTAACAGATGATGACATCTGGATGCCATCCAGAGGGACCTTGATAGGCATGAGAGGTGGGCCTTTGTGAACCTCACAAAGTTCAACGAGGCCAAGTGCAAAGTCCCATGGCAATCCCAGACAGATACAGGCTGGGCAGTGATTGGATTGAGAGCAGCCCTGCAGAGAAGGACTGGGGGTTGTTGGTGCATGAAAAATTGAATGTGAGCTGGTAACAGGCACCCCCAGCACAGAGAGGGAGGAGATTCTGCTGCTCTGCTCTGGTGAAACCCCATCCCAAGTACTGTGTTCAGGTCTGGGGCTCCCAGCACAAAAAAAGGCCTGGACTTGTTGGAGCAGGTCCAGAGAAGGGCCAGAATGGTGATCAGGAGGCTGGAGCACCTCCCTTTGGGGAGAGGCTGAGTGAGTTGGGGTTGTTCAGCCTGGAGAAGTACTGGGAAGACCTAATAGCAGTATTCCAGTACTTAAGGAGAGCTCACAGGAAGGCTGGAGAGGGACTCTACATCATAGTATCAAAGCATCAGTCAGGGTTGGAAGGGACCACAAGGATCATCTAGTTCCAACCCCCCTGCCATGGGCAGGGACACCCCACACTACATCAGGCTGGCCAGAGCCTCATCCAGCCTGGTCTGGAAGCATAGTGACAGGATGAGGGTTAACCATCTCAAATTGAAAGAGCATAGATTTAAATTAGATGTGAGGAAGAAATTCTACCCAGTGAGGGTGGTGAGACACTGGAACAGGTTGCCCAGGGAAGCCATGGATGCCTCCTCCTCAGAGGAAAATGAAGCCTTGAGCAACCTGCTCTAGTGGGAGGCGTCCCAGCCCATGGCAGGGGGTTTGGAACTGGATGATGTCCAAAGTCCCTTGCAACCCAACCCATTCTATGATTCATTCTCTGATTCTATGACAGCATATCCAGAAGCATCAATGTCTGTTGAACTCTGACACACTACCTTCCCAACTCTAAGTTTAAGCTGCATGGAGGGATTCTGACTCATTGGCTTTAAGCCTTGTGACTTCCTCACTGATTTCCTGTCATTTTTTCATCCCCTCATGTAAGTTAGCATTCTCCTTCAAGTGCATGAAGTGCAGAGTGCCCCACATTGTGTAACAAAAAGGCAAATGCTTGAACACCTTGCAGATTAGTCTCCAATCTCTCCTCTTTTTGTGCTTCGTGGTCATTTTGCCAGGTGACTGCTGCTTCTTTCTAGGGGCAGCCAGAGACAGATGTGCTGCAACAGCAGAACAAAAAGCCATCCAAGCATGAATTTAGTCAGAAAATGCCTAATTTACACAGCAACAGCCAAAACATCACACAATCATCACTTAAGTACTGTTCCCCCTTATGATCTGTTTCACTGGTAACTCTGACACATCCTGCAGAGCAGATGAACAAGGAAGAGAAAACACACCATGTCATTTTGTAGGAGAGGATGGAAGAGATGTAAGCAGGGGCTTTGGAACTTTTGGAACCCAGCTGCACTCAGGACTACTGGCAGTGCCCAATGCTTTGCTGGATTTAGCGCCTTCTTTACCAGCTTTTCTCCCTCTCCCCTTTCCAAAAGACTGTCTAGCAACAGGACAAGGGGGAATGCTTTGAAGCTGAGGGAGAGCAGGGTTAGACCAGAGCTGAGGAAGAAGTGATGGTGGTGAGACTGTGGAAGAGGCTGCCCAGGGAGGCTGTGGCTGCTCAGGGAGGCTGTGGCTGCCTCTTGCCTGGGGGTGTTGAAGGCCAGGCTGGATGTGGCCTTGAGCAGCTGAGTCTGGTTAAGAGGTGTCCCTGCCCACGGTGTCACTCCTCTGGCCCCACTCCATCAGGCCCAAGCCCTTCCTGTGTTGAGGGCTCCAGAGCTGGCAGCAGGCACTGTCCACATCACACTGTCCTGTCCCTGCGTGCTTGCCACGACTGTGAAGATTCTGGTAGAGAAGCTCAGCAAAGACAGAAGGGAGCTCTTAGGAAGCTGTTTTGAGGTGTACACTCTTATAGCCATGCCTGTCTGCCCCTACCCTCCTGCCCTCTGCCTGACAGATTTCCCAGCACTGTGCTGCTATAGCCACGGTTTCCTGGGTTGCCCCTTCCCGCGGACCCCTCAGCAGGCTCCGTGAGGCCTGGGCACTTCCCACTGCTCTCGGGCAGGCCTCACACAGAATAGAATAGAACAGAATAGACCTGACCTTCAAGATCATCACGTCCAACCTATCATCCAACACCACGTAATCAACTAAACCATGCAACCAAGCACCCTATTAAGTCTCCTCCTAAACACCTCCAAGGATGGTGACTCCACCACCTCTCCAGGCAGCCCATTCCAATGGGCAATCACTCTATCTGTATAGAACTTCCTCCTAACCTCCAGCCTAAACCTCCCCTGGCACAGCTTGAGATTGTGTCCTCTTGTTCTGGTGCTGCTTGCCTGGGAGAAGAGACCAACCTCTGCCTGTCTACAACCTCCCTTCAGGTAGTTGTAGAGAACAATAAGGTCACCCCTGAGTCTCCTCTTCTCCAGGCTAAGCAACCCCAGCTCCCTCAGTCTCTCCTCATAGGGCTTGTGTTCCAAACCCCTCACCAACTTTGTTGCCCTTCTCTAGAGGGCAGACTGCACACAGCCTGGTCCCTTGGTGCCCACAGGCAGGCCCCAAGGAGTTCAAAGCCACATCCTTTGCTGGTAGTCAAATTCTACCATCAGCTCCAAGTACCTGAGGTGTTTAAGCCCAGGCTGGATGAGGCTCTGACCAGCCTGATCTAGTGTGGGGTGTCCCTGCCCATGGCAGCAGGGTTGGAACTAGATGATCCTTGTGGTCCCTTCCAACCCTGACTGATACTGTGATACTATGTAAGGCTACAGTGGAAAAAGCTGGGTAAAGAAAAACTGCACTGAACAACTGCAGGGAGTCCATGGCTGAGGATCCAGTAATTAGTCTTATCTCTATCAACGTGCAACAGAATAAGCTGAGAAGTGCAAGAATGCCTGACAAGGCCCTAGGGCTCTTTACAGCTGCAGGGAAGCCTCCTTGTTCTGGAGAATTTTAAGGATGATCCCATGTGGAGAGAGCATGGGAAATGTCTTTTTCCTGCCAAGCTGCTGATGCAGGTATCTCGAGGACACATTCAGCTATGTGCTCCTCCCTTCATACAAGCCACAAGCTGAAGGTTCACTCTTGGGTTCCCCTTTACATGGCTGCTGAGGCACAGTGAGCAGTTAAGTACACAAAGAACAGCCTCTGGGGCAGCCAAACTTCTGCTTTCTTGTGGTGGGAAAGCCCAGACAAACACTCCCTTTAAAATGTCTCCTTTGAAGTCCTTACATTTCAGCCTCTGCCTGGCACGAGGCTTACTCAGGATACTTCAGTTCCCTAATGCAAACATTTAGATTTAAAGATTTATTGGTGGTTATTGCTCATTCAACAGTAGCTGGCACTCCATCTTCTGAACTGAAGGGAAGGCCCAGGAAAAGAAGGTGATCCCTCCTTAACAGTGCTCTAATACAAACTCAAACCAAACCCCAGCAGGTAGGACTGCAGTCACACACTTTGCATCTTACTCTGGCTGATGGCTAGGTGCCTGCCTAACGGGGTGATGGGACTCTTTCTCTCAACCCAGAGCAACTGCTCTCTGAAACATGCAAATGATACAGGACCAAATGAACAGGAATCCCATAGCTCCATATGTAAAATTTCTTTTCTTGGCCTATTCTAAGAGACAGGGGGAGTAACCAGAAGAGACACGATCAGCCTGGAGAAGAGAAGGCTCCAGGCAGACCTAAGAGCAACCTGCCAGTACCTGAAGGGGACTACAAGAAGGCTGCAGAGGACAGGACAGGGACAATGGTTTGAAATCAGAGAAGTGCAAATTCATACTGGGTGTGAGGAACAAGTTCTTCACTCTGAGAGTGGTGGAGCACTGGAACAGGTTGCCCAGGGAAGTAGCTGAGGCCCCATCCCTGGAGATATTCAAGGTCAGACTGGTCAAGACCGATCAACCTGCTGGAGTGGAGGATGTCCCTGCTGATTGCTGGGGGCCTGGACTGGATGACCTTTGTAGAGGTCCCTTCCAACCCAACCCATTCTACAATTCTATGATGCAATTTCTTCCTGATGTTCACAGCTGCTCCCTTTTTCCATCAACACTTTGCTAAATAAGCAGGGCAAATGCTTAAATGCTCCCTGTAAACAGGGAGCCCTGAATGCAATGCCCTGAGCAGCCTTCAGCTAGTTACAGAATCACAGAATGGGTTGGGTTGGAAGGGATCTCCAAAGCTCATCCAGTCCAATCCCCCTGCAGTCAGCAGGGAGATCCTGAGCAGGTTGCTCAGAGCCTTATGGAGCTTGACCTTGAAGATCTCCAGGGATGGGGCCTCAGCAACCTCCCTGGGTAACCTGTTGCACTGTTCCACCACCCTCGTGCTAAAGAGCCTGGTCCTAACACCCAATCTAGTTACCTGCCAAAGCAAATTCTCTTTTGCTGGGCCACTCCTTCAGCTGTCTGGAGGAGCAGGGGTGTTTCAGCACTCCTTCTGTCCCTATTTTCTGTGACCAACCACTTCCGCCCTCCCCAAAGAGAATAAGCAAGGAATCAGTTATACTAAACCCAAAAGGGGACGTCTGCTGTGGACATTTGCATGGTTCTGTGGACTCACAGCTTTCTTCTGCTGTGACAAACTACATCATGGGTCTTCAGAAAATTCCTACTGAAAGCAAGTGGAATTTCGCCGCTGGCTTCACAAAAGCTGTTTTAAAGCCCAGCAAACAATATCCTTTTCCTTGGGCACCACAAAACACTGCAGCACTTGGGATATAAAACACTGTTTGAGGATGAAAATGGCCCCAAACCTTCCATTTTTAATGCCCAGGGCCTTTTGATGCCTTCGGCCCTCCAGTCAGCTGTGCTGCTTTAACAAAACAGTGCTGCACGAGGAACTGGGGAAAAAAAACATAACTGAAACATAAGCAAATGACCTAATCTGCAACATGGATCTGTAGCAAGCCTGACTCCACTGCCAGTGAAGTCCAAGTCAAGTTACACCTTCAAAGCAGGCAAAACAAGATCCTTCTGTGGCAAAGGGAAGGGAAGTCATTGTGCCCCTGTACTCCACACTGGTTAGGCCACACCTTGAGTACTGTGTCCAGTTCTGGGCCCCTCAGTTTAAGAAGGACATTGAGACTCTTGAATGTGTCCAGAGAAGGGCAACGAGGCTGGGGAGAGGCCTTGAGCACAGCCCTGTGAGGAGAGGCTGAGGGAGCTGGGGTTGCTTAGCCTGGAGAAGAGGAGGCTCAGGGGAGACCTCATTGCTCTCTACAACTACCTGAAGGGAGGTTGTAGCCAGGAGGGAGTTGGTCTCTTCTCTCAAGCAACCAGAACAAGAGGACACAGTCTCAAGCTGTGCCAGGGGAAGTTGAGGCTGGAGGTGAGGAGAAAGTTCTTCACTGAGAGAGTCGTTCGTCATTGGAATGTGCTGCCCAGGGAGGTGGTGGAGTCACCGTCCCTGGAGGTGTTCAAGAGGGGATTAGATGTGGCACTTGGTGCCATGGTCTAGTCATGAGGTCTGTGGTGACAGGTTGGACTTAATGATCTTTGAGGTCTCTTCTAACCCTGGTGATACTGTGATAAAATGAAGCCTGAGCAGCTTGCAGTTCCACACAGGTGAAATGTGGTGACCATTACAGGGGCCAGGTGAGTAGTTACACCACAGCAGGGTGGTTTGTTGTTGTTTTCAAGGTTCCTAATGCTCTCACAAGGTCTAGAGCCTTCTTTTTGAGGTTTTTTGTAACAGACCAAACAGGCATAGAGTCAGAGGGGTTTGGGTTACCCCACACCTTCCTTCCTCAAGCAGATGACAAGCTATCATTGTTTCTTTAGGATTTTTCCTTCCCTGGGATATTGTTGAGGCTTTCAATTCTGCCTTAATTCACTCCAATGTCAACTGACAGGGCAAAACCACCTTTATTTACACAGCCTGCAAAAAAATGTGGCAGTGGCAGGCAGAAGCACACAGACAGAAGTAAATACTTTTGTTTCCTGATTTCTACAGCCCCAATCTTTTTAGTCTCTAGTGCAAACCCAACACTTCTGAAAATCCCACAGCTGCACAGTACCACTGATACATACACTACACTGGGTGATGGAATCTACAAGGAGTATCACTGCTACAGGAATTCTGACCCACAGAGTGACTTTCACACTCCACTAATCTGTCCTCTGCCAGTTGCAACTGGTCCAAGTCTCCCATCATGTGTCCCATCTGCCTCTTCCAGTGCTCCTGTACCAGCAACCTCATGCAGACAACTCACCGGAGGAGCTTGTTCCAGGAAGAGCCTCTAACACTGCATGTGGAGAAGGCAGATGGGATTTGCAGCAAGCCACAGCTTGATCATCCTGAGAAAATACCACTCCTTAGCCAAGCCCTTGCCTCCAGAAAACAGCACCAGTACTGCTCTATCTCACAGGGTACCTTCAACAGTTGAAATGAATATGGCTTTAAAGGCTGTGAAGAACTTGGCAGGGGGGTTGGACCTAGATGGTCTTTAAGGTCCCTTCCAACCTAAACCGTTCTGTGAATCTATGAACAACCAAAAGCCACAAGCACAGTCTCCATTAGGGCTGAAATCTCCAAACTTAACAGTCTGCCTGAAGGGTTTAAGTTAGAAGATGTATCTTACAGTAACCCAATCTAGTTCAATGAGACTGTCTAAATCACCTTTGTATTGCTGGCTCTATTTCCACGGTGGAACTGCACTATCCAAAACACTGACCTGAGATGGCCACAAGGAAATACTTCAGCAAAAGTCAATTCAGAAATCATTTTAGTGACAAACAAAAATGTCTGCTGCTGCAGCATGTTCCATCAAGACACAGTTCACAAGATTCTACCTGGAAGGTTACACTATTACATGTACAGACACCAGGACTTTCTTTTAAACGCAGAATGAGGCATGGAAGAATCATCACAGAATGGTCAGGGTTGGAAGGGACCTCCAAAGCTCACCCAGTCCAACCCCTCTGCACTCAGCAGGGACATCACCAACTAGATCAAGTTGCCCAGGGCCTCCTCCAGCCTCACCTTGAGTATCTTCAAGGATAAGGCCTCAGCTACCTCCCTGGGAAACCTGCTGCAGTGTTCCAGCACCCTCATGCTAAAGAACTTGTTCCTCACATCCAGTCTAAATCTGCTCTGCTCTCATTTCAAACCATTGTCCCTGGTCCTGTCCCTGCAGGCCTTTGCAAACAGTCCCTCTGCAGCCTTCTTGGAGCCCCTTCAGATACTGGCAGGCTGCTCTCAGGCCTCCCTGGAGCCTTCTCTTCTCCAGGCTGAACACCCCCAGCTCCCTCAGCCTGTCCTCATAGCAGAGGTGCCTCTGCCCCCCAGTATGTCTAGCACTTTCTAATAAAAATTAAAGTAGGTGAGAGGTTGCAAGGTGACACCTTTGGACTTCTGGATCTAAACCTGAGACTCCTTAGAGGTGGATCTCCGGGGTAGAGACGAACCTTTGGAAAGGGTATGAGCAAGGCCCCAGGTTTGGTTCTCCAATACTTGATACTTCCAGCATTATTAGTTACCTGTAAACCTTGGATCACAGTCTATATATATATATATATATATATGAAAGAGGTTTGTAATATCCATGTAAACTATGAGAGAACCTGGGAATTCTGCAGGGGAAAAATATTGTAAGCTTATATTAAAGGCAGAATTCTTCCACCAATAGCCAAGTTACCCTACCCATTGTGCAGCTGGCTTCTCATGATTAAAGCTCTCAGACAGGCCCCTCTGCTTTACCTTACTACTTCTTTCCATCAGGAGAAGCTCGAGGATCCCTTCAAGTGTTTTATTTCCAATAGAGTTAGTTCCAACCCAGGCTGCAGTGGAATATCAAAGCTCTGCAACATGCAATTCTAAAAGCTTTTTGTTTGAAGAAATGCTAAACACAACTGTGACAGGTGGGTGGAGTCCAACAGGATGGCATTTAACAAGTCCAAGTGCCGGGTGCTACACTTTGGCCACAACAACCCCATGCAGAGCTACAGGCTGGGGTCAGAGTGGCTGGAGAGCAGCCAGGCAGAGAGGGACCTGGGGGTGCTGATTGACAGCCACCTAAACATGAGCCAGCAGTGTGCCCAGGCAGCCATGAGGGCCAATGGCATTCTGGCCTGCATTAGGAATAGTGTGGCCAGCAGCAGCAGGGAAGTCATTGTGCCCCTGTACTCTGCACTGGTTAGGCCACACCTTGAGTCCTGTGTCCAGTTCTGGGCCCCTCAGCTTAAGAAGGACATCAAGACACTTGAATGTGTCCAGAGAAGGGCAACAAGGCTGGGGAGAGGCCTTGAGCACAGCCCTGTGAGGAGAGGCTGAGGGAGCTGGGGTTGTTTAGCCTGGAGAAGAGGAGGCTCAGGGCAGACCTCATTGCCCTCTACAACTACCTGAAGGGTGGTTGTAGCCAGGAAGGGGTTGGTCTCTTCTCTCAGGCAACCAGCACCAGAACAAGAGGACACAGTCTCAAGCTGTGCCAGGGGAAGTTTAGGCTGGAGGTGAGGAGAAAGTTCTTCCCTGAGAGAGTTGTTAGCCATTGGAATGTGCTGCCCAGGGAGGTGGTGGAGTCCCCATCCCTGGAGGTGTTCAAGAGGGGATTGGATGTGGCACTTGGTGCCATGATCTAGTCATGAGGTCTGTGGTGACAGGTTGGACTGGATGATCCTCAAGGTCTCTTCCAACCCTGGTGATGTGATACTGTGACAGGGAGATAACCCAGTAACTACTGAACTATAAAAGGTCTTTTGCATTATTTAGTAACTTGGCAAAATGCTAATGATTTTAGTTTTACAGCCCAACTGCTAATGACATGTGCAAACCAAGTGTTTCCTGTGAGCCTAAGAACTGGCTTGGTCATTGAGCCTTGGGTTGCAATCCCCATCCATAACACACTGGCCTGAAATCTGCCATCCCAGAGCAAACACTAAGGTGACAAAACCAAAACTAGGGCTGCTGTCTGATCAGATGAAATGCAGAGGTCTCCTGCAGGTGATTTCTCAGGGCATACCACTCAGGAATGGTTATTTGTATTTCCATGATCTTCCACCTCAAAGCATCAACAAAGAGGCCCTTCACAAGGTAGCAGTGGACTATGTGATGGTGAAGGGAAGGTACAAAGAGACCCACAGAGGTAGGGCAGGAAGGCTGTGGCACAGCTGAGAGCAGAGCCCTCCGGTTTAAGCACCAGGTCAGCTTCCCTGCTTGGGGAAGCACGTAGGATGTGTGACCCTTTAGGAGGACAAGTGTTGGACATCTCATGAAAAGAAAACCACCTTCAGCTGTTACCAGGTTTGATTGCCAGTGACAAGTCAGTTGAGAATTAGGACCATGTTTCAGAGCACCTGAACAGCACCTGCTGAAAGCTAGGGCACAGGTTCCTGACTTCAAATGAAACTCAGTTTCACACAATTCCAAGCAGCCACAGGAATTACCAGAAAGCTTCTGCTCATTTTCTGTTCCTCCCAACTGAGACCATGTGATAACTAACTGAAATTCCCTGCCTTCCTCTAGCCTACCTATCTTTCAGTATTCCTAAGGTTGGAAGAGACCTCAACGATCATCGAGTCCAACCTGTCACCACAGACCCCATGACTAGAGTAGAGAGGACACTACTGCCCGCTGCAGGCTTGAACTCGGAACACCTGAACAGGCAGGTTTCTATTTGGCCTATTAAGGGACAAATACAAAGAACAAATTGCACACTCAAAGCAACACTCAAGTGGTGGTGATTTACTTGTAAGCATTATGACAGCAAATAGGATTAAAAACTCAAGAGTAAAGGGGAAAAAAACAACAATTTGGGAAGCAGATAGAGATGACCATGTTTGCCTCCTTCTATTTAAAGACTGCTCCTGGTTGGAACTTGCAGGCTCTGCAGTGGCACTGGCATGTCTGACTTGGCCACAGAATTCTGACTTGGTTTGTCTCATGACATTTCCTGCCCTTGGTTAAAGGGAGTTTTTAGTTTTCCTTTACATCCTTTCCTTCTCTTTCCATGCAAATGAAAATGACCTAACTTGAGATGGAGTAGTCTTAGGAAGCAGGCATGTGGACATGAAAAGAAAGGGAAGTTGGTTTGGTGCACACAAAACTGGAGCAGTCCATCTGCAGTTGAACTGAACAGTAGGGTCTTGCTGCAAGGAGTAAAGCGCTAGATGGCTCTTCTCTTAGAGCTTTAGGACTGCTTCCAGGATATATATTGTTGTAGTTCAGGATCACAAATCACAGAATGGGTTGGAAGGGACCTCTACAAAGCTCACTCAGTCCAACCCCCCCTGCACTCAGCAGGGACAGCAGGGACATCCTCCACTGGATCAAGTTGCCAAGGGCCTTTTCCAGCCTCACCTTGAATATCTCCAGGCAAAGAGCCTCAACCACCTCCCTGGGAAACCTGTTCCAGTGTTGCACCACCCTCAGGCTAAAGAACTTGTTCCTCACATCCAACCTCAATCTGCTCTGCTCTCATTTCAAACTATTGTCTCTTGTCCTGTTTCTGCAGGCCTTTGGCCTTTGCAGACAGTCCCTCTGCAGCCTTCTTGGAGCCCCCTTCAGGTACTGGAAGGCTGCTTTTTGGTGTCCCTGGAGCGTTCTCTTCTCCAGGCTGACCACATCTATTCTAGTTACTACCCCTGTGTCCTAGAACAGGACAACAAAAGTAATTTTACAGATAGAGCTATGTGAGCCTTCTCTTCTCCAGGCTGAACACCCCCAGCTCCCTCAGCCTGTCCTCACAGCAAAGCTGCTCCAACCCCTGGTCATTTTCATGTCCCTCCTCTGGGCCTGCTCCACCAGGTCCATGTCCTTCCTGTGTTGAGGGCTCCAGAGCTGAACACAGCACTGGAGGTGAGGTCTCACTAGAGCAGAAAGGCAGAAACCTCTCTTCCTAGCTACTGGCCAGGCTGCTTTTGCTGCAGGCCTGGATGTGCAGCTATCTTCTGAAAATGAATTGCTACAGACCCAGGGCAGTGTGGTCAGGTGTGAGGCAGCCCAGGGCAAGAGGAATGGCAATTTCAGTTAAGCCTCAAAACACATCAGAGGCAACGTCTTAAAACATGTCTAATGTCTGTCTGTGTGTTTCCCAGAGCCCCCCATTTCTGGGAACAACTGTGGTTACTGCACAGAGTGATTTGTCCAAACCACAGCACAAGTAATCCAGGCCAGGATTTTGGGAAGGATCTGTGTGGGAGGATTTGTGCACCCCCGCGGATTCAATGGCAGGAGCAAAGATTAGGCAGGCCAGAAATACACTCAGGATCTGAACACTGCTCCAACACAGCACCTGGCATTTCCAGCGTGGGGAAGGCTGTTTTCACTGCCACCCTCCCACCTGAATGCCTGGCATATACTTTCAAAGCAGCAAAGCATCATATTCTTGTCCCACCCATAGCAGCCAATTCCTACCTCACCCATTCCTTTACAAGTTAGAGCTAAGGAAACATTAGAGCTGTTTCACTTCTCCTTGCTACTAAAGAGAGATTAGAGAATCACAGAATGCTCACAGTTGGAAGAGACCTCAAGGGTCATCCAGTTCCAACCCCCCTGCCATGGGCAGGGACACCTCACACTACAGCAGGTTGCTCACAGCCACATCCAGCCTGGCCTGAAAAACCTCCAGGCATGAGGCTTCCACCACCTCCCTGGGCAACCTGTGCCAGTCTCCCACCACCCTCATGGGGAAGAGCTTCCCAGCCCAAACATTTCTTCCCAAGCTATATATAAATAAAAAAATAAAGTGTTGGGTTTGGTTTGGTTGTTTGTTTCTAATTTCAGCTGCTCTGAAAGTCATCAGGAGAAAATCTACATCCAGGACCAGTGGTGCAAGCATGGAGCAGGGGCAGATTTGCTGGCTCCTGCTAAGGGAGTTTTGATGGCAGCCACACAGGATGTCCCTTGATTCCACTTTTGGAAGTGGTCAGGTCCAAGCACATGAAGGGAGTAGCTCTGTTTTCAGATAGCCATGGAGAGATCACAGCACCCTGGTACCACCCTGCTATCCTCCTGAGAATTTGAGATGGTCACAGATTGACTGCAGCCTTCCTATGAACTTTTAGCACAGGTCATGGGGAGACACTGCAGGCACTGTCCTGTCCTCCACAAGTCTCAAAGCATTTCTGACTTGCTTGTTCTCTTCTAGGAACCTGGAACAAAGCCACCCTGCTACAGTCTTTGACAAATCCTGGTCACATATTGTTTCTCCTCCTAGTCAGTACCTCCAGAAGGTCATGAGGGAGGTTTCCAGAAGGTCACAAGGGAGGTTTATGTCCAGCAAACATTTGTCTTTGACTTTCAGTCCATTTCAACTCAAACATGCCTGTCACAGATCACAGAACTGCCAGGGTTGGAAGGATCCTCCAGTTCCAACCTCCCCTGCCATGGGCAGGGACACCTCACATTAGATCAGGCTGTCAAACACCCTAGCAACAACTGGAAGAGAAGCAGACCATGCATGAAGCCTATCCAGCTGCAACTGGAACTGAGATGGGTTAGCTGTTGAAGCTTCATGATGGTGACTGCAGCTGTCCCTGGGGCTTTTTTGAGTACAAGTATGTTCACAGAATCACAGAATGGTTTAGGTTAGAAAGGACCTATGAAGGTCATCCTGTCCAACCCCCTGCAGTCAGCAGGGACATCCTCAACTAGATCAGGGCTGCCAAGAGCCTTTTTGAGCCTGCCCCTTCTCCAGGAGCTGAAGCTCAACAGGGCTCTGGGCTCCTGCTTTTAGGGTGTCAAGCACACCTCTGCATGTGGTAAATTTGTTTTGCTCTTGATACTACAGTAAGGATATTTTGCAACTGTGTTTGGGAATGTTCGCTTAAATCATCACCAGAATACCTCTCCCATTCCTATAGGGTAAAAGGAAAAACACTGTGGCCAACATTATGGACAGAATCAGCATAGATGATGCCCTCCAGTTGCCTTAATTTCTGTGAGAAATTGAAAGCTGATCAACAACTCAGCTGATTTCCATGGAAACAGGATTTCGACTCATGAAACAAAAAGATTCACCAGGGCCAAAAACGCCAAACACAGAAGATGGAAGTCTTTTTCCACCTTGGGAGTCTCAAAATGAAAGGCAAATAGTTGAGCAGAACATGAATAATGAATTAGAACAGAATTAACCAGGTTGGAAAAGACCTTTGAGATCATTGAGTCCAACCTATCACCCAACACCATCTGATCAACTAAACCATGGCACCAAGTGCCTCAGCCAGGCTCTTCCTAAACACCTCCAGGGATGGTGACTCCACCACTTCCCTGGGCAGCACATCCCAATGGCCAATCTCTCTTTCTGGGAAGAATTTCTTCCTATCATCCAGCCTAAACAACCCCTGGCACAGCTTGAGACTGTGTCCTCTTGTTCTGGTGCTGCTTGCCTGGGAGAAGAGACCAACCCCCACCTGGCTACAACCTCCCTTCAGGTAGCTGTAGACAGCAAGAAGGTCTCCCCTGAGCCTCCTCTTCTCCAGGCTAAGCAACCCCAGCTCCCTCAACCTCTCCTCACAGGGCTGTGCTCCAGACCTACCCCCAGCTTTGTTGCCCTTCTCTGGACACAACTGCTAAGGGACTTCAGTTGTCCCATCACCTGCACTCTTTGTTCTGTACACTCTGTACCTGCCTTGTCCCTACACACTCACACCTTGGAACATGTCACTTAGAAGCAGCTCAAGTGCCTCTCTGTGGAGAAGGCCTGTCAGCAGTTAGAGCTCAGTGCCTCACCACAGGCCACCTGCACTTCAGCTTTCCTTAAGCTTTGTTACATTTCCCCTGCATTTTCCAGTGGGCAGGTTACCAGGAGCATTCCCTGCCCTCAGAATTATCACATCTCTTGAACCAGACGACTTCTCTAAGCAAGCACAGCCCACTGCTACACCTCTGCCTTAGAAACTGAGGCCCTTGCAATAAACACATGCAATGACATTGACCAGTTTAGGTAGTTTCTCTTGAGCACAGAATGGTTTGGGGGGGCAGGGATCTCATCCAGTCCAACCACTCTGCAGCCAGCAGAGACAAGAAGGATGAGCTGCAAAGGCTGCAAGAACGTTTATGCCCATTCTTGTCTTCCTTGTCAACTTGTTTGACTGCAAACAATGACAAATAAATTGTTTGTGTGCCCTGGTCAAATTCCTACCACTCTAAAGTGATCAGAAGAAGCATTTGATACCTCCAGGAATGTAAACACTTGCAGCACCAAGAGCTGTGCCTAATGCACATTGGGACAGAAAGGGATCTGGCATGAATTTTAGCTTACTATGACCTGAACCAGAAGCACAAGACACAAGTACCTGAGAAAGTACTGATCATAGAATCAACAGTGGTGGGGGTTGGAAGGGACCTCCAAAGCTCATCCAGTCCAACCCTTCCTGCAGTCAGCAGGGACATCCTCCACTACAGCAAGTTGCTCAGAGCCTTGTCCAGCCTCACCTTGAACAGCTCCAGCCATAGGGCCTCAACTCCCTCCCTGGGCAACCTCTTGCAGGGTTCCTCCACCCTCATGCTAAAGAATTTGTTCCTCACATCCAATCTAAATCTGCTCTGCTCTCATTTCAAACCATTGCCCCTGGTCCTGTCCCTGCAGGCCTTTGCAAACAGTCTCTCTGCAGCCTTCTTGGAGCCTCTTCAGGTACTGACAGGCTGCTCTTAGGTCTGCCTGGAGCCTTCTCTTCTCCAGGCTGAACAGCCCCAGCTCCCTCAGCCTGTCCTTGTAGCAGAGCTGTTCCAACCCCCTGATCATTTTCATGTCCCTCCTTCCTGTGTGAAGGACTCCATAGTTGGATGCAGCACTATTCTGGTGAGACCTCACCTGCTAAGTGTCAGGAGCGCCTCTCTCCATCTCTGGCCACACTGCTTTGGATGCAGCCCAGGCTGGCACTGGCCTTCTGGGCCTTAAGTACACACTGCTGGCTCCTATCCAGCTTCTCATCCACCAGAACTCCCAGGGCTGCTTTCCATCACCTCATTCCCCAGCCTGAATTGATAATGAAGATTGTTCCAACCCAGGTGCAGAACCCTGCACTTGGTCTTGTTGAACCTAATGAGGTTCACCTGGGCTCACCTCTCCAGCTTGTTCAGGTCCTCCTGGACTGGAGCAGAGAGCTAGGGGATTGGAACCTTGCAGTGATTCTTCTGTAGGTTTAACTCTGTCTGCTCATCCAAGACTCTTAATACTCATGGATCAAGAAAGAGTAGATTACCTTTCCACATCAGCCAGAAGCACATATCCCCAGAAAGGAAACAGCATGGGAAACATTAGCTGCTGCACTGGAAATACACAGGTGTAAGAAAATAACAGCTCAGGAAATCTGAGACCCAAATCTCTTCAAAGTTTTCTGAAGAAGAAAGCCCCTGCATTGCCAGCTACATTGGCTGAATCCATCACTTGACTCACTGCTCTCCTGAAACTGTGGCATGCAGGATGCTCAGTTAATAAAAAAATCAAACAAATGGAGAGCTAATAGGTCTGAAAACTCAAATCTTCATGAGAAAAGCCACAGCTGGCTTTCTAAGCAGAACTCCCCAACCCGCTCCGCTGTGCCCCCTGGGACAATCAGCTTTCCTTCTCCTCTTTGCTGCTTTTGTGCTGGATCTATAAAAGTTTAGTTGTCTGGGGCTCAAGCATTTTTCAGGCAGCTTTGAGCAGTCACCAGTGATGAGCTGATCAGACATGATGAAAGGCCAAGGTTAGCTCAGCATCTCTGGGCTGGTGTTTCGTGTCCCACACGATGAGTAACAAGAGGAGAGGCCTCTATTCTTCCAAGGTATAATTGGCTTTTCTTTAGAGAAGGCTGTACAAAGAAGGGGGTAACATTCAGGTCATGCTCAGGTAGATTCACTCCCTGATGCCTCCTGCACACATTCTCTCTCTCTGAACTGCAGATGGGTCTCCATGGCTTTCTTCCTGCCAGTGGGAGTCCTGGTTTGCATGCAGACATTTGGTGACTAACCAGAGGCTGCTAACTTGGGCCAGTTTGATTTCATGTTCCTTCATACATGTTGAGCTCCAGCGCTGCCTCTTGCTTCCTGGTGTGCTGAAACTTGTTTTCAACCTGCCAAGGTCCTGTCAAGCTGCCTGATGATTTTCTCCTGCCTCCTCTGTTCTCTGGTGGAGTATGGGAGAGACCACCAGGCAGCAGCCAGACACACACTGTACAGTCCCCCTGATCGCTACTGAATCACAACTATTGTGACTCCATTCCTACCAGCCCCTAATGTTACCCTCTTGCCCTTCAGTCCATCACTCTGATCTGTAGCCTGCACCATCCAACTCCAGAGCACGAGAAAGCTGAGCAGGAATCCTGGCATAGGATGAGCACAGAATCATAGAACATTTTAGATTGGAAGGGACCTTAAAGATCATCTAGTCCCAACCCCACTCCATGGGCAGGGACACCTTCCACCAGACCAGGAAGCTCAAGGCCTCAGCCAACCTGGCCTTGAACACCTCCAGGGAGGAGGCATCCACAACCTCCCTAGGTAACCTGTTCTTGTGTCTCCCCCACCCTCACTGGAAAGAATTTCTTCTCCAGCTGTTGCTCTCAGGAGCTGCAAAGGTGCTTGCTGACTGCTTTCTGCAGTGGGGATGTGCTACAAGAGGTTGAATCCGCTAGAGTCTTGCCATAAGCTTCCTCCCACACCTTGGAACTCTCTTTGCAACTTTTATCATCCAACACCAGCTAATCAACTAAACCATGGCACCAAGCACCCTATCAAGTCTCCTCCCTAAACACCTCCAGTGATGGTGACTCCACCACCTCCCCAGGCAGCACATTCCAATGGGCAATCACTCTCTCTGTGTAGAACTTCCTCCTAACCTCCAGTCTAAACCTCCCCTGGCACAGCTTGATACTCTGTCCTCTTGTTCTGGTACTGGCTGCCTGGGAGACCAACCTCTGCCTGTCTACAACCTCCCTTCAGGTAGTTGTAGAGAGCAAGAAGGTCTCCCCTGAGCCTCCTCTTCTCTAGGCTAAGCAACCCCAGCTCCCTCAGTCTCTCCTCATAGGGCTGTGCTGAAGGCCCCTCCCCAGCTTTGTTGCCCTTCTCTGGACACCTTCCAGCAAGTCAACCTCCTTCCTAAACTGAGGGGCCCAGAACTGGACACAGGACTCCAGGTGTGGCCTAACCAGTGCAGTGTACAGGGGCACAATGACCTCCCTGCTCCTGCTGGCCACACTCCTCCTGATGCAGGCCAGGATGCTATTGGCCCTCTTGGCTGCCTGGGCACACTGCAGGCTCATGTTCAGCCTACCATCGACCAGTACCCCCAGGACCCTCTCTGCCTGGCTGCTCTCCAGCCACTCTGACCCCAGCCTGTAGCACTGCATGGGGTTGCTGTGGCCAATGTGCAGAACCTGGCACTTGGATGTGTTCAATCTCATGCCATTGGATTCTACCCATCCACATGCAGCACTGATCCCTCAATAATTACCATTTCCATGCCCCTTGCAGCATCTTCTCAGAGCAGCGTAGCAGCACCACCACAGCAGCACCCTTCTTCAACCTGCCTCTGCCTCAGCTCCTGAGTTCACTTCAAATGCAGCTTTGTGTACTGCAAGAGCAGCAGACATTTTGCTCCCTTCCCTGGACAGCTCAGCTGCTGCTGGTCTTTGATTCATTACTTTAGGGTTACATGTCTTTATCTCAGCAATCCCTCCTACAAACTGGAATCACATGTCCCACAAATGATCCTGTCTCTAATTAGAAGATCTTTCATGTCTCTGAAGCACATCTGCATGCCAGAATTCCCAGCAACACGATGCAACCACCTAGTCCCTTCTCTGCTTCTTGCCTTGGGGACTCTTCTATCTCCTGTCTAATTCCCTCATTTCCCCCAGAGATTTTCCTCAGCTGTTTCAGGCTTTGTGTGTTCATTTCTTGGCACATTTCTTTCACTCTCTCATTTTATCCTCATTTTGGCCTTTGCTTTGTCAATTTGAGTCCTGCTGTCAGGTTCATTTATACTCACAATCCTGCCACACACACAGGAAATCTTCTTGGCCTGGGAGTTCTGCATTTCCAGTGCTCTGCCCCCTTGCAGGGGATGAATTGGTTCCACTTGGACATAAATACCCTTGCTTGGAAACTTCTAGCAGCACTGCTCAAACCTAACAAGAGCACCTAGCAGAATGATTTGTCTCTTCTGCAGCACAGCCCCTTGACTCTGTAACAGCCACAACCTGTCTTTCCACTAATCCATACCTCCAGCACCTTCTCAGCTCCATAAGCTGAAGGGAAATTGTATTAATCAAGTACATCAGCTCTGACCAATGTCCAGAGGCTCTGCTCTGGCAAGATGCTAACCCCCTCAGGAACCTTAGAGCTCCCTTTCAATCCCACCCTTTGCAGGTGCAGAAGTGAATGGGATGGGATAGGATAAAATTAACCAGGTTGGAAAAGAGCTTCAAGACCATCGAGTCCAATCTATCACCCAACACCATCTAATCAACTAAACCATGGCACCAAGTGCCTCATTCAGGCTCTTCCTAAACACCTCCAAGGATGGTGACTCCACCACCTCCCTGGGCAGCACATTCCAATGGCCAATCTCTCTGTCTGGGGAGAATTTCTTCCTCATCCCCAGCCTAAACCTCCCCAGCTTCCTCAACCACTCCTCACAGGGCTGTGCTCCAGACCCCTCCCCAGCTTTGTTGCCCTTCTGTGGACACCTTCCAGCCTCTCAGCCTCAGGCTGAGGAGCTCTACTGAGTTGTCACCACCAAGAGTGCAGCTGCCTGAGGCACAGCATCAGGGTGGCCTCTGACCATGGTGGAGGTGACCGTTTACACTCACACCACAACCAGCACTCCAAAATGGGTCACACAAAACCAGGCCTGGTGGGATGACATAGCACCCTCAGTTCAGCTATGGGAGCTACACTTCAAGAAGTAAACCACTGCTTAAAGTACTTTAGGAGAGTCCACTCCAAGAGAAGACCAGGTTCAAGGCCACCTAATGAACTTGAAGGTGCACAAGAACATGGAACCTGATGAGATCCATCCATGGGTCCCTAGGGAACCAGCAGATGAAGTTGCAAAGCCACCTTCCATCATACATGAGAAGCCCTGGTGGTCTGGTGAAGTTCCCAGTGACTGGAAAAGGGGGAATGCAACCCCCAGTTTCACAAGAGGAGACAAGGAAGCCCTGGACAACTAGAGGTCATTTGGTCTCACCTCAGTGCCCATCAACATAATGGAGCAGATCTTCCTGAGGACTCTGCCAGGGCACGTGGAAAATGAGGAGGTGGTTGGTGGCAACCAGCATGGCTTCACCAGGGGCAAATCCTACCTGACAGATTTGGTGACTTCCTATGGCACTGGTGCATGTGGGAAGAGCAACCGATGTCATCTTCTGGACTTGTGCAAAGCCTCCAACACTGCCCTGCATGATACAGAATCACAGAATCAAGCAGGCTGGAAAAGACCTCAGAGATCATCAAGCTCAATCTATCATCCAACACCTCCTGACAACTAAACCATGGCTCCAAGTGCCACATCCAAGCCTTTTTTGAACACCTCCAGGGACAGGGACTCCACCACCTCCCTGGGCAGCACATCCCAATGGCAAATTACTCTTCCTGAGAAGAACTTTCTCCTCACCTCCAGCCTAAACTTCCCCTGGTGCCACTTGAGACTGTGTACTTTGAGACATCCTGGTCTTTAAACTGGAAGGACATGGATTTGATGGATGGACCAGTGGCTGGATGAGGAACTAGCTGGATGGCTGCTCTCAAAGAGCTGTGATCAATGACTCCATGTCCAAACAGAGAGCTGTGATGAGTGGAGCCCCCCAGGGCTGGGTAATGGGACCAGTGCTGTTTAACCCTTCTCAGCAACATGGACACTGGGATGGAGGCACCCTCAGCAAATTTGCTGGCAATTGTGTGGTATGGTCAACCTGCTGGAGGGAAGGGATCCATCCAGAGGGACTTGGGACAGGCTGGAGAGGTGGGCCTGAGCAAAGCTCAGTAAGTTCAACCAGGCCAAGAGAGAGGACATGAGTGGATTGAGCGGTGCCCTGCAGGTAAGAACCTGGTGGATGCCTGTTGACAAGGCACCTGACATGAGCCAGCAATATGTGCTGGCAGCCAAGGAAACCAGCTACATCCAGGACTGCATCAAAAGATGTGAGGCCAATAGGCCAAGGGAGAAAATTCTGCTCCTCTACTCTGCTCTTCTGAGACTCCCACCTGGAGTACTCTGTCCAGTTCTGGAGACCCCAACACAAGAAGTATGTGCATTTGCTAGATCCTGGAGAAGATTCTGAGGAGACCTTAATAGCATCCTTCCAGTACCTGGAGTGGGGAGTGGGACTTTTTGTAAGGTGCTAGGACAAGGGGCAATAGTTTTAAACTAGAGCAGGAAGAAGTTCTTTACTCTGAGGGTGGTGAGACACTGGAACAGGTTGCTCAGAGATGCTGTGGATGCCTCCTCACCAGGCTGGATGAGGCTTTGAGGAACCTGGTCTAGTGGGAGGCGACCCTGCCCATGACAGGGGGTTTGGAACTGGATGATATTTGGGGTCACTTCCAACTGAAGCTATCCCATGACAGCATTTTGTGAGGTTACTGAATGCTTAATCTGACTTGGCCACAGAGAAACACTGCCAAGCCACATCACCAACCACCACCTCACACCCAGCTGCTCTCTTGGGAGAACAAGGCTGCTGGAATTCAGTCTTTCAGTGCTCCTCTTGGAAGCATAAATGAGAGGAAATGTGAAGGGCTAAGATTTGGGATTGCTGCAGGACTTGCTTTCTGCAACTGGGGTTTTCAGGCCCAATGGAATTGTTGTTAAAAACAAGGTAAAGGGAAGGGCTTTGGTCCTGCAATGTAATGAAGGGCAGGCTCAATTGTTTGGAAAAGGAAAACCTCACTGATGAGGCTGGATCAAAGGCAAACAATCAGCCATTTCCTTCAGGGCAAACATTTCAGTTAGAGTCCTCCTTTCTCCAGCAGCCCCTACTGCAGTTCTTACTGCAGTCAGCTTTAATTGATTATCAAAACAACAACAAAAAGTGGGCACAGAAAAAACTCCCACATTAGGAAACACTCCCAAGCCCCCAAACATAGCAGTTCCCATTGCCAAGTGGGATCTGTGACCAGTCTTGCTTTGCTTTAGAAATCACCAGCAATACAGTCAACAAAATACCATCAGAACCAGCTACACCTCTCTGCCACCCCCCAGCAGGAAACCTGCTGCAAAACTTCAGGGGCAGCTCCATTTTTAACTCCCTGCCAGTGGTATCCTGGCTGGGATCAGCAGTGGTGTGACCAGCACCAGCAGGGCAGGGATTGTCTCCCTGTACTTGCCACAGGGAAGGCCACCCCTGAGTGCTGGCTTCAGTTTTGGGCACCTCCATACAGGAAAGACATCGAGGGGCTGCAGCAGGCACAAGGAGCAGCAACTAAGCTGGGGAGGGGCCTGGAGAATGAGTCTGAGGAGGAGTGGCTGAGGGAGCTGGGACTGTTTAGCCTGAGGAAGAGGAGGCTGCAGGGAGCCCTCTACAGCTACCTGAAAGGACACCAGAGAGAGGTAGGGGCAGGTCTCTTCTCACAGGGAACTGGGGACAGAACAAGAGGGAAAGGCCTCAAGCTGCACCAGGGGAGGTTTAGGCTGGGCATTAGGACAATTTTTCCCTGCAAGAGTGGTCAGGCATTGGAAGAGGCTGCCCAGGGAGGAGGTGGAGTCCCCATCCCTGGAGGTGTTTAAAGGTGGTTTAGATGTGGTGCTTAGGGATGTGGTTGCATGGTGACCTTGGCAGAGTAGGGTTCATGGCTGGAGCTGATGATCTCAAGGGTCTGTTCCAAGCTGAGGGACTCAGGGATTTATTGATTCTCTGAGGTGCATTTCATTTACTAAAATGGTTTGCTTCTCCAATCTATTTTCCTGAAAGCATCAAAACCACACAGAAGCCCAAAGCTTGCTGCGATGTTTGGTACACTAAAAAGACAGAATGAATGGATTCAGCTGTCACTGATCAGCTGCAATACCACACCACCACTTGCAGCACAATACTGGCACCCACTCACATCCCCTTTCTACTCCCTGTTAAGAAATAAACACAAGCACATGCATGAAGAAGCCAAGCTCACAAAGTTCAGCAAGGCCAAGGGCAAGATCCCACACCTGGGTCACTGGCAGCCAAGCAGGCAGCTGTGTGCTGGGCTGCATCCAAAGCAGGGAGAGCAGGGAGGGGATTCTGCCCCCCTGCTCTGCTCAGACCCCACCTGCAGCACTGCCTCCAGTTCCCCAGCAGAAGAGGGACCTGGAGCTGCTGGAGTGGGTCTAGAGAAGGCCACAAAGATGATCAGAGGGCTGGAGAACATCCTCTGTGGGGACAGGCTGAGAGAGGCGGGGCTGTTCAGCCTAGAGAAGAGAAGGCTCTGGGAAGACCTCAGAGGCACCTTCCCATACCTGAAGGGGCTAGAAGAAAACTGGGAAGGGACTTTTTCCCTGGGCTTGCAGTGACAGGACAAGGAGGAATAGATTGAAGCTTGAGGAGGGCAGATTTAGACTGGAGATGAGGAAGAAATTCTTTCCAGTGAAGGTGAGGAGACACTGGAACAGGTTGCCCAAGGAGGCTGTGGCTGCCTCCTCCCTGGAGGTGTTCAAGGCCAGGCAGGATGAGGCCTTGAGCTTCCTGGTCCAGTGGGAGGTGTCCCTGCCCATGGAGTGGGGTTGGGACTAGATGATCTTTAAGGTCCCTTACAACCTAAACCATTCCATGGTTCTGTGCTCATCCTATGCCAGGATTCCTGCTCAGCTTTCTCATGCTCTGGAGTTAATCCATTGGTGGCTGGTGCAGGCTACAGATCAGAGTGATGGACTGAAAAGCAAGAGAGTAATTTCCAGCAGCCATTAGCACACTGATGTGATGGCTACATAAAAGCCTCTGCACCTTTGTGTTACTATCTCAGGTGGTCTGGGGCATGCCCAGAATGCACTCCCAGTGTACAGCTGTGAGTCTTATCTACTGCATTTGGGATGGTAATTAAAAGCAAAAAGTCTGCATGCTTCTCCTTTATTGCAGACACACAGATGCTGAAGAGATAGGGGATAACCAGATTTGAAAAGCACAAAGCCAATCTGCATGCTGCTGATTCTCCCACACTCATTACTGGCTGCTATGTATGCCACCACAAATATTCCCTTTGATGTTACCAGGAAGGATGAGCTGCAAAGGCTGCAAGAACGTTTATGCCCATTCTTGTCTTCCTTGTCAACTTGTTTGACTGCAAACAATGACAAATAAATTGTTTGTGTGCCCTGGTCAAATTCCTACCACTCTAAAGTGATCAGAAGAAGCATTTGATACCTCCAGGAATGTAAACACTTGCAGCACCAAGAGCTGTGCCCAATGCACATTGGGACAGGAAGGGATCTGGCATGAATTTTAGCTTACTATGACCTGAACCAGGAGCACTAGGCAAGACAGAAGTACCTGAGAAAGTCCAACCAATCCAACCCAAACACACTGCACTCAGCAGGGACATCCTCCACTACAGCAGGATGCTCAGAGCCTTGCCCAGCCTCATCTGAAATATCTCCAGGGATGAGGCCTCAACTATCTCCCTGGGCAACCTGTTGCAGTGTTCCAGCACCCTCATGCTAAAGAACTTGTTCCTCACACCCAATCTAAATCTGCTCTGCTCTCTTTTCAAACCATTGTCCCTGCAGGCCTTTGCAAACAGTTCCTTTGCAGCCTTCTTGGAGCCCCTGCAGGTACTGGAGTCTTCTCTTCTCCAGGCTGCACACCCCCAGCTCCCTCAGCCAGTCCTCGTAGCAGACCTGCTCCAACCCCCTGAGCATTTTTCTGGCCTCCTTTAGGCCTGCTCCATCAGGTCCATGTCCTTCCTGTGTGGAGGGCTCCAGAGCTGGACACAGCACTGCAGGTGAGGTCTCAGCAGTGCAAAGTGGCAGAACCACCTTCCCTCCAAGCCTGCACACTGCTGGCTCCTGTCCCCCCAGCACCCCCAAGTACCTCCCTGCAGCGTTGCTCTCAATCTCATTATCCATTCTGGACTGATAATAAGGATATCCCTTGGAATGTAAGAATGTTGATAATGATGACAATAATACCCATATGAAAATACTCTTTCTATGCAATCCTATGACAACAGTGACAGAAAAGGTGTTCTGATGACACCCAAATTACCTGTTCTATACTGATACAGCAAGATTTTAAGTCACCAAATGTAAAACAATGAATAGAATCACTGAATACAAACCAGCACTGCCCAGGACAAGCCAACACCATCAACTACACACAGTGCAAATATTTCACCATTCTCAGGAGTTAAACAAGCCAAAATCTACTGCATGCTACTCAGAGAGCCACCCTTTCTATACTGATGAAAAGCCCCTCTGCAGCCCTCCTGCAGGATCCCTTCAGGGAGCTGGAAGGCAGATCTAAGGACCCCCCAGAGTCTTCTTCTCCAGGCTGAACACCCCCAGCTTCCTCAGCCTATCCTCACAGCAGAGCTGCTCCAGCCCTTGGATCATCTTTGTGGCCTCCTCTGGACTCTCTCCAGCAGCTCTGAGTCCTTCTTATGCTGGGGACACCAGAACTGGAGCAGGATTGGAGGTGAGGTCTCAGCAGAGCAGAGCCAAGGGGCAGAATTTCCTCTCTTGCCCTGCTGCCCACACTGCTCTGGCTGCAGCCTAGGGTAGGATTTACCCTCCAGGCTTTAAACCTGACAGTAAAGTTGGGGTTATTGTTGTTTCTGGTTTCATTATTTCAACAAATAATGCACTGAATTCTCTTACAGGCAGTTCATAGAACCATAGAATTGCAGGTGATGGGAGGGACATCCAAGAGATCACCAAAGCCAATCCCTGCCAGCGCAGGATCACCTAGGCCAGGTCACATAGGAACACATCCAGGTGGGCTTTGAGTCTCCAGAGAAGGAGACTCCACAACCTCTCCAGGTTGTGGAACAGGCTGTCACCCTCTGAGTAAGTAAGCTTTTCTTCTTCATGTTGAGGTGGAACTGACATTTCAGCACAGAGGTCAACGTACAACATCTTCTCTGTCACTGAATTATACCTTCATGCTTCAGAGCAGCTTATGCTTTACAATGAAGTTGGTTGCTCTTTGTTTTTCCATCTTACCTCAAGCCTCAGAAGAATCTTCTAGAAGTCCAGCAGACACCTTGAGAGAAAACTTCTGCTTTCATCCTGCCATATTCAGTGGTGGTTCAAATAAGGAAGAGCTTTTTCCTGTGTGGAGCTGTAGTTCTTCTACTGGGCATGTCCCACTCCTTACAAGGAGACTACAACCGGCCTGAGACGCTGCAAAACATTCAGAAGAGGAAGTCTTTCAGCATGCAGGAACATGTGAATCTGCAACAACAGAAGCAACAAATGTCTGCAAGGGTTTGCTTTTTGTAACTCTCAGGCACAGGCTACAGAATGAGGCTGTGTGAGCACTGCAGTGAGATCTCCACTGCGCAAAGTTGTATCCAGAAGGGAGAGTCTAAGCCCCAATTTTCACAGAAACAGCCACTTCTACAAGTGGGGTTCTCTGTCAGAGTGGGTGCAAGGAAGAAGGAGACACTTTTAGTGCACTCATTTAACTCTGCCCTTCCCAAGCCAGTCCCCACAGGAGGATTTTCTTCCTTTTTGTGTCCTTTTTATCAACGCCCCATTAGATTCTTCCCCATCTTAATCCATTAGCTCCGGGATCCACGATGCTCTTTGTCAGGACCCTGCCCTGGCCCAGGAGGAGAAAAGCAACAGATCAAGCAGCCTGCAGATACATTTCCAACTGCTCTCTATACAGTGGGACAAACTGTAAGAGAAAATAAGTTATCTGCATTATAAAGCAGGACAGCAGCATTGTTTTGGACTACATGCTGCATTGCCTGAGAGGACAGACACCTGCTTTTTGACTTCCAAGTCACGTAGGCTGTAAAATAACAGAGTAAACCTGAGCTGATGAATTGCCCAGCAGAGCAGGAACATTAATGGTTTCTCAAACAGCTTGTGGATTATTTATTACAAAGGTTTTCTGCTATGAAGAGTAACTGGTTTACAGCCAGTGGCAGGACCTCACTTGGTAACTGCACAGCCTGTAAATCCATGCTGGAGATCTCCTAAGGATGCTGTGCAGCGTGCAGAGAAGCTGGAGATGGAATCAACATGGCAAGATAAGAACTCATTAATGGCTGAAGAATTATCCTGCCTTTAGCCAGAGAAGGGCCTCCTCCACCAAGCTTGTCTCACAGTACAAATCCCTTCTGCAGTTTGCAAGAGACAGGCCAAGCCTGGTGCACTGGGAGAGACTCATCCCTATCTGCAGTGTGTCTGCGGAAAGAGTCAGCTCAGGAGATTCAGATCTTGCAGAGAGAGGAATTCCTGCTGTCCTGCTCACACAGATGCTTGCAGACACCTCAAAGGCTCCTTGAGCAGTAGTTCAGTATCTTTAATCTTTAGTGGTTATTACAGTGCAAGACATGTTTGAAAATGCTTCTGCTGGACAGGTTAAATATGTACATAACACCACCCCCACCCTCACCCCATATATCTAATGACATGAACTGTATTTTGGTATTCCAGTTCTCTGCAATGACATGAAATATATGAAGTACTAAACTGTGCCCATGGGGAGTGCATGAACACACAACTTCCAACAGACACATACACCCTGTTGCACTCAGCAAGCAATTCACAGAGTGGCAAGGTGATGAATTTGAATCCATACCTCTGACCTCATTAATGTACACTTGAATTACTGCCCCAAGCAGATGAGCATGCAATAGGAACTATCACTTTAGAACTTCAGAGACATGGTTCACAGGATGCCATCCAGAGGCACCTGGGCAGGCTGCAGAACTGGGCTGAGGAGAGGCTCAGGAGGTTCAATAAGGCAAAGGGCAAGGTCCTGTACCTAGCTCAGGCCAATCCTAGACAGCAGCACAGGCTGGGGGTGAGGAGACTGAGAGCAGCCCTGCAGAAAAGGACTTGGGGGTGCTGGTGGGTGAGAAGCTGGGCAGGAGCCAGCAGTGTGAGCTTGCAGCACAAAAGGCCAAGGGCAGCCTGGGCTGCATCCAAAGCAGGGTGGCCAGAGATGGAGAGAGGGGATCCTGCCCCTCTGCTCTGCTCTGGGGAGACCTCACCTGCAGGGCTGCATCCAGCTCTGGAGCCCTCAGCACAGGAAGGACATGGACCTGATGGAGAGGGTCCACAGGAGGGACAGGAAAATGATCAGGGGGTTGGAGCAACTCTGCTGTGAGGACAGGTTGAGGGAGCTGGGGGTGTTCAGCCTGGAGAAGAGAAGACTCCAGGAAGACCTAAGAGCAGCCTCCAGTACCTGAAGGGGCTCCAAGAAGGCTGCAGAGAGACTGTTTGCAGAGGCCTGCAGGGACAGGATAAGGGACAATGGTTTGAAATGAGAGCAGAGCAGATTTAGATTGGATGTGAGGAACAAGTTCCTTAGCATGAGGCTGCTGGAACATTGTAACTGGTTGCCCAAGGAGGCAGTTGAGGCCCCATCCCTGGGGATATTGAAGATCAAGCTCCACAAAGCTCTGAGCAACCTGATCTAGTTGGGGATGTCCCTGCTGACTGCAGGGTGGTTGGACTGGATGAGCTTTGGAAGTCTCTTCCAACACAAGCCATTCTCTGATCCTATGAGATGCAGGCTGGGAATAGGAAACAGCTTTTCTGTCATGAGGTCAGTCAAGCAGCATAAAAGGCTGCACACAAGTTTCCATTCATGGAAGTTTTCACGACCCAGCTGGATGAAACCCTGAGCAACCTATCTCAATGTATTCCAATAGCTGACCCTGCTTTGAGCAGGAGATCGGAGTAGGTACTTCCAAAGGCCCCTTCAAATCTGAAGGATGAGCCTACCACCATCCTGTGCTGCTGATCATGTCTGAGACCTTTCAGGCCCCGAAAGAGTGTCCTACCTGAGGCTGGTGTTGGTGTTTGCCTCTAGGAGCCAACTCTTCTTTCAGGCATCTCAGAGGATTTTAGCAAATGCTCTCATGCCCATGAGTTGATTCTGGACTGCAACTGTTACTGTCTAATGAGTGACTCTCCTCCACCATCACCACGCAGAGCAGAGAAACAACCAAACACCTGTGCAGAATTTTCAGCCACACAAACAAAATCCAACTTGGCTCAGGGCATTTTTCTCCTATCTTTTCCAAAAATACAACCTCCTATCTGACCTTGGCATCTCCTTTCCCATGGGAGTCAAATCAGCTGCTGAAGCTGCTGGTACGTTCAGGACTGGGTTTTGTTTGTCCTGCTTCTGTTCCACGCTTTCAGCTCCCAAAGCACGCTGCTGAGCCCAACAACAGCACTGTGCAAACAGGCAGCTTCCACCCACCAGAGAGCCACAGGCACAGCCAGGCCCACAAAATCCACGTTCATGCTGTACCTGGTTCTGTGACTAGTACAACACTCTGTTGTGACTACCTCACCACAACAAAACACAAAGCAACAGGTTTGAGGTACCTGGAACTTCAACCACCTGCCATTTGGAAATGCTTGTTTGCTCTCGCGTGAGGTGCTGGGTACATTTTTGGACACTCATGTTTCACAGAGCAGTGAACTCATTGGAAACACCTTACTAGGAGTATTAAGAAATACACAGTTAAAACAGGCCACCCCAAAGCACTTCTGAAGCACAATTAGCACCAACTTTCACCAGAAGACCACCTTCTTAAACAACAGATTTTCATCAGCTTCTGGAGTGCTTTGGCTTTGTTTCTTTTTCCCGTCCAGTTGTGCCCTAAATTCCTGCTGCTACCATACAGATTTTTTTCCCTGAGAAGTGGACAGATCAGGTTCCTACTTCTGGCACCAAGATGTTAGTGAGCTCCATCAGACCCCAAGGCTTACTTAGCAAAAAATACACCACCAGAGGTCCAAGCTTGCTGGAGTGTCTGCCTCAGAAAAACTAATGAGGTATACAGCAGGCTCCCAGTACTGAGCCTGGAGGGACTTCACTGGATCAAGGCCTCCAACTAGACTGTCCCACTGACCACAACTGACTCCTTTCCTTCAATCAGTTCACATAGAAGCACAGAATCATAGAAATGTCAGGGTTGAAAGGGACCTCAAGGAGCATCCAGTTCCAACCCCCCTGCCATGGCCAGGGACACCTCACACTACAGCAGGTTGCTCACAGCCACATCCAGCCTGGCTGCAAATATCCCCGGAGGGGGGTGAGGCTTCCACCACCTCCCTGGGCAACCTGTGCCAGTCTCTCACCACCCTCATGGGGAAGAACTTCTTCCTAACATCCAATCTGAATCTACCCATTTCTAGTTTTGTTCCATTCTCCCCAGTCCTATCACTCCCTGACACCCTCAAAAGTCCCTCCCCAGCTTTCTTGTAGCCCCCTTCAGATCCTGGAAGGCCACAAGAAGGCCTCATGGGAGCCTTCTCCTCTGCAGACTGAACAGCCCCAACTCCCTCAGTCTGTCTCCATAGCAGAGGTGCTCCAGCCTCATCCTCATGGCCCTTCTCTGGACACTTTCCAGCACCTCCCCCTCAATACCTGTTCATCCAGACCACACTTTCCCAGTTTAGCTGCAAGGATTCTGTGAGAGCTGCTGCCAAATGCTGTACTGAGATCAAGATAAAGCACATTAAAGGGTTACTCATATTTACCCACAAAGGGCCTGGCGCTGATTTGGGTCAGGACACTCTGCTCAAGCTCAAATCATCACAAGTACTTGTCCTGTTCTATAAAAACTGTCTGGTTTTTAAAAACCACCACAATTAACAGCACTGGGTTTGCTGACAGCCCTGGCTAGGGATGCCTGTTCATCTATTTGAGGCCAGGATTGCACCCAGAATTTGAGCCTAAATATGGGATGATCCTTTAAATAGTTACCCATGAAGGGGAACTGACATTTGAGCTCTGCTGCACCTTGCCATCACACATGGAAGTCACTTTTCCCAGTGGTCTGATGGGGAGTATAGATTCTCCACACTGAACCAGAAGGCTCCAGCAGCTGAGCAGAAAGTGATGCTGGTTGAAGGGTTTGAGCTGAAGCTGTGGGCTTTGCAATGAGGTAAGGAAGGTGTAAGCACACATTCCCTGCTAAGGAAGCACTAATCCCCAGGAAAGGGGTGGAGCAGTGACTATGGCAGGGTAGCAACTCACACCACCTCAAGAAGGTTTGCCAGGGCTTGTCTGTCAGCATTGCAGCTTTACTCCTATAAAGAGTTCTAGCAACTTCAAAGGGTCTTGGTGTATCAGTGCAGTGAGTGACATCCACACTTGCAGACAACTGCTGAATCACAGAATGTCAGGGGTTAGAAGGGACCTGCAGAGATCATCCAGTCCAGGTCACACAGGAACATATCCAGGTGGGTTTTGAACATCTACAGAGGAGACTCCACAACCTCTCTGGGCAGCCTGCTGCAGGGCTCCCTCACCCTCACCATACAGAAGTGTCTCCTCCTGCTGAGGTGGAACCTCCTGTGTTCCAGCTTGGACCTGCTGCTCCTTGTCCTATCACTGGGCACCACCAAAAAGGACCTGGCACCTTCACCTTGACACCCAGCCCTCAGATACTGATAGACATTGATCAGATCCCCTCTCAGCCTGCTCCTCTCCAGACTAAACAGCCCCAGAGCTCTCAGCCTTTCTTCACAGCAGGGATGTTCAAGTCCCCCTAACATCTTCACAGTTCTCTCTTGGACTCTCTCCATCAGGTCTCTGTCTCTCTTGAACTGGGGAGCCCCAAACTGGGCACAGTATTGCAGGTGAGGTCTCAGCAGAGCAGAGGGGGAGCAGAACCTCCCCAGCCCTGCTGGACCCTAAGTAAACCACTTTTTTTTTGGGGGGGGTGTGGGGTGTGTGCATGATGACATTACTTCCCTTCTGCTGAAACCCTGCAAATATTGAGAGAAACAGTGCAAGGCTTTTGTGCTGACATTTGTTTGTTGTCTTCCAGTAAGGTCAATTTTGCAGCTACATGCCAGAATCCACAGAAAACTCAGCAACTGCAGCCCTGAAAAAAAACCCTCTATGCTAATCTGCATAAACCAGCATAAATTAAGCTGAGGCCTTGCTATAAAAATGTCTTTCTATCCATTCTATCCAGGAATATACTTCTGCCTAAGCAGGGAATTTTAAGTTGTTTCCCAGCCTGTTCCTGGATCCAACTGCAACCTGTTTATTTTGACCTCAGTTCTGAGAAACTGTTGATGCCACGGTAGAAATATGCTGTGTGTTCCAACAGGCAACAAACAGCCCTAATGACAGAATACTCCATCTGTGCTGCCAGAGCATACAGCCTCACTCTATAGCTCCTATATGCTCTAGCTGAGCAGGAAGCCTTGAAGCCAGGAGAGAGCCAAAACCTAACCTGCACTCATACTGCAAGCTCCTATTGGAATCATAGAACAGGCTGGCTTGGAAGGGACCCCCAAAAGTCACCTAAACTAAGCCCCCTGCATCCTCCACTACAGCAGGTTGCTCAGAGTCTTGTCCAGCCTCACCTTCATTATCTCCAGGGATGGGGCCTCAACTCCCTCCCTGGGCAACCTGTTCCAGCGTTCCACCACCCCCAGGGTGCAGAACTTGTTCCCAGCATCCAGTCTCAATCTGCTCTTCTCTCATGTCAAACCGTGGCCCCTGGTCCTGCCACTGCAGGCCTTTGCAAGCAGTCTGTCTCCATCTTTCTTGTACTGCAAAGTACCTTCTAACACTACAAAACTAATCAAAACAGGCCTTTGGAGCGAGCTTCAACTCAGTCACTTTACATCACTGTCATCCGAATGTATCAGCAGCATTTTCATTGCACCCTCCTTGTTCTGGTTTATGGAATCATAAAGGTTGTAAAACACCTTTAAGATCACCAAGTCCAACCATAATCCAACCACTATGACCACTAAACTATATCCTGAAGCACCACATCCATCTGCAGCTTCTTGAACACCTCCAGGGATGGAGACTCAAGCACTTCCCTGGGCAGCCTGTTCCAACCCCTCACCACACCCTCACTAAAGCCTTTTTCCTCATGCCCAACCTAAAACTCCCCAGGCACAACTAAGAATCACAGAATGCTCTGGGATGGAAGGGAACTCTAAAGGTCATCTAGTCCAACTTAAACTCACTTCCTTTCATCCAGTTGCTGGTTCCTTGGGAGAAGAGACCAGCACCAGTTCAGGCTTTTAGGTCTTCTTCTAAGAGGCAGCTGTGGAGCAACACCCACTGGAATTGGTAGCATCAAACAGGGATCCTTTCCTTTTACCATGGTCTGGCAGCAATTACCATGGATTTAGAGGCACTGGCTAAGAGCCAGCACTGATTTGTTTCTAAATTGGTGTCTTGATTAAACTGCCAGACTGCAGCACAAAAGCAGAGCTCACCTGGCTTTAAAATGTGACTACAAGAAGTGGTCCAAGGAGTGCAGTGTGATTTGGAACTTCTGAGAAACAGATCATAGAATGGTTTACGTTGGAAGGGACCTCAGAGCTCATCTCCTCCAACCTTCCCACCATGGGCAGGGACACCTCTCAACTAGACTCAGCTGCTCAAGGCCTCATCCAGCCTGGCTTTCAACACCCCCAGGCAGGAGGCAGCCACAGCCTCCCTGGGCAGCCTGTTCCACAGCCTCACCACCCTCACACTCAAGAACTTCTTCCTCAGCTCCAGTCTAACCCTGCTGTGCCTTAGCTTCAATCCATTCCCCCTTGGCCTGTCTCTAGACACCCTCAGGAAAAGTCTCTCTGCAGCCCTCCTGCAGGACCCCTTCAGGTAATGGAAGGCAGCTCTAAGATTCCCCTGGAGTCTTCTCTTCTCCAGGCTGAACACCCACAGCTCCCTCAGCCTGTCCTGACAGCAGAGCTTCTCCAGCCCTTGGATCATCTTTGTGGCCTCCTCTGGACTCACTCCAGCAGCTCTGTGTCCTTCTCCTGCTGGGGACACCAGAACTGGAGGCAGTGTTGGAGGTGAGGTCTCAGCAGAGCAGAGTCAAGGGGCAGAATCCCCTCTCTTGCCCTGCTGGCCATGGTCCAGGACAGCAGGATCCGGGACATCAGGGTCAATCCAATGCTTGCTGTTCAGATTTTCAATGTTGGTCACATCAATTCAGATGGAACAGAAGCAGCATTTTGCATTCAGACTGTAAACTTGGTCTGTTCCAAATAAAAACTGCATGTGAGGAGAAGGCTGTGAAGCAGGATTTTAAAGCTCAGCAAGTTGGCCATGAGAATAACAACTACATTATTATTATTATTATTGTTTTCAAAATGGTGGTTAAACTACATTTTGGTACACACACACAAAAAGGCAAACATGGAATGGCAAACCCCCCTGCTCCTGAGGAAGAGAGATGTCAATCTCCACGGGTCACACAGCATTTTTTTAGCTCTTACCCCTGTAAACACAGAGGAATTTGATCTTGCCCTATTCAAAGCAAACCTGTTTCCCCCAGCAGAGCTTGAATGTTACTGAGGGTATTTTAACTACCCAGAATTTGGAACATCTAGGATCAGAGCTTAAACCTACAGGATGGCTTCAGTCTAGTGAAAGAACAAGTCAGCAGATACAAAGAAGCACAACAAGTACTTAGGAATCAAACCACTGCTGCTAAAGCTGCTGTTACTGAACTCCACTTGGTAAGACTTTAACAGCAAATGGAACCATTCTGTCCAAAGCAAGTGTTAGTAAAAATACCAGAGACTGGCCTTCCAGTCCTGATGACAAGCCACTGCTTTTCCTAAAGCTGCTGCTTTTGCTGCTTATGTTCTCTCTGTCCTGTGCTGCACCCAGTTCTGGTATCCCCAGCAGAAGGAGGACACAGAGCTACTGGATTGAGTCCAGAGGAGGCTGCAAAATGATCCAAGGGCTGGAGCAGCTCTACTGTGAGCATAGGCTGAGGTTGTTCAGCCTGGAGAAGAGAAGACTCCAGGGGCACCTTAGAGCTGCCCTCCAGTACCTGAAGGGATCCTCCAGGAAGGCTGCAGAGAGACTTTTCCTGAGGGGTTCTAGAGACAGGCCAAGGGTTTGAAGCTGAGGGAGAGCAGGGTTAGACTGGAGCCAAGGAAGAAGTTCTCCAGTTTGAGGGTAGTGAGAGTCTGGCACAGGCTGCCCAGGAAGGCTGTGACTGCCTCCTGCCTGGGGCTGTTCAAGGCCAGGTTGGATAAGGAGTAGCTGAGTTTAGTTGAGAGGTGTCACTGCTCGTGGTGGGGAGGTTGGAGTAGGTGAGTCCTGAGCTCCCTTCCCACCTAAGGCATTCTGTGATTGTAACAAGATTGTTGTACCTAATTTTACATGGTATCACTGTAAGAAAATGGCTATTCTGAATGAATTAATGAGCATGCAGCCCCCCAGAGAAGGGAGCTATGATAGGAGTATCTCTTAGCAAAGTTCAAGCATACTTTTATACCCTCAGAAGAGGGTAAATCGATCCTCCTCTCTCCCCAGTTTCCAATGAAGAACTTGGCTGCCATGGGTTCTTTCCCACACAAAACCAAGCCTTAGCTCTTCTGAATTGAAACAATATGGGATGATTGTTGTGGGAAATTTTTTACTGTTCCTGTAATTTAAAACTTTCTGTACCCAATTTTGCATTTTCTATAAATCAAAAACCCGTTTCACTTAGGGCTACAATTAAACAGAGGAAATCAAAGACTAACTTCTAAGCAAGCCTGGCTATTAATCATGGGATGAAGCAGTAGTACAACTGCTTTTACTGCAGTTTCTTTCTGCCTGAGAACTACACTTTAATCTACAGCTTGAGCTCTTTAGAAGAGACTGTGTCACAGATGAGACAAATTAAATGAAGGTATACTAAATGGTACAGCATTGCATGCTCTTTCAGATGGAAGAACAAAACCCAAAGCACACAAACTTCTGTAGTAACTCCAAGGGAAAGAAAAAAAATCACTAGCTACAGTACAAATCCATCCTGGTTATTTAGAGCAGCCTCTGTCACCTCGACACAACAGAAGCCTGCTAAAAAGTACAGCACCAGCAACGTCTGCGCCACCACAATGCTGCTACGGACACAGCTCCTCAGGGTCTGGTGCTGCAATGACAGAAGCTGTGCTGCTTTTATTCCGGAGCAGTAAAAGACAAGAGCCCCATTTTTACACACAGGAATCATAATACATCTTTTTCTCCTTTTGGAAGAATAATACACAAACCCAGACAGGATCACACAATGTTAGGGGTTGGAATGGTTGGAATCGTGCAGTCCAAGCCCCCTGCCAGAGCAGGAGCACCCAGGGCAGGTCACACAGGAGCACATCCAGGTGGGTTTGGAAAGTCTCCAGAGCAGACTCCACAGCCTCTCTGGGCAGCCTGCTCCAGGGCTCCAGCACCCTCACAGGGGAAAAGTTTTCCCTTCTGTTCCTGTGGAACCTCCTCTGTTCCACCTTGCCCCCAGTGCCCCTTGTCCTGTCCTTGGACATCCCTGGACACAGCCTGGCTCCATCCTCCCCACACTGCCCTGCACATCTTTATGCCCAGCAATGAGGACAGCCCTCAGGCTCCTCTGCTCCAAGCTTCCTCTGCTCCAGAGAGATGTTCCACTGCCTTCAGCACCTCTGTGGCTCAGTGCTGGACTCTCTCAAGCAGTTCCCTGAGGTTCTTGAACTGAGGGGCCCAGAATGGGACACAATATTCCAGATGTGGCCTCAGCAGGGCAGAGTAGAGGGGGAGGAGAACTTCTCTGCACCTACTAACCACAGCCCTTCTGATACCTCCCAGGATAACCTTGGCATTCGTGGTCACATTACTAGCTCATGGTCATCCTTCTGCCAACCAGGACCCACAGTTCCTTTTCCCCTGTACTACTCCAACAGGTCAGCCCCCAACCCCTACTGCTCCACAGGGCTATTCTTTCCCACTCGTGCCCTTGAGTTTCATTCAATTTCTCCCCACCCAACCCTGCAGCCTGTCCAGGCCTGGCTGAATGACAGCACAGCCTGAGGGGGTGTCAGCCACTGCTCCCAGTTCTTTCAACTCCATTTTAACATTCAAAATATGACATCCATGCACAAAATGTGAAAGGCAAAACCCTGTGAAATAGGCACACTGAGGGCCTCTGCTCTTTTCTGACTGGAAGTCAAAATGATGCATTTTTATCTCCTAAAAAGAACATAAAAAAATGTGTCTTGATTGCTAGACAAACTAAAACATGAACCCTCAAATGAACACAAAGACATGTTGCACCCAGCTGCCTGTATTTTTCTACCCCCCCACACCTTGTCTCTGTTCCCCCCGCCCCCCCCCATGTCATTATTGGTTTTAAGTGTACAGATATTGTTAGGAAGAGGTTTCCTGTCTCCTACAGAGGTACAAGTACCTACATTACTTGCAGCAGCACATCCACAGTAAGAATGAAAAATAATAGTGATTTATTCATATTATAGAATCACAGAATGGCTCAGGTTGAGAAGGGGCCTTGGAGCTCACCTGCTCCAACCCTCCCCACCATGGGCAGAGACAGCTCTCAACGAGGCTCAGCTGCTCAAGGACTCCCAGGCAGGAGGCAGCCACAGCCTCCCTGGGCAGCCTATTCCAGACTCTCACCAGCCTTCTACTGAAGAAACTTCTTCCTCAGATCCAATCACACAAAGTCAGTCCTATGCATGGGCAAGCTGCAGGATTTGACTGCCACAGGCACAGTTATTAGAAGCATGGGGGGAAAGCAGCCATTTTTTACCACATTCATTAAAACACAGCCTTCTGCAGTAACCAAGGCACTACAGCTTGAGCTGGCTTGAAGCTGTCCACATGGTGGAACCAGTGTGGCTCTCTGCACTTGGCCAAATCCTCCTCTGCTTCCCACCCATGCCTCACGTGGGTCTGGGGCAGTCTCCAGTGTAGCTGTGCCCTTGATGAGGATGCAAATTGCAGGGAGGCTAAACAAGAAAGCTCTACTCACTTGAGCTGACTGTAATTTGCTACACAATGCCAACGCTGCACAGCCCACATGTGCTTGCCTCTGGCCTGAAAACTAAGCTCTTTTAGGACCAACAGAGGACAGGGTGCTGTAGAAAGAAATCAGTGCTACATTGAGTCGGATACCCTGCAAGCAACAGGATAAAGAGAGTTATCAGAGGGGCAAAAAAAAAAAAGAATCAGCAAACAAAAGATTCACAAATAAAGAGACTGGCACAGTTCAAAAGTTTCCTCCCAGTCTGCTCTTCTGCAGGGAGCACATAAAATGCTAGGCTTTGTTAAGTGTTAGCTTCCAGGGCCATCCTTTAGCATTCAGGAAAAGTCTGGGGTTGTGCCATTTCTTTTTTAAAGTCAGTGATCTCCCCATACCATCTCAGGATGCTACCAACACACTGCATTTTGAATCACTTGTGCAGCAGAATCCTCAACGGGAAGGGCGACAGGTTGGGCAATTTTACAGCATCTTTCTACTGAGCTGTTCTGATCAGACTGAAGACTCTCACTTGGGGTACAATGATGCAGGTATTTTGGGACAACAATGTGCCCTGGTGGCCAAGAGAGCCAATGGCATCCTGGGGTGCAGCAAGACAAGTGTGGCCAGCAGGGCTAGGGAGGTTCTTCTCCCCCTCTGCTCTGCCCTGCTCAGACCACAGCTGCAATCCTGTGTCCAGTTCTGGGCTCCCCAGTTCAAGAGAGACAGAGACCTGCTGGAGAGAGTCCAAGGGAGAGCCAGGAGGATGCTTAGGGGACTTGAGCAGCTCCCCTGTGAAGAGAGACTGAGAGCCCTGAGGCTGTTTAGTCTGGAGAAGAGAAGGCTGAGAGGGGATCTGATCAATCTCTATCAATAGCTGAGGGCTGGGTGTCAAGGGGAGGGGGCCAAGCTCTTTTGGGTGGTGCACAGCAATAAGCCAAGGAACAATGGAGACAAACTTGACCAGAGAAGGTTTCAGTTCAACATGAGGAGAAACTTCTTTCCAGTGAGGGTGACAGAGCCCTGGAGCAGGCTGCCCAGAGAGGTTGTGGAGTCTTTTTCTCTGGAGACTTTCCCAACCCACCTGGATGCATTCCTGTGCAGACTCCCCTGGGTGCTCCTGCTCTGGCAGGGGAGTTGACTGGGTGATCTCTGGAGGTCCCTTCCAACTTCTAATATCCTGTGACACTGTGTTGCAATCTCTCTTATTCCTTTGGGACATATAAAACAGCCAGCATTTACAAGATGGTGGTGATGGAAGACACCTCATGGTAAGTAGGTAAGGGAGCACTTAACCTTCCATTACTGGATTTTGGGGGACAGAGAAGTTGCATCCCAAAGCTACTGAAGTCCCCATTCAAAGGAAGTCAAGGACTAGGACAGCAGCTGCACCACAGAGGATGATGCCCTGTGCAGAGTTCTATTTAACCTCTTAAATTCTGTGGGCACTGCCTTTTAAAGCAGTCCACAGCTCCTCCCTTCTCAGCACAGTGTTCTCCACTGTATGCTGTACATAGTTTATCCAGACATCAACTGTTTCCTACAGAAGAAATCTCAGGGGTCTAGCATCAGCTATCTCCATTTCCAGGGGAGGTGCTGTGGCAAAGAAGGAGGAAACCTGAATAGGCTCTTACTGTTACGTCCAAGGATGAGTGTAAAAGAATATCTCAACTTCTTACACATTTTTTCAGACAAGGGCACCACCACTCCCACATCTGAACATTTCAACAAGGCCTAATTTCTGGACAACAGAATGGCCAAGATGCTTATTCTCATCAATACAAAATGGTTCAGGTTGCAAGGGACCTGAGAGGTCATCTACTCCAAGCTCCCTACCCTGTGCAGGGACACCTTTCATCCAACCTGACCTTTAACACCCCCCAGGGAGGAGGCAACTTTACAAATTAAAGGATATTGTAATAAAGAATGCTACAGTGGCAAACTCTGAGGACTCTACATTACACTGATCAGAAAGAGGTAACTCCACTGATTTTCATGGCACACCACAATTTAGTCCTCACAGCCAAAATTTCTCCCATTGGCTTCTACAGCAGTAGGGGCTCATGGTACATAAAGAACAGAACACAGCTGTGTGCAATCTTAAGTGCTGTCCTGTAGCTGGGTTGGGGCAATCCCAGGCACCCATATAGACTGGGCAGAGACTGGCCAGAAAAAGCCTTGGGGGTGCTGGTGAATGAGAAGCTCAACAGGAGCCAGCAGTGAGCACCTGCAGCCCAGAAAGCCAACCAGAGCCTGGGCTGCAGCAAGAGAAGTGTGGCCAGCAGGGCCAGGGAGGGGATTCTCCCCCTCTGATCCACTCTGCTGAGACCACACCTGGAGCTCTGTGTCCAGTTCTGGAGCCTCTGTTCCAAGAAGGATCTGGAGGTGCAGGAAGGTGTCCAGAGAAGGGCCATGAAGATGATCAGAGGGCTGGAGCTGCTCTGCTATGGAGACAGACTGAGGGAGTTGGGGCTGTTCAGTCTGGAGAAGAGAAGGCTCCCATGAGGCCTTCTTGTGGCCTTCCAGGGTCTGAAGGGGGCTACAAGAAAGCTGGGGAGGGACTTTTGAGGGTGTCAGGGAGTGATAGGACTGGGGGGAATGGAGCAAAACTAGAAATGGGTAGATTCAGATTGGATGTTAGAAGAAGTTGTTCCCCATGAGGGTGGTGAGACACTGGCACAGGTTGCCCAGGGAGGTGGTGGAAGCCTCATGCCTGGACGTTTTGAAGGCCAGGTTGAATCAGGCCTTGAGCAACGTGGGCTAGGTGGGAAGTGTCCTTGCTCATGGCAGAGGAACTGGAACTAGGTGATCCTTGAGGTCCCTTCCAGCCCTAAGAATTCTATGATTAAGTGGTTTGAGTGGGACTTGCAACTCTATTCAGGCCTTGAACTAGTCATCTGCAAAGCAATGAAATTCACATGGTGAAGAATGGATCTACTTTTTTGTTTCATTGCTATTAGAAGTAGTATCCACTAGACAGTGGCATGAAACACAGCCACTCATCACCTGGATAAACCTTTTCTTTCTAAGCTTTTAGCCAAAACACATATACAGAGCTGTAAACAAAGCTTGCAAGGGCACTGCCAAAATCATTTCTCAGCTTGATCACTTGATGCTCATTGATTTGTGAGCCTCTCCTGTTTGTTCTTCCATTATTTGCAACTTTAGAATAGAGTAATCCAGGTCGGAAGAGACCTTCAAGACTGAGTTCAACCTATCATCCAACCAACACCACCTAATCAACTAAACCATGCAACCAAGCAACCTATCAAGTCTCCTCTTAAACACGTCCAACAATGGTGACTCCACCACCTCCCTGGGCAGCCCATTCCAATGGGCAATCACTCTCTCTGTGTAGAACTTCTTCCTAACCTCCAGCCTAAACCTCCCCTGGCACAGCTTGAGACTGTGTCCTCTTGTTCTGGTGCTGGGTGTCTGGGAGAAGAGACCAACCCCTGCCTGTCCACAACCTCCCTTCAGGTAGTTGTAGAGAGCAAGAAGGTCACCCCTGAGTCTCCTCTTCTCCAGGCTAAGCAACCCCAGCTCCCTCAGCCTCTCCTCATAGGGCTTGTGTTCCAAACCCCTCCCCAACTTTGTTGTCCTTCTCTGGACACCTTCCAGCAAGTCAACATCTTTCCTAAACTGAGGGGCCCAGAACTGGACACAGTACCCAATATCCACAGTTAAAAGCACAGGCCTGATTTTGCACAAACAGGATCTTCAGGGAAGCCTCTTAGCAATTCCTGCTGAACCTTCACTTAACCTCTGTTGTAGGTTAGACTGTATTGAACACACTGCTGACTAGAGGAGTTACCAAATTCAGGGATGCTGGCTCACACACACACACACACCCCTTTTCCACCTAAGGTTGGATCTACCACCAGGCAGGTGTGAACCCTTTGAACTGTTCAGCTGGGTGGGCATGGCAAGTCTAGAAGGCTTGAAGCAATTATTTTGACAATAAAGGCATTTTAGTGCTTCTGTGTCCAACCCAGCACCTTATATGGGCGCAGAACAGCCACATCCAAGTGACAGTGCAAAGGAACCTATTTTGGGAAGAGAATTATGTTCATACTTGAAGTTCCTTCAAACTTACTAAACTGACTGCAAGATGTGCACGAGGAGGACAGCACCTTCTATAAACATGGAAGCAGCTTCATGAAGTTACAATGATTTTGTTGTCACTCCTGACTTCCCCACTCTTTACAACATGGACAACCAAACAAACTGAAAGATCAGCTGGCTTTTCTTTCCTCCCAATCAGCCCTCTTTTTTCATAGTATCAGTCAGGGTTGGAAGGGACCACAAGGATCATCTAGTTCCAACCCCCCTGCCATGGGCAGAGACACCCCACACTAGATCAGGATGGCCAGAGCCTCATCCAGCCTGGGCTTAAACACCTCCAGGGACAGGGCCTCAACCACCTCCCTGGACAACCCATTCCAGGGCTTCACCACTCTCATGCTGAAGAACTTCCTCCTCACATCCAGCCTGAATCTCCCCACCTCCAGCTTCATTCCATTCCCCCTAGTCCTATCACTACCTGAGATCCTGAGAAGTCCTTCCCCAGCCTTCCTGTAGCCCCCTTCAGATACTGGAAGGCCACAGTTAGGTCACCTCAGAGCCTTCTCTTCTGCAGACTGAACAGCCCCAACTCCTTCAGTCTGTCCTCATAGGAGAGGTGCTCCAGCCCTCTGCTCATCCCCATGGCCCTTCTCTGGACACCTTCCAGCACCTCCACATCCCTCTTGTAATAGGGGCTCCAGAACTGGACGCAGTACTCCAGGTGGGGTCTCACCAGAGTTGAGTAGAGGGGCAGAATCACCTCCCTTTACCTGCTGGCCACACTTCTCTTGCTGCAGCCCAGGATATGGTTGGCTTTCTAGGCTGCAAGTGCACACTGCGAGCTCATGTTGAGCTTCTCATCCACCAGCACCCCCAAGTCTCTCTCCTCAGGGCTGCTTTCCAGCCAGTCCCTCCCCAGCCTGGATTTGTGCCTGGGATTGCCTCGCCCCAGATGCAGGACCCTGCACTTGGCCTTTTTCTAGGAACTCTGGACCACCTTCTTCCCTGTCAGCTCTGTCTGCAGCCAAGCATTGTTCTTACCTACCTGCCTTAAGCTTTGGGTCCTGAAAGCATTTTGGAGCAAAAAAAAAAATATATATATATATGCAAGAACCTGATGGATGCCATTTCTACTCTGCTAAACATGGGCCCCTGAGAGCTTTTTATGTTCTAGAAAAGAAAGCACCTGGCACTCAGAGTACTAAACAGCATCTTAAACATGCACATGTGAATACTGCACTCTCAACTCCATTTTTATTTAAGCAAGTAAGACTGCATCCATGCAAAAAACCCACTCTGATCTCATACATGAAACACACACACTGCAGAGTGGGTTCTGCTTTAAATGGAATCATTTTATAGAGACATTCAGAAGGTACCAAGGAGACAGTAGAAATAATTGTTTTAGTGCAATTTAAAATGTAGATGTCATGTAATATGTAATTTAAATGTAAATCTGCACCTTAAACCTTCAATCCATCAATGTAAATCTCCATTTAAGAAACAAAATTTCCATGTGATCACATTAATTCCTCCTTCTATAATAATTATAGAATGGGAAACGTATAACCTTCCATTAAAAAAAAAACCCTGCTAACTATCTTCCTAAAGGACCACCTTGAAAAGCTGTTACTAATAAAAATAGATTTAAAGACTCAAATGGTTTGTTCACACAATAATTAAGCAAGGAGGGGGTGGGGACGACGACACACCAACAACAAACCTGTTATTTCACACTGCATTAAACAACAAAAACTCCTCCACCAAAATCTGTACCTGGCCCTTTGGGCCTGTAACAGAACTTTCATCCATTTTTGGGGATAGCATGAGCATTTCCCCTTCCTGTGCGCCCTGCAGTTCCTAAATGCATGCTGGAGTAGGAAGAATTCCAATGTTGGGTCCCTTAAAAGAGGAAAGCAAGACTCTGACACGCCTTGGTTGAAGTGAGATCAAAGTGAGAAGGTAAAAAAGCAGAAGTCCATCAGGTCAGGCAGAATGGAGTGTTCTTGAAATGCACTTTAAGAGCCATTAGAGTCCAGGCTTCCTGTATCAAGTTTTTAGTTAGTGTTGCTTTGGTGTGAAAACATCATACAAAATTCTCTGCTGCCTGTGGGAGGCTTTCCACTGCCTCAGGACTGAATATGCTCTTTTCCTATAGATAAATAAGACAATTCATCTCATCTGCCAAAGGTAACAAAAACATCATGAGAACTCAACAAAAATAACCCAAAACCAACCCAAAACAACAAACCAGCAACCACAGAGAGAAATACATATCAAAAAAGGGGGGGGGGGGGGGGTTTCTGAATGATTTATCAAAGATTTTTGTTTTTTCAAAAGATCCTTTTCTTTTGAAAATACCTTTTGCTAGATCTACAAACTTAGGAGTGAATGTATCAGGGCTCCTTGTGCATGGGTAGCAAAGCAAACACAGGGATCAAAAGCAGCTTTCCTACCCTTTTGCACGCTGAATTCCAACAAAAAAAACCCAACCCAAAACTGATTTGGAGAAGATTGCAAATGCATTTAAAGTAAGTCCCAGGCAAAGCTTTGCAGCAACCCAGTACTTCCTGAACTGAAACAACCAACTGCCCATCTAAACCATTCTAAATCTTTCTAATTCATTTATGGTTATTACATTCTGCAAATGAAAAATGATCTTTTTCTCCAGCTTTCTCTCCTGGGCAGAACAAAGTATTTTCTATCCCCTGTCCTACTGCCAGTCTGTAAGCCTGGATACTGTGAAGAATGTATTAGAAAGAATAATCTGATTTGTGTTGAAAAATCAGTATTAAGTGTAGCACCCTTACAGAAACCTCTAACTGACCTTTCTCCCTCATGAATTAACTTCAGTGTGAAGTATCTCAGCCTACCATGACCGCAGACAGCACAAATGCTATCAGGTATTTCGCTACGGTACTCAGTGCCACACACCCCCTAGCATTGAAGACAGATCTGATGGTGCTACTTTTTGGGTTTCTAGCTCCTGAGATCCTCTGTGTCCAGTGTACTTTGCTTATTTAGGAAATGATCTAAACCAGTAAAAAATAAAATAGAGGAGGGGGGGGGAAAAAAGGAAAGAAAACAAGACCAGATTCAACCAAAAGGTTTGGGTTGGTTGGTTTGTTCTAATTGGGCATTCTACAAAGTATTTGTGCCTAAAGTTATAAAAGGATGTGAGATTTTTTTTATCAATTTCTCATTATGAAGCTGCTCTTCTCCTTCTGGAAATGCCTGCTTAACACTGACCACAGAATTTCAGGAGCTGAAGGAACGCTGCAGTAAAACAGCCATATGCAGGTACCTGAATACACGGGCAACGGGCTAAGCGCACACCAGATCTGAAGTGCTGCAAAGTAGCAGGCAGCAATTCAAACACAATCAATCACAGGCTAGAGAAAATGCTGCCTTAATTAATATTTAATAAAGGTATATTGGTTATTGTAATAATAAATTCAATTGTTCCTGAACTCCTCTTCCTTCCTCTTAGCAAAATCTTCAATTGGTGTTCAAAACAATTTGCTTTACTTTACAATTTGCTTCACTAGCTGTGCTTCCCCGGTCTCCTCCACTACTTGTGCTTCACCAGCTGTGCTTCCCCGGTCTCCTCCACTACTTGTGCTTCACTAGCTGTGCTTCCCCACTTTGCTCCACTACTTGTGCTTCACCAGCTGTGCTTCCCCAGTCTCCTCCACTACTTGTGCTTCACTAGCTGTGCTTCCCCACTTTGCTCCACTACTTGTGCTTCACTAGTTGTACTTCCCTAGCTTGCTCCACTACTTGTGCTTCACTAGCTGTGCTTCCCCAGTTTGCTCCACTACTTGTGCTTCACTAGCTGTGCTTCCCCAGTTTGCTCCACTACTTGTGCTTCACTAGCTGTGCTTCCCCAGTTTGCTCCACTACTTGTGCTTCACTAGCTGTGCTTCCCTAGCTTGCTCCACTACTTGTGCTTCACTAGCTGTGCTTCACAAGTTCGCTCCACTATTTGTGCTTCACTATTTGTCCTTTACTTAACAATTTGCTTCACCACTTTGCTTCACTATTTGTGCTTCACTATTTGTGTTTTACTTAATTTGCTTCACTATTTGTGTTTTTCAGCAATTTTGGAAAGAGCACATCATTTTGAAACTCCAGAGAGACTGGATGGGAGCTTCATGTTTTCCTTGGCAGATAACAGGATATGACGGTTGGGGCTCATTTAAGCTCAACGTGTGTGCAAATAAATGTACATTGCCATCTTAAATCTATGCACTCCTTTCCAAAAAGGCTGCCCTCATTTAAATAAAGAATGCACAAGGTAATGCATCAACTACAGAACAAATCTGAAGCAACATTCACTCCTCTAAGTCAGAAAACTCGTTTGGAGCATCAGTAAGAGAAAGCTCTCTGAAGCCTCCCCCCCCCCCCTTCCTCTTTAAAAACAAACCAGTAAAACATGATCAATGCTTTGGAAGAGTTCTGTGCAAGATCCTGAAAACCACTACAGCAGCCAGATCATTACTGAAAACTATTATGTGTATAGGCTTAATCCAAATCCCATTTGAAGTCGATGGAAAACCCCCCGTTGCCTTTAGAGGCCTCTGGATCAGATCCTTTGTTTCCAGAGGTACGGCAGAGCAAATTTCAAGCGCCTGCACGGGGGAAAGAGTGTACAACTACTCAATAACAGGTACCACTAATCTGTAGTGAAAGAAGACTGCTTTTACAAAGGGCAACTGGAAATGATGAGATCTTCTGACAGTATATAATTCTCAAAGACGGGCTGCAAAGGGCCTGATTCCGGGGCATTTGATTTCTGCTTACCCACTCCAACTCTGAGGCATCTTACAAAGGATTGTATTTTGGAAAGCCTAAATCGAGTTTCAATGAAATCCTGCTAGTACTGGGGTCACTGGAAGATTTCAAGTATTCTACCCCAGAGCAGGAATACCTGGGGGTCAGATTTCTGCATCATTCCTACGGACAATCACAACTTGTTTCACTGGCTGGTGACAAGGTCTAGGCCTGGGCCAGCAGTGACCCCACAAACACGTACTCGTACTCCGTTAGTGGATGGCAGGAGGCAGTTTGCTCCAAAGCCTCCCAAAGTGAGCAGAACTCATCCTACTGTGGATCAGGCATGAGAGTCAGAAGCATAAACATCCACAGATTTGTATGGCCAGTTTGATTACAAGCAGCACAAACTCGGGACCCGCCAAAGTGCGTGCGCACTCGCAAACATCTGCCCCGCCATTTTCTATCTACTTGGGAAGGTCTATTGTGCTGACTTCAGGGGTTTCAAGTTTTTTTGTCTTCTGGCTGCCATCAGAAGTCCAGCTAGCCGTGAGCATCCCGAATAAACAAACACCAGGCTCTGCAAAAAGCCAGCGCGACGTCCAAGCGCGCACGCTGCAGGAAGGCATATTCAGCCATGAAGACACACGACCTACAGCGTGTCTCCAGAAACAAAGACAGTGCAATCGTGTTTCCAACTCTTTTGGGGTGTCATTTTTTTTTTTGCCTCAGACAGGTACAAGCACCACAAACCAAGCTTAACACTGTATGGCAGTATTACTTTGTTATACAATAGACCTCCACACCAATCGCCATAGCTGGGGGAGAGGGATTGAGGGAACGATTACCTGCACCTGTTTCAAGCTGAGAGCAACTGATGCAGTTAGCCCGGGGGGGAGGGGGGGGGAAGGGGGAGGAAAAAAGCAGCTTAATTAGAGCACACTTCCATTTTCTTGAGGGAAGGTGTCAGCATCACAGGCCTGCCCATGCCCCAAGCATCCATGCGCACAGGAGACTGAGCATTGCCATATGAGGTACGAGGCCCTGCTGAGGTTTATGTGGCACATGGATGAAGGCAGATTACACTGAAACCATTCTGCCTGCAAGGGAGCTGCTGAAACACTGAGTGGTTTTTAATTACACACCCTCCCCCCCAAAAAAAAGAAACAAACCACTTCCCCCCCCCCCCAAAAAAAAAAAGTGGATGAAACCAGGAATTCCTTCCACTCCTCTTTTCATTTCTCCTTAGCTGTTAGCAAATGTTTATGAATACTAGGCACGTCCTAGGAGAAAGCAGAGCTGTACCAACACGGCCATTTAAAATAAACCCCAAGCTTTCCACTCTTTTGTTGCATTGTAAATTCAATGAAGACCAGAAGTCCAGACTGCACCCGCACCTGAAACTGGCAACTCCTGCTCTTTTCCCTTTCCCTTTCTTTCCTCCACCTCCATGCCCGCCTTCACCCACACTAAAATCTCCTGTAACCGAATGCAAACCTGGCAACGCTCATCCAGCTGTATTATCAGTCAGTAAGTGGAAGTTTAAGAACTTAAGATTATTCATTTATCAGCAACCCCTTACCTATCCATAGATAAAAATCCACTGGGGGGAAGGGGCAGGGATAAGGAGTTTGGAGCGAAAGCGGCGCACCTTAAGATCTGCACCGTGTTCCGCTCAGTTATTTCTCTGACAAAAATATGCAAAACTTCATCCTAGCCAGCTATTAAAAATAAAACCAAAACAAAATCCCAAAAAACTCTCTTTTTAATTAAGAAAAATATTGTCTGTGCTGTTAATTTCTCATTCCCCACGCCAAACATTCTGGTAGTCCACCGCAAAACACTTTGAAAACATAAACGCCCTACCTCGTACGTTGATTCCTGAAGGCACTCATCGTGAGGGGAGGAATATTTCTACCAGCAGTCATAATTTTAAGTTACAGACTAAAAATAGTTTTGAATTTAGAAAGCTGAAATTCACCAAATCTAATGAACAGATTTTAATCTTTCTCCCATTAACAGGCACGTGATCTTTTTGGAGCAGCTATGTTAATTTGCAGCCTGTCTACAGAAACCCTCGCTGTGAAATACACCCAATAATAAGGCAATTCTGCTGCTTTTTTACTTTCACAGCCATCATTCCTAGCAAGCCACCACAAAATAATAAACTAATACACCAGGAGCAATTTTATATTCCTTTAAGTGCTAGTCCTCAGCCATAAAATAAACCCAGCACGTATTACAACCTAAGGGGGGGGGGGGAAGAAAATCTCCTCGTTAGATAAAACAGCATCATTAGGAGCAGCATCACTGAGTCCTCTGAAATTTTTCAGTGAGGAGTCTTCAGCAGCTTGGGATTTTGTAATGAGAAGACTGGAAGTCAAACCCCTCAACTAAAGACTTTGTTAGCATTGTACTGAGAAGCTACTACAGGCTAAAGTACTTTGGGGGAAAAAAACCCATAATTTTAGCTAGCACCAAGCCACGCATTCCTAAATTCCTTTTGTGAGCTATACAGCTCACTAAAACACTCTCTTGCTTACTTTGAGGTTGCTCAGCCAATAAATACTGCTTTACTGCTCCAAGTTACGAGTTGTTTTGCAGTTTATGTTGCCATAAAACCGGTCCAATGCGATGCCAACACCGAGCTGGGTTTGATACAAACGCTGTCAACGGCCTGGATTTTAAACTGGGTCTGCGCAAAATTCGTGCAAGTTTTGAATTATTGGAGGAGGGGGCGGGGGGGGGGGGGGGGGGGGGAAGTTGTGGAGAGGAAAAAAATTAAAATACAAATGCAAAACTTCTTTGGATGTGTTCCGCTACTTGCTTTGATTGCCAGGCATCAATAAAATTAAAGTGAAAAAATATGATATTATTTTCCATCAACGTCCCTATTTATTTCATTTTAATGCAGAGGAAAGCATTTTGGTAGCATTTAGCGTTTTGGTAGCATTTAGGGTTTAGTCAGCACTGAGGACTAAGTTTCCTCACAAAGTGTCTTTAAGAATATGCATATTTTTCTAACAGCTATTTTAATGTGCACACGTGCTTGTCTGCGTGAAGAACACAAAGCATTACAATAGGTAGCAGGAAATAAATCTTTAGTGTATAACCATCTGCCAAATTCTAACTGGGTACATCTCTATCCCCATGCTACTTTGATCTACGAAAGGCACTGCTCTAATATTAAAGTATCCTACTTAAAAGAAATTCCTTCATTAACACCCGGGGAGAGAGAGTGGGAGCATGTGTGTGAGTACGTGGGGCTGTGTGGGCACATGAAAGAGAAAGAAAACACCACTTAGGATACTTTCTTTTTAAATAGTATTTGACAAATCCACGATTCAAAAATTTATATATATAAGAGAGGCAACTATAAACTAATCCTGACCCATTCCAGGCATTAGAAAACTCAAACATGCAACCTGCAAATATTTATGCCCCCAAATTCGAGCTCCTAAACCGATCGGGGGAGGTAACTGCAAGGAGATACAATCACTGAAGAACATTACAGTTACCTTAAAAAAACCCCAAAAATACTAGCTGAGAAATGTGAAGCCTGGCATACAAAAATGGCATCAAGCCCTACGTCCTTAACAGCTTCATTACAACTGCTCTGCACATGGCTGCCTAATAATGCTCCCAAAACCACGCTGAAATGTTAATATCAAAACTTGCACTGCCCCAACGCTGTTTCTTTGCTTGAGCTTCTTGCTGTTATTTTTATTATTATTATATAAAAAAAAAAAGGGGGGGGGGGGGTAGCGAAGGGGGGGGATGCCATTCAAGAAAGAAACTATATTGTAATCAATGAAGGCAAAGACTGGCACAAGTCCTAGAACATTTGCATTCAGAAATAAAAGCTGTGATCGACCTTTGTCTGCTAAGAAAATGAAGCTTGTTGGTTTTAAACAGACTAGCGAAGGGAGGGGCAGACTTGATAGAGACGGGGAAGAAAACCTTAAAAAATTAAAAAATGAGAAAAAAAGCAGCAACGACAGCAAATATTAGGATATTGCATCCCTAACGGCCACCAAGTGATCATCCTGAATGAGCCCCAGCCTCGCCGGGTTGGTAACGTCCTACTGGTTAATAATAAATTAATAGGCACACACGAGCCGATATGCCAATACCCCACGTAGTTTCTGAAACTTCATTTTCCTCCTTGGTAATTACGTGCTGCTCACGCCATCGTAGCGGTACACAAACACGAAATGCTGCTGCGTGTGAAGGGGGGGGGAAGCAGGAAAGCGGTGGGAAAGCAGCTTACCCTGCGCAAGGTGGAAAGCCAGCCTCGGGGAGCCGCCGATGTGGTGCTGGTGGCGGTGGTGTTCACCTTGCAGCTCTGCAGTCTCCTGGAAAAGCAGGCAGAAGGCACTGAGCTAGCTCTCTCTGTGGCATTTCTCGCCTTTGCAAGTACATGCAGGCCTTGGGAGAGGAGGGGAAGGCGGTCCTTACCTAGCAACCGGCGCCGGCTTCTCCGTCGCCGCTCCCCTGCCACAACTGCCCCCGGCTGCCAGCGCCCGGCGGTAACAATGGGCGGCTGCGAGGGGTGGCAGAGAAGAAGGGAAGGGAAAAGCGAAGGGAAGGGAAGACGGAGGGAGAAGAGGGGAGGGGAAAAAGAGAAGCGTGTTAAGCTTGTCTGGTAGTTAACAAGTCTTGAATGAAGAATGTTAGCAAACAGACAAACAGCATGTCTGATGCATGCTAATAGTCCTGGCTTCACCACTGACACTATGAATAATTCAGTAGAAAGGAGGGAAAAGAAGAAAGGGGGGGGGGGGGGGGGGGGGAAGGCACTCTCCACCCTCCCTTCACGCTTTCAAACGTCTGCAGAGAAGACGAGAATAAAAAGTATGCTGCAACTTTCTCCTTTCCACCCATCGCCAAGAAAATATTCGGCAAAAAGGCCAGGAAGGCACCACCATCACTTTCGCCAGCGCTGCCTCTCGGAGATTTTTCAATCCCTATTTTTGTTGGCTATTAATTTACACACACACACACACACGCACCCCTCCCCTCTTTACCGCCTATTTTATTTCTTTTGTCTAGGAGCTGGCACCTGTCCCAGAGACGGCATTTTACTGCACATCCCCTTTTCCCTCCTCAACAGAGAAAGAGGGGAGGGGGAGAGAGCTTTGCAGGGACGAAGCAGCCTCTGCACCCCCTACCCCACACACCCAGCCCCCTACCTCTTTTCCTCCCACGTATTTCCATTCCAGCCATGGCCAAACTACAAAGGGTTTGGAGGGAGTTCGTCCGCCCTGTTTCACATGGCGCAAATACCTAAAGCCATTAAAAATATATTTCTATTAAAAGAGAACAGCGATGAAAGCGAGAGCCTCGCTCTTGTGCACTGATACTCGGGGGAGGAAAAAACCCAACACACATAAAAGCCTTCATCCTCGCAGCGTACAAACCAGCAAAGCCCGATTCACTACTTAATTATTTTTTAACAGTTAGGGAGGGGAGGAAAAAAAGATGAGAAGGGGGGTGGGGAGGGAGAAAAAAGATCAGCAGAGGCGGGGGGGTGAAATACTTGGAGCTTTAACCTCAACATTGCGATATACACAGTCCAGCGCCGCGGCGACAGAAAACGAACCCCGTTCTTAAACAGGGGAAGGGAAGGGTTAAAGAAAGCAGAGGAGAGGAAAAAAAAAATAGGAGGGAAAAGAGAAAAAGAAAAAAAAAGGGCGGGGGGGGGGGGGGGAAGAAGATCCTATTTGTAGCGTTTTTAGAAGTTCTGCTCTGGCAAAGGCCGTCTGAAGGGGAGGCCCTTGCAGCAGGAATGCGAGCAGCAGCAGCAGCAGAAACAACCTTTTTTTTTTCCAGAGTCCGGCCTCCCCCTTGTGAGCGACTGGAGCAATCTGGCTAAGGAAGAGGAGGAGGAGGACGTAAGCTAGCGAAAGGCAGAGAGCTGGAGCTGCTGATGAAAGAGAGGCACGGCTCTACGTGAGCAGGCTCGTTTTCATCACACGTAGACACCGCCGGGGACACGCACACACACCGCCGCCAGCCCAGCGCCCTGCCCGCCAGCGACGCCCGCCTCGGGCCCCCCCCGGCCGCGAGCCCCCCCCCCGGCCTCGGGCCCGGCGGGACAGCCCCAGGGCTTGGGATGGGGACGGCCCTGCAGGGAGGGGGAGCCGGAAAAAAAAAGGGGGGGGGGGGGGGGAAGAGCAACTGGGAGGAAAGGCGCTGCGCCGGAATGTGAATGCACACACGCTATGGCAATGTGCTTGACAGGGCAGTGCGGCTAATGAAGCTTTTAACGAGGGGGGGACGGACACCGAGGTTCTACGGAAACATCATCCGGGGCTAAAAGAGGGAAGAGCGCTGCTCTTCATAGTCACATCCCTACACGCCTCTCTGTAGCAAAATCATTCTGCAAGGACCACGGAACTGCAGCACGCACACACACAAAACCCCAAACCCATGGAGCTGAAAAAGAGTGTTTAGAAAAAGTAAACACTGCATGTGACCAGAAAAAAAACCCCACCGCAACCCAACCGAAAAAAACCACCACGCCACCAAAAAAACCCAAACAAAACCCCGAACTTGGCGATTTGGTTTTCTCATGCCCCTGCTTCTAAACCAGCTGCACAGCCAAGCTCAGGCTGCTTGGCCCTTGTAACTATCTTGGCACCGAGTCAAAAGCTGATAAGCATTTGGGCGAGACAGCTCAACTGCTGTGCTGGAAGAAAAACAGCTGCCATGATTGCTGTTTGATTGAGAGCGCTTACACACACTCACCAAAAAAAAAACCTCACCCCACCATACCGGACTGCAAAGACAGGCCACAAATGCCTGAGGATTCGGCTTCGGAGCATCAACGCACGTTTCCTTTTAAATACAAATGAAATAAATAAAAATCCAAATCGTGGCGTTGCTCCTCCGTTCCCTCTCCCCTGTTTGAAAGAAAACGTACTGCGTGGACTGGCTTTTCTTCTTCCCATCCCCCCCCCCCTTCCATAACCTCAAGCAAACTCAAGGAATTGTGCCAAAAGTCCCGTTGCTAGTTACCAAGAGCGGTTTTTTTTTTTTCTCAGCGTCCCTTTGATACTTCTTTCCCTCCAGCTTGCCATGGAATATGCGAGTACGATAATCTTTCCATTACTTACAAGAAGTAATTAAAAAAGAACTTCCAGCTAAACGCTCCTTTCTTTCTCTCATAAGGGGCAAAAGGAGGGGAAAAAAGGGGGGGGGGGGGAAGGAGGATGTTGGTTGTGCGCTTTTTTTTTTCCTCCTCTCTATGCCGAGTCCAACATTTGGCTTTTTCCATTTGTGGCAGATCACTGTAACGCTATTGTAAAACAACTTCCTGCCCCTTTTGGCTCACGTTCCAGAAGCTGCTAGGCTAAGTTCATAGCACAAACTTTTTTTCCCCCCTTGCTGAAGAAGAGAGACCGGGGGGCTGGGGGGGGGTGGATAATAAAAAAATCCTGCAAATCCTTACCTCCCACCCCCCCCCAACCCCCCCTTTTTTTTTTTTTCCCTGGCTAATGGACTCACAAGGTGAATTTTATTGCAGCTCTTTAAGAACGTTACACAAGAGACGTCGGTATCCCAGCTGGATAATTCATAAGCTGAAAAGGTGGGGGGTCATTATAAATACATGTCTGTCTGCGTCTGTGTGTGTGTGCATTTTAATGTTGTAATTTGGAATCCTAAGTCTTAATGCCATCAGGTGGATAATGAGCTAAGCTGCTTCATCTGTCGCACTAATTTGTATATCTATCATAACACAGATCATTGGCTTACTATATACAAGGCTCCCACTTTCCAATTGCTTTTGTGGTCTAAGGTGACCCGCGTCTCCCTCGTCTTCCTCTAAACGCTCAGGGAGGTGAAAACACCCTGCTACAAAGGGGAGATGTTGCAGCCTCTCTGCTCTAAGCTAGAAGGGGGAAAAAAAAAAAAAATAAGGCCTCCACAACTTGCTCTCTCACGATCTCTCTCCCCCTCTCCCTCTCTCTCCCTCTGTTCCTCTCATAGCAACAGCATTTCTTGGTACGCCTGCTTTGGCATACATCAGCATTTCTACCCGTCCAAGTGTCCTTTTGCGTCACATCTCGCCATCTCACTCAACCAATGAGCTCTCCTCCTTGCAATAAAAATATAGGTACTTTTGCTCTTATTGGTATATTCAAAAAAATTTTCCCTGTGTGCTTCCCTGACAGAAAAAAAAAAAAACACCCAACCCAAACCCAAACGTTTTTAAAGCGTTTGATTTGCTCTGCGTGAGGGAGGAAGGAGGGGGGAAAAAAAAGAAAAGGAGACTGTAGAGGATTCAACCTTGAAGAGTCTTCTTTGTGGAAAATATGTTACCCTCAGAGAAAAAAAAAAGGATTACATGGTTACTTAAGGGAAGTCATAGTTGGACCTCTCATTTAATATTTATTTAGCTTTCCTGGTGGACTTTTAAAACAGCTGGGTGGTTTCAAGCCATTGGAAAGGGAAAAAAAAAGCCAATACCCTGTGCTCCTAACTTTCTGTAAAATGCTCCTCAAAACACTTTAAAAAAAAATCCAAATTGATTATTTTACTCCTCTAAATATCGATCATCAGGTCATAGAATGAAATGCAATGGGAAAGGAAAGCTGGAAGCTCCCCTCGCAACAACCAGGTCCTAACCAAACAGGCTGCTTGCTCCAGCCTTCTGCTTTAAAATGCAGCAGGCTGCAAAATGGAGCAGAGGTCAAGTCAGAGATGTTGTTTGGGTTTTGTTGTTGTGGTGGTGGCTTTTTTTTCCAAGATGCATTTTCTTCTTTAGATGAACTCACAGGAGTTTTAAAAAGGCAGTATTTTCAATGATAGTGACAAAGACTTCATCCCATTTACAGCACAGCCACTTCAAGGGCTCAGGTACCTGGCCTCATTGGTAGAACCGGCAAAAGCCAGCACTCCTAAGAACAGTAGGTAGTGTATTTGAGCATCATTTCTACCTATACATCATCAAGTAGATGAAAAACCACCTCAGTTATTTGCAGGCCTGATTTTAATCACATTTGCCCTTCTGAAATACACAATATTGGCCAAGTTTATAAGGGTAGCACATGGGAGTTTCTTGAAACTAGCTCCCCTCTCATCGACTATTCCAGTGGCAGATTTAAGGAAGCCCCTGCTCAACATTTGTCTCCAGCCTCAGAGGTGAAGGAAACGCTCAGCCACTGGCATTCTGAGGATAATAAACATTTATATTGTAAGCCAAAGACAGGGTTTATGGTTTACCCTTAACAAACTGGGGTTTTGGTTTGGGTTTTTTAATGGTGTGAAACCAGAAAATGTTTAAAAATATTTATTTTTAGAGAATTCCAGTAAAGGCACACTAGAGATTATGGGGAGGGAGCTGACAAGATAGTTAGGCAGAAATTTTAGCACCCATTTTTATATCTCTAAGTCTGACCTCTTCTAAGAACTTCTTGCGTCTACCGCACACGGGCTGTGGATGCAGAGGATGTGGAGGCATAAAGGATGGCTGGTTAAAAAAGTAAAGGCAAGCAAAATTTCTGGATAAGAGACTCAGCAGCAGCCAGCCATAAAAACCCAGCTAAAATTCTTATCATTTTTGTTTAAAAATCATGGCAGGACGTTTGTGATAGTATTTATTTGAACAGAGCACACACAGATGAGGATGTTAACCCTATAATGTTACATGTGATAGAAAATACTCAGATGTGACTGTGCGTCCAACAATTAATGTCAGAGAAAAGCCAAACCTGGTTTTCAAAGAAGGATCAGACTCAGCTATATGAATAACTTAGCTGATGGGTGCTTTAATAGCATTTAATTGGATTTCTGAGTGACTTTTCCCCCTTCTTCTCAGACACTATTTTTATCTCCTCATTTACTTTTGTACTTTCTATACAAAACCACAGATCTTGTTCTGTAGTCTCCATTCCCATCCCTTCCTTTCCCACTTTTTTTTGGGTAAATGTGGAAACAGCTCCGTTTCATCTCTGCTTTTGCCTGCTTCATAACTGGGATTATTCTGATGCCTTTGGAGGGTTAAAAGTGCACAGTTATGGCTCAGATCCATTCACTGCAAGTTACCCCTTCTTCGAGGGGATGTAAAAATGCACTGTATCTGTCACTGTGGCTGTGAAATGAGAAGCCAAGTCACCTAACTTTAGGTTCCTGCAATCCTAAAAAATGAGGATTAAGGATCGAGGGAAAACAATTCCCTGAAGTTCATCCTGTAAGCTTCACTTAATAGAAATGGAGTTCCAGGAAGGGAAGTGCAGGAATTATTTTAAGGATTCATCACACACACCTGAATAAATTCATGTATGTAAATCGTACTAGGCAGTATTTTCACCCCGCAGTTTAAACTACTACATCATTTCACAAACCTTCTCTATCCCCTTCTCACAAGCTCTGCCTGTTGGGAACTCATCATAGGTAACCCCTGCTACACACTAAGTCAGGTCTTAGATTTTAACTCAAGAGTGGTACCTTTTCTTTGAGGATCTCAAGTCTTATCAGAAGACTGAGAGCAACACTAAGACCAGCTCTAAGTACATCATCTATTTTCTTTTTCTTTCTAAATAACACACCTCACTTTCAATACGAGGGGGTTTCTAATCTAACAACCTCCAGAAATGTTTAATAAGATAATGAGGTATGTGGCTTGCTTTTTTCACTTTATTTCTTTCTACTTTTTTTCCTTTTTCTTTCTTTCTTTTTTTTTTTTTTTTCTTTTTTTTTTAAATTATCCAAATAAAATTTCCAGGCTTAAGCTAGCATGTCAATTTATATTTTTTTCTTTTTTTCTGATGGCTTATTTCCTTGCATCCTTAAAATAATTCCTATGCTTTAAAAAAAAAAAAAATACATCTCCAAGAAATTGCTTTACTTAAATGTTTGGAGAGGGATTATGAATAATAATAAATTGGTTTTTATATACATATATATCTCAACATAAATATATATCAACATAAATATATACAAACATAAATATATATCAACATAAATATATATATACACACTCCATATAAATATATGTGTGTGCGTATATATATATGGAGTAAAGGTGCTGTGTGGTGCACACTTCATGTAAAGGACAGTAGTTACACACTGTACAGGTTACTTGGGATAGTTCTGTTCTACTCCAGACTTAACTTGCATTAATTCCAACGGCTCAGTGGTGGTATTAAATTAGGGGAGGAAAAGACTTCAATATTGCCAAATTGTCTGCATTTAGCAAATGATTTGAAGTGGAAAGCTTAACCAGCATGTATTTCCACATTCTCCCCTTTCAAAACATATAGCATTGTGCAAAAACACTTCCTTCAGGACACTGTATTTGAACAGGAATATTGAGTAGCAAACTTGGCATGAAGCTGGTATCAACGTAAATGAACCTCTGGCAGTAGGGGCGAGTGGTTTAGTGTTTTTGTTTAGTTGAGGTTATTTTTTCGGGGGGGGGGGGGTGTTAAATAAAGGAAGAATTAAACTCTCATTGCATTAAGAGCTTTTTTTAAGGGTGTTGCCTACATTTTTTTTCTTTGCATTTTTTTTTTCCCCTTTGCAACTTTTTTTCCCTCCCTTTACTGTACAGAGCTGCGTGCCTGAAATCGATGGTGTCACTATTTTCCTTAGATACCCTTCTTACTGACAAAAATGTACAGCAGCACCAGCAGCAAATCGAAGCCTGAGATTTTATATACTGGCTCCTACTTATTTATCATAGAGGCAAAGTTCCTGGAGGCTAAATGAACTGCGGAAGGAGGTGCAAGCTGGAAAGTAAGCTATGGCATGGTCCCGTCGGGTTTTATGGCTACAGCTCCTCAGCTGTAAAACACCAGAGTTTTATTCCTCTGAAAATTTAACTAAACTTTACAGTACAGCCAGTTTGCTCTGGCACTGCTGAGCCACACTCTGACAGGCTGTAATTTATTCTTCACGCTGAGAGCAGACAATACAGCTCCACATTCGGGATCCGTGTCTCTGACGCCACGCCGCTCTCCTCGCTCGGCCCTGCCCGACAACCCATACAGGTGGCGGCCACCGCCCGGGCCTGGCCTCGCTGCTGCCTACCGGGGCCAGCACCTTTTGCCTTCCTGGCTGCAGCAGCTACCAGCTCGCTCAGCGGGCAGGAACAATCATCCCTGCCTGGCAATGACCCCCGTACAAGCAGCAGCCCTCTCCCTCGGCAGCCCTGCCCTTCGGCAGCCCTCTCCCCGGGCGGCTCTGCTCCCTCAGCAGTCCTCGCCCGCAGCAGCTCTGTGCCCTCGGCAGCCTTTCAATCCCTCCGCCTCAGGAGCCGGGCGGCGGGAAACGCTGCACCTCAAAGGCAAAACTTACTAGAGCAAGGGTTGGACTTGATGACCTGAGAAGTCTTTTCTAACCGAAACGAGTCTATGATTCTAAGAGATTTTTTTTTTACCGTCCAGTATTTCTGTACCTTCCCAGTGCCTGACATTTCTAGTCCTCCCGATGCAAAAAGTCTGTCCTGGCAACACTTGCCTCCCGGCATTAGAAGCACAGAGTTAAAACACAGACAGCACAAAGTTAAAATAAGACATTGGGATCTTAAAACACAGCCTTCCCATTTATTTACAAGGATGCATTTGCTGCAAATTTGATGCCTCCCAGAAATAGCTACTATTGAAGAAAGGGGGGGAAAAATAAAGTGCAAACATTTTTTTTTTTTGCGGGGGGGAAGTAGAACAAGAAAGGTGAATAACATAAGAAATTGAAATGTTAATTTTAAAAGCATAAACTGCAGAAAGTCAGCAAATGTACATGATGAAATCTGTAATAGAAGCTTAAAATTCATTCTAAAAGGGGATTAATATGCCTTGATATTATCAGTTACTTCAAGGCTTTTAGTCACTAGTCCAGTGACCAAATTCTCTGATTTTAGGGAGTATCTGGTGTTGGGTTTGGTGTTGGGGTTTTTTTTAATTACAAGTGTGCTACAGTCTTGAACAAAGCCAATGGAAACAAAAATGATGTACAATATAAATTCCTCAGGGTTTCTTTTCTTTTTGGTAGTGAAATCTTAGGATTAAAAACGTGCATAGATTTTAAAGGCAATTAGAAGGCTTGTCCGTTATGGAAACATGTTCATAGCATAGATACAGTCACTTCATACACACAGACACACCTTCAAAAGGGTTGCAGACACAGAATGCACTTTAGGAGCTGGATTTTAGTGCCCTATTTTATGTAACCAACTTTGCTTTTACTAGTTGATAGTTAAAGCTATTAAAGCCAAAATAGAAAGGTTCATAAGATACACACTGGATTGGCTACCTAAAATATCACTGAAACCTCACCCTCTTTCTAAAGGGGAAAAAAAAACCCACCAAGATAATCATAAAATCCTAACACAAACACCACCACCACATAGCTATCATACAAGAGAACATCAAGGAAACAATGAACCACTGAAAGTCCTCACGTATTTGGACAGATAATACAGGCTTCTATATTCTCTAGATCAGTTGCAGGTATAAATTCTAGTTGTGAAGAAAGAACACCTATTCAATACTTTATAGCATTTGTGTTCCATGAAATGCCTTTCTGGGAGGTCTGTGGGTTTTTTTTCTTTTTCTTTTTCTCTCCCCCCCCCCCCCCCCCCCGACATGTTATACTTACTAGAGAAATATAATAATGCAAGTGTGGCAACTTCTGTTTGGAAGGGATGCCTACATTTCCATATTCAGCTTTACCACTATTCTGCTAATTTTCAGTTTTAGCAAACAAAATGTCACACCTCTGTGATTCTGTAGTTCCTTTGTCCAGAAAGATGTATCCCTCTAGAGAGATACATTCAAGCATTCCCTGATCTAGACACAAATCACCTTTGACCAGAATACACGCAGAGTATGTTAGCAAACTAGAAGGGAAGGAGCAATCCTGTCCCGCTCCCAAATGCAGGCAGTGAGCAAGGCACACCCTTAGGGAACGTGCAGCAGCACAACTCCAGAAGAATCAAGGCAATCAACAGGGCAACAGAAATGGCTTGGTATTAAAAGCAGAATAGAGAGGTGTACAACAGCTCCTTAACAGAGGAGACTGTTAAACAGCAGTGCTGCACACAGCTGCAGTGGGGAAGCGATGGCTCTGGGACTACAGGGCAGATGTAGGAGCAGCAAGGCCTCAGCTCGGAGCACTGCGCTCTGAAAGGAGCAGTTTCTGTTTGTGAAGAGAGACCTTCACGTGACATGGCACGTAAAACATTTGCTTGTGTTTGAAAGAGAGGGTTATTGTGGCATTTCCAGCAAACCACAAGTCTTTCCCCACCCCACACCCCCTAAAAAAACGGAAAACAACACCTTAGTATCAATTCCCATTTTACTTTTTACAAGACAGATCAGCATCGCAGATTAAATGCATGCCATGATTGCAGAGGATAGGTTGGAAGGGACACCCCCCAAGTTAATTATTTCATATTATTCCATAATATTCCATCTTATTTAATATTCTTCTGTGTTATTCGAAAATATTCCTTCTTATTTAATATTCTTCTGTGTTATTCCACAATATTCCCTCTTATTTAATATTGTCCTATGTGATTCCATAATATTCCCTCTTATTTAATATCCTGTGTGATTCCACAATATTCCCTCTTATTTGATATCCTCCTGTGTGATTCCACAATATTCCCTCTTATTTAATATCCTCCTGTGTGATTCCATAATATTCCCTTATTTAATATTCTCCTGTGTGATTCCATAATATTCCCTCTTATTTAATATTCTCCTGTGTGATTCCATAATATTCCCTCTTATTTAATATTCTCCTGTGTGATTCCATAATATTCCCTCTTATTTAATATCCTGTGTGATTCCACAATATTCCCTCTTATTTAATATTCTCCTGTGTGATTCCATAATATTCCCTCTAATTTAATATCCTGTGTGATTCCACAATATTCCCTCTTATTTAATATTCTCCTGTGTGATTCCGTAATATTCCCTTTTAATATCCTCCTGTGTGATTCCATAATATTTCCTCTTATTTAATATTCTCCTGTGTGATTCCACAATATTCCCTCTTATTTAATATTCTCCTGTGTGATTCCATAATATTCCCTTTTATTTAATATCCTCCTGTATGATTCCATAATATTCCCTCTTATTTAATATCCTCCTGTGTGATTCCATAATATTCCCTCTTATTTAATATTCTCCTGTGACTCCATAATATTCCCTCTTATTTAATATCCTCCTGTGTGACTCCATAACATTCCCTCTTATTTAATATTATCCTGTGTTATCCCATAATATTCCCTGTTATTTCATATTCTTCTGTGCTATTCCATATTTCCTATTATTCCTATAACATTTCCTATTATTCCCTACCTATATATGGTAGATAACAATATACCTAGTCTATAACACGTCATATTGAATAGTATGGATTAATCATATTAGCTCTTACTTAATACAGTTTATTTTCATGCTATTATGCTCTGACCAAGCCAGCAGAAACACTCTCACAAGGAAAACACTTGGGAGAGTGAGTTTTTTACTATGCCATTTACACTACTCGAGTACAAGACCAATGATGATGCTGGCTTAAAAAAAACTAAAAGAGAATAAGGGTGGTGGTGTGGAGAATTGTGAAAAGCTGCTTCCAGAGTTACTCAGTGAAGTGTCCTTTGCAGTTGTTTAAAAAAACACTTCCTTTGCAGAACACTGAATATTCCCAGGGGATGTCAGTGACTAAGCCATGGAAATTTCAAGTTTCAAAAATTTAACCTCCTCCTCCTCCTTCCCCCCCCCCCCCCCCCCCCGGGTATAAATTTGTTTTATCAGAGATTTTAGGTGCCTGATAAAAGCACTAAAACACTTAAAAGCTGAACTCTTCCATTTACATTCCCAGAAAAGAAAAAATGCAATGCAATGAATTTTTCCTCGCTTCACCAAGAATTTCAAGCAAACTGCAGAGTGCTTTTTTTTTTCCTGGTGCAGACAAATAACTCCAGAGAAAAATTGTGCAGGGAATGAAAGGAGAAAAAATAATAATCAGAAATAAGCAAAAGAAAACACGACAGAAAGACCTCTTGGAAGCTGGACAGGGAGATTTGGTTGGAGAACGAGCACTCTCCTTGTCTCAATCTGAACTACATCTTTTGAAGCCAAATACCAAAAATCCAAGCTGTCATCTGAAGCCTGTACTATTTCTGTCATTTATTTGTAAGAAAGTTCACTAATTCTCCCTTCCCCCAAGAACCACTTTAGCAAACTCATCTCTTCTGCACGTGTGTGCTGGGTGCAATAGGTGTAGGTATTTTACAGGAGGTCGATATGGAGGTGGATGTGTGCATTGATGGTCTCGTGTTCCAACAGCCAAGTATGAATCCTGCTAAGAGTGAGCCTGTAAATTAACATTCTGTTTCCATAATACTGCTTGGTAGAAATCAGAGTCTCTTAATAATGCAGCCCTTCAGATTCCATTTGAATTTGAACAGAAAAAATCACAGAAGACATGGTTGAGGATGGATTTGTTTTTTCCTAGTGATATGAATAAACACATAATTAATAAAAATTAAATTGATCCATCTAAAATACAGAGTTGCTCATAGCAGCACTACATCAGTAGTAATTTTATCCCTACAACATGAGTAACAACTCATCACAGCATTCAGAGAACACTCACAACTAACTAACGTCTCTGTGAGTACCTGAATGCGAGACCTCGGTCCTGCGCTAGGTAGGAAACAACTGGGGGAACAGACATAAGGATCAGAGATTTAATCTCATGATGCACTGCACTCACAGCCCAAAATGTTGTTCCAGCACTCAGCTGGCAGTGCTCTGAGTTTTCAGCACAGAGGGGAAAGCAAAATAGTTGCTTAAGGTTCATTGTGGGGACTTGCAAAATACGATTTTGCTTTAATGCTGTCCTTACACCCATGCTGGTACAGCAAATGGGCATCCCATGGGTACAGGAGCAGATTTTTAGAGGAGTATCAGAGTTACTGTACCATTGCTCAGCTTTTAGTGGCCAGCCAATGGCCAAAACTTTGATCAGTCTCTGGAATGTATTGGGAATTGGCCATTTTGTGCTAGATCTACTGTGTGATTCCAGCTTCCACCTCTGCCTAGCAGGGCACACCCTTTTGAGGTCGTCGTGCCTTTTTCATTCCAAAGTGGACAATGCCAGGAGAAAACATAAGGATGCAGCAATGCAATTTCACAGACAAGCAGCATTTTTATTTGTACAGGTGCATCTGAAGTCTGTCATGTCTTTTCTCCTCACCCTTCTATTCATTTAAACCCCACACAGGCATATAGATGTGTGAGGTGCAGCTGTCTGTAGCCATGCGGCACTTGGAAGCTCATGGTTGCTTTTTATTCGAGTAGTCAAGAAAGAGGCAGAATAATTTTCACCAGAAGGCAAAGGGGGCAAACCAGTATTTGCTGCAAATTGCTGAGTTACACTGGGCCTAAATATATTGTCTGGCAGCCCGGTGTTTAGAAAAAATGTTTATGTAAGAAGGAACAGACTCAGTAATTTCCTTTCAACATCCAAAGCCTGATCAAACCCATGCTCTAGGAGACTATTTTGAAGCATTGTTTTGTTGTTTTTTCCTTTTCTCCCCTTAGATAAACTGATACTGTGCAAACCATTGTCCAGAGAATCAAGGAACTCAACAGGGTAACAGAAATGGTTTCATATCAAAAGCAGCCCAGAGAGGTGTACAAGAGTTGCTTAACAAACAGCAACAGTTCTTCATTTTCACTGGAGGGGTCACAGTCAGAAACTCTTTTCATAAAGCTAATGTAGAAGAAAAAAAATAATGCAGAAGTTCCTATTTCTGATTTCAGTAACATCTCTGCCCAGGAAGTGAGAAAAGCTTTAACCACCATTCAGCTTTAAATGCAGACTAGCTGGAAAAAAAAAAAAATCACTGCCAGAAATAGTAAGGCTAAGGAATCAAGTTCAGGCAGCAAAAAAACTCCCCCCCAAAACCCCCAACAATTCTCTGCCCACTCTATTAATCCATACTTTACAGGCTTGTGGCACTTTGTAAAACACACACACACACACACAAATAAAATTGAAAAATAAAAATAAATCCCAGGAGGTTTGAGCCAAGCCCCGCCATTTGAAGCAGAGCATTTCCAAAAGGCTCTACTCAAAAAGGTGGTTTCAGAAGCACTTCTGCTGTGAGACCGTGGATTATCGGACTGCCTGTTGAAATCTTTAACAGACACTGGGACACATCAGTTCTCTTTTCAAGCAGGCACTTGTTATTGTACTTGGTTTCAGCAATTTTTTTTTTCCTGGGGAAAAATTCAGGTGTTCAAATTTGAACATTGGGTTTGTTCTTTTTGTTTTTTTTTTAACCTTATTCTAAGCAGCTATCCACCTTTTCAAATTCTCCTCCAGCTCGTTACCTCCAAACAAAGCACAACGCTATCAATGCCTTCAGCCACAACCCTCCCAAAAATAAATGCCACTGACATTGCTGTGACTCTTTTGAGCTCTTTCAAAACCTTTCAGATGAACAGAAAAGCAATCCTAGCCCTGAAGAACACACGGGGAGGAGGAAGGGATGGAGCTCCTATTTTCATTACTAAACATCTGAATTACAAACAAGTAATACAAATGAGGAATACAGCTATGCTAACCTGGCAATATTAAGTGTATGGGATAATGGGGATAGTAAGTAAACCTATTCCCCTCGGGCTTCCATTCAAATCTATACCTAGTGGACTTCTAAGAATTCCAAGCAACGAATAAAGGACACAGGAGGGGTGGTTTCGGTATTGCTGCAGTCAGGGTCACTTGCTGCTAACGTCCTAATTCTCTGCTGTTCACGTTTGGCTCAGCTTTGAATGCAGCTTTTCCTTGAAGGGGCACACGAAGTTTCAAGTTGCTGGGGCCACCTTTTTGTTGAAAGGGCTTCTTTTTTGGGTTCTCTGTATTGCAGAATGGACTTTTTAAAAAAATAAAATAAAAATCTACAGCTAGCTTATGTAAGACGTGTTTGTTTAAATAAGACCACTTCAAGAATGCTAAGGGAAAGATACTGTGTTCTGGCTGGAAATGACTGGAGTGCAAAGAAAAAAAGTGAGGAAAGAAGAGAGAAGGGGAGAGGAAAGTTTTGCTGTGTTCCACAAGAGAGTTCCAGTTTTCTGTATCAGGCAAATCTCTAGGAGGGCACATTATCTGTGGCAGAAAAAAAAACAGCACTGCAACAGTTCAAAAAAGTGGCATGCTCTCTTCTCCAGAGAGGAGAGTCAGGTACAGATGGCAAACCTGTGTAGCAAATGCAGCAGCAATACCCCAGGCTCTGTGTCCAGCCCTGCCCTGCACCTTGGAAAAGCCTCAGCATAAGGATGCAATGGGCAAGGTAGAGATGCTGGGGATTTCCTACCAATGCAGGGCTGAGCCACTTCCAGCATGGTGAAGCCTTGTGCTTTGCAAAGGTGGATTGAACATGAGAGGTGCCCACAATGCTACACAAGCATCTGAGAAGCTCTGGATGTCTCACTGCTTATTACTAGAGCAGTCTAAAAGGACACACAGCACAGCAGCTGGCATTTGCAGGACTGCACCCTAAACCCGCAGGCACAGCAGGTGAAGCCTTTCTGCACTCCATGACGACATGGTAGAGTTTTACAGAGATTTAACATACCCAGTAAGCCCAGAAATACCCCAGTCTGAGAGCTAAAATTTACTTTCATCCACGTTTCTACCTCGCTCCTATTTATGCTGACAACCACAGAATCCTCAAAGCTTTGTATCACAGCATTACTTATTTTTGTGATGGCTACATTTGAAGCTGTCCCCAGGGCACACACACATAACCTCGTGCTCAGCTTTAACCCTGCTGTGTTTTACACAACTTGGCTGTCAGCAGTAGCGATGGGGTTTGTTTGGTAGAAGGAAATGTGCAAAAGCAGTGTTTTGACTGAAGGGATGTGTTTAATTATTTTATGCTCTATCACTGCAGCTCACAAATGCAACTGCTGAGGGAAGAACAGCATCTAGGTAATAAATAACAACAAAATTTCGGGGAGAAGAGATGGTTTTCTGTACAATCTGCTGGGACACATTTCCTTACAGGCCAAGGAACAAAGCTTCATTTTCGGCCCTCAGTGCTCCAATTGCCACAAGGCTTCCCTCTTGAAGACAAAAAAATCCCTCATTTTCCCCTAGTCTAATGCATCTTCATTTGGAAGAGTCCAATGTGGGGGAAGCTAAAATAAAATGAAATTGAATTAGTGGCAGCACAGGTGGGGAAAACCCAAGCAATGTATTTAGTCCAGTGGGGGGGACTAAGCAGCACAGCCATTGGCAGGTGAAGAGCTAATAGGGTCCTCTTGGAAACAGCTTGCCTTGGACTGTGGCTGAGTGCTGCAGGCTGAGAGGAGGTTGTGGTGAGGCAAACCTGATACTCTGCCATTCTCTGCCAGCACGTGCCTAAATTAGTTCTCCATTTGGTGGTGGCCCTCTGAGAGCAATTCCCATTGAGAAGGGAACAAAGGCCGCGACCCCGGGGTCAGAGTGTAATGCAGGAAGCATGACCTCCCCTTTGTTCACAACGGCGCTGTTTACTTTGCCTAAGTAAAGATCACCAATACATTAACTAAAGAGGATTAAAAAGGTCATATCCCTAGGGATGGAGCTCACACAAGTGGCAACTCTCCTCAGTCACTAAATCATTTGACTTCCCTCCGACCTCCCCTTCAAAACAGAGACACCTTCAGCTGCCAAGGCTCAGCGGCACTTTAATTCCGGAGCAGCTTCATGGGGGTCTTCCTCCCAAACCCAGGTTAATTTCTGCACAGCCAACCAGCCCTTTGGAAGTTACTTGTACAAGTTAAAATATTTTGTCTAAGTGACAACTATCACCTCTATATATTTCTTTATCCCCCCCACCCCCCCCATCTCCTTGTTGCTAAGTCCCTTGTTGATTCATACAATTGGGTCTCAACATGATTATTTAAGAAAGGTGTCATCTTTTGTAAGCATTAGAAATGTGAACCCCAAAGGCTCCTGTAGCCTGTGGATAGGCAGAAAAATTGCTTGGTCGCTGCAGGAAGTTGCTGAGCTTGGGATGCTTCACTCACAAGGAAGAAACCAAGGAAAATAAAATGAAAATGGGCTGCAATAGGAGAATTTCCACCTGCTGGAAGCTAGGCTCCATCAGACCAAATAAGCATTTTGTCAACTTTCTAATGATATCCTAAACCATCGTTGTTACTACTAAATAAAATAACAGAAGCATTTCTTGCAAGGGCCAACAGAATGCTGCGAGGTGGCCACTTAGCGTGCTGGCTTGTCTCCTTTCTGTTCTCACCTCTAATCTGCTAAACCTGCTGGATGAGCTGCACTTTTGCTCTCTGCCTTGCTTTCTTCATCTGTGCTGTAAGCGCTCCCTGGGATGCAGGTGTTACCATTAGGGAAAGCAACACGTGGAAGGGAGTGGTCTAACTAAGATACTTTCCTGCTTCCCCCTCAAGCAGAAGCATTCCTGATGAAGCTGAACATTGCTAGAGGTTCCGGCAGAAAACAACAGGAGTGAGGCCAGGCACGGGGTCCAAACCGATCAGAGTCTTTGGTATGGGTTGTTCAGTATCACAGAAAGTCCCCACAGGGGTCAATGCAGTTGAAGTGTGCACTAGATCACCCACCATGCCTGCAGCTTTGAAAGGAGGGCCAGGAAAGCCCAAGTCCTAGAGCAGCACACTACAGGAGTTAGCGGCATGGATCGCATGGGGAGCAAGGTGAGAGGACGTGCTTTGCTTCCCAGGTGCTTTGTGCAGGACAGCTCATTTTGAATCCACAGCAGCACCTGCAGCTGTCTGGTCTCCAGCAACACCAATTAGTGCATAAAGGGTGGCAAACTGGGGTCTCATTATACCCAGCCTGCATTCACACTGGTCTGGCCCTTCCCATCTCTTCTGCACTCTCAACATCAAGCAGGACAAGCATGCTCTTTGCCCATCTATTCAGAACATTTGAGAAGTCACTTTCACTGTTTACAGGCTTCTTCACAGCAAGAAGTCACACATTTCAAATGCTTTTAATAGCATCTGAACAGATAAACGAGATGGAGAAGCCAATAAAAACTACATTATGTTTGCCTTACTATGTTCTCTGCCACCACTGCTCTTCCTTCAGCCTGGGCTTTCTGATCTTGCCTCACCCCAGTAGGAAGAGAGGAAAACTTCCTGTCATCAGGAAAACCAAAAGGATAAAACTTTCCTAGGAGGAGCACACAGTTTAGCCCCAGCTGGCTCACAAGGGATTCCAAAATGGCCAAGCACGAGGAAGAAACTTTCAACCCACGTGTTTGCATCCTGATGGGTGGCATTCCTACTGCAGCTGGGTGAAGGACTGGCCATTTACTCTAACTCTCCTCTGCATTTTCTCACCTGCTTCTGTGCCTGAAGAATTCAATCTAATCATAATGTCACCAGGGACTGCTATTCCTCAAAATCTAACATAAAAGTATCAGGCTTTTTTATTCCCAACCAGGAGCTGAAGAAAGAACAGGGGAAGCAGAAAGCCTTGACAGACAACAGGTTTAGCAAAGTCCATGTCCAGATCAAAACAAGCATCTAAAGAAAAACCCAAACTGTCCACCAGGCTACTTGGAAATATAGTCCCATACTGTCACCTTGTATCTTTATGGGATCTTCTCACTGCCTTCACTCTGCTTTTAGCATGAAAGATTATGCAGGCAGAGCATGTTCATCCCACAAAAACCCCAGGGGAACAACATCTCTAGACATGTAAGAAGCAGGTGGACAACCTCCATCTTGAGCACTGAGAAAAGCTTTGAAATAGGTTGAGGCAAAGGGGCAGTGAACTGGCACAACTAGAACAAAGGATATAGTTGGTACTTAAACATTGAGATTAGGAGCTTAATTGGACTGAAGCAACGACATTAAGCACAATCTATTGACATATATTAGAAGCAGAAAGACTGCACAACAGTTGTCTGTGAAGTCTGAAATAGTACTGGGACACAAAGGGAGTGAATATAGTGGAGGGGAAAACGCTACAAGAAAGAACAGCTGGTTGAAACCTTGAGATATTTAGTCATGCCACAGGGTGAAGTCACCCTTTCTCCCCCTGTAGCACCCTATCGGCATTTCCTCTTAGCTGGGTTCCTGATCAGGGGTATTAAAGCCAAAAAAGCTGAATACCCACTGCTGCTTCCAGGGGGAGCTCAATGATTCCTCCTAGTCTTTAATTTTCCAGTTGTGTTTCCCACCAACCAATATCACTCTCCCTCCAAGATGGGAAGCAAACACCACACTGCAGAAAGTTATGGAATACAATGTCCCTTCTCTTGAACAACAGAAGAGAGGAAACATGACTTTGTGACATAACATTCTCACATAGGTAATTTCTGGGGAGTGAATGAAGCAGTATTGACCCTACCTCATATTCCTGGATACACACCTTTATGTACTGATGGTCAGAAAGGCAGAGACCCAAAGATACCTTTTAGCTTTAAAAGCAAATTATCATGCTTAATACAGGTGGAAAAATCTGTGATGTTCAAGTATCACAGAATGTTAGGGGTTGGAAGGTACCTCGAAAGGTAATCCAGTCCAACCCCCCTGCTAAAGCAGGACCAGCTGGAGCAGGTCACACAGTAAGGCATCTGGGTGGGTTCTGAATGTCTCCAGTGAAGGAGACTTGCATTTGTCTCCTCTGGTCCCTCCAGACAGCAAATGCCATTAATCAACTGTTTTGCAAGTAAAGGGTGAAAGGACAGCAGATACCAAACCAGAAAGTGCTGAAGCAAGTGGAGAAATTAAAAGCCAAGCCATTATGAGGACTAGATACACACACAGGAGTTCTGAAGCAGCTCAAGCTTGGAGGCAGGGTTCTCAAAAATATTCCCTCTCCTATCAGGAATGAAAATAGCCACAAATGATGATCCAGATTGCATGCCAACTGATTCTTGCATTTAGTAAGCCACCTGGAAGGCTACTTTAAAAGATTTTAACTCGAATGCCTAAGCAGAGCTTACGTAATGGAGAGAAAAACACCACTGCTAACAGCGTGAAAAACAATGTCTTTAACTTGGAGTGCAGGAGAAATTATCATCAAACCCCTTTTGGAAAGGCCAAACGATGTGACTCATGAAGACCATACTAAAAAAAAACAAACCCGCAAAACAACCAAACCACAACAGAGTAATCATGACTGAAAGTTGGGAACCATGATTAAAAATTAATTAAACAGCCCCAAGTAGGGTGTAGAAATTAAACAAAAGACATTTCAAGAAGAGAAAGATGAACAGTTGTGTGTGCAGAGACCATGCTGTTATCAGGTTTTAACTGCATTGGAAATCTGGAAAGGCTAACTGTCAACCAGTGGCAAAAGTGACAGGTGAGGGGAGTATTTGGGTTACTAAGGGGTTGAACAAATTTGGGTGGATTTGAAATGTGACCAATTTTTCAGTACTTGCTCAGGAAAAATCACACTGCAGCATTCCTGGCAAAGGGTAAGGAGCTGGGTGCCACCGTAACAAGTCACAGAATCACCAAGGTTGGAAGAGACCTCAAAGATCATCAAGTCAACAAAAGCTTTCATGCCTACGCAGCAAGGTCAAACAAACAAAGTTTTTCTGTGCAAAAAAACCTCATCAAAACACCACAGAATATCTTGTTTCAAGTATTACCCTTCTGCTATATACCTGCCAGAAAAAGACCTTCACAGAGAACCCTGTCTACAGCTCTTCCTACCTTACCTCATTAAAGCTACAGAGGTAACAGGAGCGCAAGGACAAGTGATGGAAATTATTTGACTCACAAAAAGACTGCCACATATGAAGCCAAAGTGATTGAACTATTTATGAGCAACAGGGAAGACCATAAAGATCCAGGCTTTGACAGTCAAGAATTCTAGTTTGACTTTCTTGCCTACCTCCAGTCTTGTACTTGATCATTCAGCTAAATCAGATAAGCAGGAAATTCAAACTATTTTACAATGTGCAGGCTGAAGATGTGAAATTCAGCACCACAGTCCATCACTAAAGGACATCAGGGGGATTCTGGAAAAATATGGTTCTGTTCATGGCCTACAAATGTGATTGTTTCCTGCAAAGACCATAAAGACCTCAGCACAAAACCCTAATAGAACCCTTTGGCCAATGGCTTTAAGCTGGCCCACTTTCTGCCAACGACAGGGTATTCCAAAAGGATCAAACATTGGTTGTCTTTGCCCTCCTTTCTTTTACCAATCAACCCTTTGTAAGAACTGTCAGGGTAGACTTAGCATTAATTAGAGTGTGGATCTGATCTAATAGTCAGTGAGTTTCTTTTTCTTCTTATGGCCAGAAGCAATGACAGAAAAAAAATTAAACCCAGACAAGTTCACTTTTAACTAAAGCAAAATCATTCCCCCTGTAAGCTACCTACTGTGCCTGACACAAAGTTATCAACCTTCACAGAAGTACTTAAAACCATCTATGTTTTCTTGCCTATGGAGGGGAGGTCGAAGCAGATGATCTCTAAGGGCCCTTCCAACCTAAGCCATTCTAGGATTCTGTTTACTTCCCCTCCCTGCAAAGCAGCATCAAGGACCTCAGTTATAGGCATTGTTTTACCACCCTGCCTTGTTTATTTTACTACCTTTCTCCTCTCATCTACACACCATTATTTGCAAAACCAATTTAATAATGACAAGAGATTCTGAGATGTCCTTCAGATCCTGGGACACTGCTACTCATGTGGTGGTTTGCTGCACTCAGCTTTCAGTCTTGTGGCTAACAATTCAGCCAGACTGTGATAATACCTCACCACAACCCACAGGCTGCTGCTCTTCAAAGGGAAACAAGGGTATGTAATTATGAGGTGATGAGCTCAAACAGAAGACAGGAGATGAGGAAGCAGATTCTGTAACCATACTTGTGAGTGAGGTTGTGCTACTGAAGAAGTTTCCTCAGCTCCATCTTCACTCACAGGTTCAGTAAAAGTCATACATTTTCAAAATAACATTTGCAGAAGCAGGGAGCAAAAAAATAAAGGTAGTGATAAAACCATTGCCACTGCAGCAAACCAGCTTTAAGATCAATTATACACATTAATAAGCATTACTAACTAATAGCCCTTGTAACAAGTGCAATTAAATATATATATACAGAGAGAGAGAGAGAGAGATTTGCTGTAAATACTTTCAAACCTTGTCCCACATGAACTGCTACCTGAAAATGTTTTTAAAGCCTCAGCCAAGCTGTTACGATCCTGCAAGTGCCATCATGAAGAGCTACAGACAGAGCTATCTGTGTAGAGATGTGCCAGCGCAGGGACTAATGGCTCAGCATGCTGCGTGGACATGAAAATGTATCTGTGCTGCTTCTCGAGTCTACAGGATCAGCCCCCTGTGGGATATTCAGAATAAACAAAGCACCAAACCACTTTCCCTTATAGCTCTATGAAGCTGGAACTCATTTTTGTTGGTTCTGTCAGGATTTAGAGAAAGAAATTTGGGGCAAAACAAGCTGTGACTGTAGCCACTGAACTCAGGCGAGGACAAAAGACCCTCTGCAGTCAGGCAAGAGTAGGATTAGATGCTCAGCTTGACTTCTGATTTAAAAACAAGTAAAATCTCGGTTTACCTAAAAGAGATCTTCATTTTCTTAGGATGAAGGGCTGTATCTCCACAAGCCAGTGCCCGTTTGCAGGGTCAGATCCTCTAAGCGGCAGCCACACCCTCCTCTTCCTCATTTTTTTCCACTGACCATTAAATACTTTCTAAGCCAGGCCCTGGAGAAGGAAAAAAAAAAAACAACAAAACCCCACAAACAACATTTTTAATGGACACCAGACACCACATTGCTGATTTCATTAGGCAGATTAGAAAGAAATAAATATCCTTGCATTCATGGCTTGGTATTTTCTGTTTCATTTCAAACAAATTTGGTAGGCCTCATCTGGGTCTCGATTGACAGCAAATAAGGCAACATAATGAATGTGTTCTATGGTAACACCAGGAGCAAGGGCCTCCACCTCTTCTAACAATTTCATCTAAGATATTTTTCCATTGCTGCTGGAAATATTCAGTATTTTGGAATAGTTAATAGCTGCCACCACCAGACAAACTCAGAAAGAGGTTTGGCACTTCAGCCTGGGGAACTGAAACCCAGGCAGATCTGTTCAACTCTGTTAAAAACAAAAAGAATCTTATATATATATATAAAATTAAATAGTTCCATAAAATAGTAGTATTTGAGTAAAGCTTTCACAGCTTGTGTATCTTCTAACCTCACCCTGCTGATCAAATAAATTCTTTAGATCACAGTAGCTTTCAGCACAGTTACTAAGGATACTGCGTGGCGAGGCTCCTCGCTCCTCTTCTGTTTCGTACAATTTATGTTATCAATCGTTCAGCAGTACAAAGAACTGGATGGAAATTGATTGTTGCTATCAACTGTTTTGCATACTGTATCATCTGCTGTATTTAATTATTTAAATGACACAGTAATTATCCCACATTTCATATTCTATTTAACCAGAGAACAGTGACTGTGAATACAAAGTGATCAATCTGACATTTCCCCCACCACCACTATTATCCCCCAAAAAAATTCCTCTTATTTTCAAATAACCAGCTCCAGCATTCAACAGCAAAGTAAAAATACAGTATTTAGGGTTCAGCAACCTAAGTTCTTTTTTTCTTTTCTGCAAACAACTGCACTGGGAAAGGTATTTTTGTTCAGCTGTCATCAGGGCTATGAAATGGAAACTAAAACAGGCTGCTTGTTTGTTTCACTTTGGAACAAAACCTGAGCCCTCGGCTTCACACTCTTTACTGAAATCAAGGTTACAATTGTTAATGCTATATTGAGATATGTCTAAGGAACGACAAAATATATTGCAGGGAGTAGATTAAATAATGCCAAACCAAAACATTCTGCAATCCCAGCACCTGCTACTTGCTTACTCATGTACAACTCCATACCCACAGAAAAACACTCTCATACACTTCAGCTATTAGAAGAAGTGTTTGCTTTTATCTAGTTCCACAGCCTAACAGGCTTCCAACACACAATTAGGAAATCTCAAAGTCAGTAGAATTCACAATGCTGTATTTTAACTACAATTAACCTGCAGAAGAGGATCCCTCCTGTAGCATTCGTAGCCACGTTTATTCACACAGTAATCTTTTTTCTTTCTAAACTGCAGTGATATGTATACCCTCAGACTACAGTGCTCTAACACTGACTTTTAAATCCAAACACATAGCAGGGGAAACTGCTAGCAGATGAGTATTTTCCTGCCCTACAAAGATTCACCCCTTGAAGCCCTCTCCCCTATCCCCATCTTGCACAGCAGAAAGCCACACTTACTCCAGATTGCTCCCATTTGCATTTAGCAAGGTGCTCTGAAAGGGAGCAAGAACTCCAAGGGTTAACAGAAGAATTAAAAAAAACACTAAAGCAAAACCAACACAGAACAGCAAACTACACCACCAAAATCCCCAGCCACGCTGAAGACCTTGCAAGAAAAGGAAAACATCCAAGCAGGTAAGAGCCTGACGAAAAGCGAACTGAGCGTTCGGTGTCTCTGTATTGCCTGGATACCAGTTTGGGATTTCGGCAGCCTTGGATTACAAGAACCATTCCCTTGGAAATCCAACCCATGGTTCCTGCCCTGTTTTCTACCAATACCACATCCAAGCTGTGTCTAAACACCTCATTATGTTTCCCTGTCACTGTCTCAAGCAAATATACTGTACAATTCTGTGCGGCACCTGAAAGCAGACGGGGGGGTGATGTGTGTGGGGAAAAAAAGGCTCTCTTTTAATATTGCAGAGCAATTCAATGACAAACAAAGTTCTGCACAACAGCTAAATTCTCTACAAAAGCTAAGTTCTGCACAAAAGCTTGCATGATCAGTAAATGCCTTCTTGCCCCCTTTCTGTGGTTGGCAACAGGTGACAAAATAGAGTCCCCAGTCCTCACCTTTAAAAAGGAGAGAATCTGTTTAGTCTACATCTATGATTTCACCTCTCTGAGTTGCTTGAGGGTTTTTATTCCAATGAAAATTTAATGATGAGATTTAACTGGGCCTCTACACAGGCATTTACCTTTCTCAAGTCATTCTTAACGTTTCATTTGTATATGTTTCATTGAGAGAAAATATGACCCTCCTGGTTCTAAGCAAGAAGAGTGGCTGCAGGTGACAAGCTAGCATTTCAGATTTTAAAACAGAAAAAAACACCCCACCCAAACTGCATTTTCAAAGCAACTGCATGCCTAAAATACTTGACTACAAGCTCTTTTTTTTTTGTCCCCAGTAACTTGCTAATTGTTCTTAAATACATAGATGAATTACGAGGCAATAACCTCCAGTCCTCTTAGCTCTTCCTCCAGAAAAACACTGTACTCAGCTCAATGAGTATCTGAAATCATTAATGTTCATTCATTTGCTGCTCGTGGCACTGAAACAGTTAATCTAGCTTACAAGAAGTAAAATTATCATATTAAAGATTCCTTTTGGTTTGCCCTTTTAAGTTTCACCACTTTAAAAGCATTTTTTCCCCCCTAACTCCTATTACTTAGAAATAAGTCTTCCTCTGTGCACTGGATATATTACTATAGTTCAGGAGCTGGTAACAGCAACACCATTCCTTTGCTAGGCTCCATGCTACTCACTAAATGATTTTAGTCACATATACACACATGCAAGCCAAGTACCAGAAATTACTTTGCTGAATCCTGCTCTATCTGGGGCACTTCCACAGTGAGCCTCAGAAACAGAAACACCCCCCCCCCCCCCCCCCCCCAAAAAAGGCAAAAAACCACCAAAAATAAAACACCACCAAATACAAAAACCACCAAAACCCACAAACCCCAAACAAACCCACAAGACTACGAAACCAAAATGCTTAGCTTCTCTCACTGTCCACTCCTTGAGTCTCATCTCGCTTACATGCCTTTTGGAAAGCTGTGCTGTAATGGTAACACGTGTGTCCCCCTGGAGTGAAAACCCTCAGCACAACAGGTTAAAAAGGTTTCGATTCTGTTCAGAGCCCTTTCTCAGTTCTCCGTTAAAAAGAATCTTTCTTTAAAGAAAAACAAAAAAAAAAAAGAAAAAAAAAGAGTAAAGTTTTGCATCTCGAAAGGTTTGCAGTTTCTTCCCTTCACAAAAAAATGCAGCTTTGCAGCACCAGGGAAGAGCCCCCGGTACAGCAGATGGTTAAAATTCTCCATAATTTTAATAGCCTTAAGAAAAAACACTGACTTTTTTTTTTCGGGGGGGGGGGGAAGGGGGAGGTGGCAGAGGGGAGAGGGAAAAAAAAAAAAGGCTGAGAACAGCAATTTGCAGCCTTCCCCCCCCACCCCTTGACAGCAGCTAGCCACGCCTTAGTCTGGCCCTTCCTCCAACCTCTGCTAACCTAAAAACCAGCGCCAACCTGGCAGCAGGCCATGTATTCAAAAGTAAACATTATTCTGCTGCCATTTTTCAGCGGTGTTTATGATCCCCTCATCTTCTCCTTCCCTCCCCTCCCCTCCATCCTCCCGCCCTTCCCTGGCTGCAGCTGAAATCCTTCTCTTTTGCCCCGGTTTGTTTCGCTTTGCAAACTGCATCAAGACGTCCAAGTCAACGGTCTTACCTAACGCGGCAAACTCGGGAAATAAAACCAACAAACCACCACCAAAAAAAAAACCCCAAAACCGTGTTAGAGGGATTTTACCTTCGCGGCGGGCTATTTTGGAGGGCGAAAAGCAAAAAAGTCAGGCGTATCTTTTAAGTGCTGCTTGTCCCACACAACTGGATGCTACGTTCTTCTCTCCATCACTAACAGGGACGGGCTCTTCCCCATACAACGCATACGCTTCCTTCCAAGCCTGCAGCTGCAGTTAGGAACCTGCCTTTTGCTTACACAACTTGCCCTTTTTTTTTTTTTTTCCCCTCATTGAATCGCTACGGCTGCTCAAAAATAAAAATCCCACCTACAAGCACCCGTGTGAGGACGCAAGAGCCAGCAGCGCTGCACCTGACTCTTTGTTATCCCCGCACCATTCATTCCCTGTCCCTTCCGCTCCTCGCTTCCTCCTCCCACCTTGGGCTGTTCCTCATTTATGAAGGCTCTTAAAAACAAACCAAACCAAAACACCGCCGCCAAAACCACCACCACAACCCCCAGACGAATTAAACTAGTTGCCCATTAGTGGGTTGGGGGGGGGAAGTTGGGGTGTTATTTCACTTAGTCATACACTGCGTTGAATGGATAGCTGACATACCGGCAGAAAAAGGAGAGAGATTAAAAAAAAGGGGACGACGACACACTGCTGTTAATAAATAAATAAGTAAATAGAGCGAGCGATGCTGCTGCTTCAGTCCTCCCTAGTCATCCCCTGCGGGTGGGTGCTGAGAAGGGAAGGGAAGCCGAGGCGAGGCGCTGGGCTCCCTCCGTCCCAGCGCGGCCCGCAGCCGAGAGCCTGAGCATCAGCCATGTTGTCCGCGCCGCCCGCCACCTCCTGCCCCGTCTTATCGCTTGAAGGAGCTGGCAGCGTGCCAAGCCGCCTGTCACAAGGCGAGTGTCAGGCGAGGGCAAAGTTTATTGTTCGGCGCTGTTATTTGTACCTCGTAAGGTCGGGGTTATTTATTTATCACACACAGCCCCGGGCCAGCACTGCCCGGTCGGGCGGGAGGCCGCGGCTGAGGAGCGCGCAAGCGGCGGGCAGCAGGTAGCGCGGCCCCGGGCTGGGGTGGGGTGCGGGGGAGGCTGCCCCCTCCCCACCGCACCAGCGCCGCGCATCTTCTCTCCAGACGCCGCAAAGTGCGGCGATAACGTGGAGCGGTTTAGTCAAAACAGTCATGTGCGAGTAGCCTGGCAAACAAAAGCCTTTATTTATTTATTTAGGCTGCGCATAGATAAGGAGGAGCCTTTGTGCACATAAATTTCACACACATCAGAAAGGAGATGCCATGCTGCTTTTTCCGCGGGCTGACACAGCTTGTCTGGAAACGCCACAGGACAGCCTGGAGGCTCATTAATAATTGCGAGCGGCTCGCCATTTCCATATTTAAATTGTGAAGCAGCGTATGATTAATTAACAAGGAAGGAAAAAAAAAAGCTGCCGCCGCCACCACCACAAAATACACACAGGCATTACAAACGGCGAAAGAGCAGAGCGGCCTGCGCTGGCTTTTCCTCGCCGCCCCGGCCGCCTCTCGGCGCTCGCTTTAACTCCTTCTTTCCCACGGGCCTGGGGGTCCGCCGGGGGCTCGCAGGGTGCCTCCCCCCCGCACCCCCGGCTGCCGCCTGGGAACTGGGAGGGAATGTTAATTTTGGTGGCTCTGTTTAGTTAGGCGACCACGTGAGCGAGGCTCTGAATAGCCACGAACTAATGAAGAGAATTCGCTGCAATCCACTCATCATTAGCTTTTCATCCGGGGGGGGGGGAAGCACAACCCCAAACCCAAACAACAACAACAAATACCCAAACTAAACCCAACCAATAAACCCCACCCAACTAAACGACAACAAACAACAAAACACCCCCAAAATTGCTTACAAATTTGTGTGTGTGTGTGTGGTTGTAAATTAATGTTGGGTTGGGTGGGTTGTTGGGTTTTTTTTAATGCAGTAGGGGGTTAAAAGAATATTTACCAAGTTCTTTATATCAAGAAATATTGCAATTAAAATCCGGTCAAATGTGTAATTTAAACTCGTCAGAGTGCTTCAGACTATGAAAATATTCCAGGCTGAAATGCTGTGATTAACTCACACACAGCAGCTCAGCTCCTCAAACACAAATGAAGGGAAGCAATAACTGCGCTGTACGCGGCAATCAAAACATTTAACGATCATTTATCAAAGAGCTTAAACTTCAGATTATTTTGTCTCTCCCAAGTACTTGATGGATGCTGGATTATTTTTTATTTTTTTTTCTCTCAAAAAAAGCACTACTTCTGACTACTGTTTGGTTACCGTTGGGTTAGAAAGGCCACGAGGATGAGCAGAGGGCTGGAGCTCCTCTTCTGTGAGGACAGGCTGAGAGTTGGGGTTGTTCAGTCTGGAAAAGGCTCTGGGGAGACCTTCTTGTGGCCTTCCCATTTCTGAAGGGGGCTACAAGAAACTGGGGAGGGACTTTCTAGGGTGTCAGGTGGTGATAGGACTGGGGAGGAGGGCAGATTTAGATTAGGTGTTACAAAGAAGTTCTTCCCCATGAGGGTGGTGAGAGACTGGCACAGGTTGCCCAGGGAGGTGGTGGATGCCTCATCCCTGGAGGTTTTTGCAGCCAGGCTGGATGTGGCTGTGAGCAACCTGCTGTAGTGTGAGGTGTCCCTGGCCATGGCAAGGGGGCTGGAACTGGATGATCCTTGAGGTCCCTTCCAACCCTGACAATTCTGTGATACTGAGCAAGCTCAGGAAGTGTGGGATAGAAGAGCAGAGAGTGAGATGGATTAGGAACTGGTTACAAAATAGAGTGCAAAGAGTGCTGGCTAATGGTGCCAGGTCCAGCTGGAGAGCTGTAACTAATGGAGTCAGTCCCCCAAGGATCAGTGCTGGGTCCAGTCCTGTTCAACGTCTTCATCAATGACACTGATGAGGGGACAGACAGACAGAGTCTGCTCAGCAAGTTTGCTGATGATACCAAACTGGGAGGCTTGGCTGAGACACCTAAAGGCTGTGAGGCCATTCAGAGACTTTGACAGACTGAGAGCTGGGCAGAGAGGAACCTGATGAGGTTCAACAAGGCTCAGTGCAGAGTCCTGCAGCTGGGCAGGAAGAATAAACTGCAGCAGGACAGGTTGGGAGGGGATCTGCTGCAGAGCAGCCCTGTGGACAAGGACTTGGGAGTGCTGGTGGACAACAAGCTCTGCATGGGACAGCAATGTGCCCTGGGGGCCAAGAAGGCCAATGGGGACCTGGGGTGCATTCAGAGGAGTGTGTCCAGCAGATCCAGGGAGGTTCTCTAGCAGTAAGACTGCTAGCTCCCCGTCCCCGTAGCAGGGACAAGCATGGCAGCTGTGGAGGTGATGAGCTGCTTCTGGGCCCACGCGGGCCCCGTGGGCGTCATCCCCGTCAGGGAGGGCCCTGGCGGCGGGCGGGCAGGCGTTGGGCTGCCAGCGCCGAGCGGCCGGCAGCAGGGAGGCCGCGGGCGGGCGGCGCGCGCTCACGTGACCGGCGTCCCTCAGCGGCCTGCAGCCGTCAGGGCCGGCGGAGCTGCGCGCCTGGCAGCCGGCGCTTCCCCGTGCCGTATCCTCCCCTCCTTCCATCCCGTATTTAACATCTTTATTTTAGCCCTCTTGGTAGTCCAGGATTTCGTCCGTAGTTGTTTGGGGGGTTTTTCCTCCCTTCACAGAGCCTCGCAGAACGACAGGGGTTGGAATGGAGCCTGCAGATCCTCCAGTCCAGCCCCTCCGCTAGAGCAGATCGCCCGGAGTGAATCACACAGGAAGAGCCCCGCGTGGGACTGGAACGCCTCCGGTGACATAGAATCCCCAACCTCTCCAGGCAGCCTGTTCCAGTGCTCTGCCACCCTCAAAGGGATGAAGTTTCTCCTTACAGAATCATAGAAATCACAGCATTGCTTTGCTTGCAGAAGACCTCTACGCTCAGCTCCTACCTACCACCCCCACGGCCATTAAACCATCTCAGCCCGTGCCTTGCCTGTGTGTTTTCTGTGGGCAGCCTTGGCCATCTGGGCACGCTGCTGGCTCACATTCAGCCAGCTGTCACCCAGCACCCCCAGGTCCTTTTCTGCCTGGCAGCTTTCCAGCCACTCTGCCCCAAGCCTGGAGCCTTGCTTGGGGTCGTGACCTAAGTGCAGGGCCCAGAGCTGCCTTCCGATCCCTGAAGGGAAGCCTGCAGAGGGACTTTTCCTGAGGGTGTCTAGAGCCAGGACAAGGGGGAATGGTTTGAAGCTGAGAGAGAGTAGGGTTAAACTGGAGCTGAGGAAGGAGTTCTTGAGTGTGAGGGTGGTGAGAGTCTGGCACAGGCTGCCCAGGGAGGCTGTGGCTGCCTCCTGCCTGGGGGTGTTGAAAGGCAGGTTGGATGAGGCCTTGAGCAGCTGAGTCTGGTTGAGAGGCGTCCCTGCACCTCTAGTTAAGAGGTTGGAGTAGATGATCTCTGAGGTCCCTTCCAACCTAAGCCATTCTGTGATTCTACAAAAGTTTTTACTGGGTGTAATCTCTTTGTGATATGGGCAATTCACCAAAATCATGCTAGAACTACCCTCATCAAGACAATTTGCAGCCCCTTCACGTACCAGCGTAAATACCTGTTCTGCCCTGCACTGTCAAAAGCAACTTGGTACACCCAATGTTGTGCATTTGAGTTGGCATCCAAAGGCAGACAAACAAAAAAGCATACTGAAAGAATGGAATGGAATGGAATGGAATGGAATGGAATGGAATGGAATGGAATGGAATGGAATGGAATGGAATGGAAATGGAAAGAAATAGAAATAGAAATAGAAATAGAAATAGAATAAACCTTTATTAGAATAAACCAAACCAGGTTGGAAGAGACCTTCAAGATCATCGTGTCCAACCCATCAACCAATCCGACCCACCCAAACAGCTAACCCATGGCACCAAGCACCCCATCAAGTCTCCTCCTGAACACCTTCAATGACGGCGACTCCACCACCTCCCCAGGCAACCCATTCCAATGGGCAATCACTCTTTCTGTTGGAACAGATCTTCAAGATCATTGCATCCAACCTGTTATCCAACACCACCTGATCAACTAAGCCATGCCTACAAAAGCTTAGGAAGGCCTAAACTATTTGCATACATGTTTGTTTTTTACAGGCTACAGAATTCTTTGGAGGATATAAGTTTTTAGCTATCAAAGTATTAATAAATACCTGGCTTCACGTGACTCTTACTGTTCTCTCTTTAAAAGTTTGCTAAGTGTAGTCACAACAAATACCAAGTGGAAGGTGGATGTGCCAAAATACTCTCAATTATCAGTGCTCTTCTGTATTTACTGCTCTTCTCTTGTTTGAAAGAGCATGACATTCTCAGAGCTAATCTAACTAAAACACACGTGGATGCAACACATCAGTAAAAACTTTGATTTCTCACTTTTAAAGTCATTTTTAGAATGTGAGAATAGGTTTGAAAAAAGAATTATAGGTATATTGAGGGTGTTAAAAGTGGAAAAGTCAACAAGAATTTTGGTGTATTTTTCCTCATGTCTTCCATACAGGTTCAGTTACAGACTTCCCAGTAGTATGACGCTTACAGAAATTGGTTGGTGGTTCCAAACTCAACACAGAACAGTTTGGGTTGGACAGGACCTTAAAGATCACCTAGTTGCAACCCCACTGCCATGGGCAGGGACACTTTGCTTTGGTAATACCTCACCTGGAGTGCTGCATCCAGCTCTGGAGCACTCAACACAGGAAGGACATAGACCTGATGGAGTAGGTCCAGAAGGGGCTGGATCAGCTCTGCTGCGAGGACAGGCTGAGGGAGCTGGGGGTGTTCAGCCTAGAGAAGAGGATGCTCCAGGGAGACCTAAGAGCAGCCTGCCAGTACCTGAAGGGGCTACCAGAAGGATGGAGAGAGACTGTTTGCAAAGGCCTACAGGGACAGGATGAGGGGCAATGGCTTCTAACTATAGCAGAGCAGATTTAGATTAGATGGTAGGAGAAAGTTCTTTGCTATGAGGGTACTGGAACACTGCAACAGGTTGCCCAGGCAGGTAGTTGTGGCTCCATCCCTGGAGCTATTCAAGGTGAGGCTGGACAAGCCTCTGAGCAACCTGCTCTGGTGGAGGATGTTCCTGCTCACTGCTGGGAGGGTGGACTGGATGACCTTTGGAGGTCCTTTCCAACCCAAACCATTCTATGATTCTATGACACATTGTAGTCCAACCTGGCCTCAAACACTTCCCGGAAGGGAGGCATCCACAGCATCCCTTGGCAGCCTGTTCCAGTGCCTCACAGTAAAGAATTTCTTAATAGCTGACCTAAATCTGCCCTCTTTAAGCTTAAAGCCTTCATCCCTTGTCACATCCCTGCACACCCTTGGGAAAAGTCCCTCTCCAGCTTTCCTTTAGGTCTTTAAGTACTGGAATCCCTCTATAAGGTCTCTCTGGAGCCTTCTCCTTTAGCCTGAACAACCCCAACTCTCTCACCCTGTCTCCCCAGGAGGTGCTTGCTTAGTGAGATCTCTCCATGCTTTGTAGCTCAAAGGAGTATGAGGCAGCTGCACAGTTGCATCTTACTAAATTCTAATGGAAAAAATACTCCCTTGGAATTCTTCACCTTCTGAAATGATCCAAAAATATTATAGGTGGGGCTAGCAGGACTGCCAGCTGTTAGGATTGCCAGATTCCCGCTAGAATAAGGCTGCATTTCACTTGCTTAAAATCTTTGCCAAACTTGAACTGTTTGACTGAAAATTGTCCTCTCCAGGTATGTGCCTCAGGAAGCACTTGGTTGAAAATCTGGAGCCACACAGCTTAGACGTTTCCAAGAACAAACCTACTGAAGCATCACTTGTTTGGTCTGTGCTGCCCAACTATAGAAACCTTCTCCTGGAGGAGCTCCTGCATCGCCGTGTTTGGAACAGAGGTTAGGACAGGAGCTGCCTGTTCAGGAAGTGGATTTTGCTGCTTCATTTTAACCAGGCTGTCAACTTCACATCATGTTTGCTTGCTAGGGACTTGCTGGAGTTTAACAGGAAAAATTCCCAAAGATCCCATCTTTGCTAAAAGTAGAAGGATAGAATGGTTTGGATTGGAACGGACCTCCAAAGCTCATCCCCTGCTATCAGCAGGGACATCCTCCACTACAGCAGGTTACTCAGAGCCTTGTCCAGCCTCACCTTGAGTATCTCCAGGGATGGAGCCTCAACTCCCTCCCTAGGCAACCTGTTCCAGTGTTCCACCATCTTGTTCCACCAACTTGTTCCTCACATCCAATCTAAATCTGCTCTGCTCTCATTTCAAACCATTGTCTCCCGTCCTGTCCCTGCAGGCCTCTGCAAACAGTTCCCTCTGCAGCCTTCTTGGAGGTTCCTTCAGGTACTGGCAGGCTGCTCTTAGGTCTGCCTGGAGCCTTCTCTTCTCCAGGCTGAACACCCCCAATTCCCTCAGCCTGGCCTCGTAGCAGAGCTGCTCCAACCCCTGATCATTATCATGGCCCTGCTCCAGCCCTGCTCCATCATGTCCATGTTGCTTCCTCTCACAGCTATCCAAGTTGATCAGAAGTCAGAGAAACCCGTCACATGCTCTGCACCAGAAATATGCCATTCAACTCTGTAATGGCTGAACTAGGATAAGTCTTTGGGTCTTAATACTTCAATCTAGTGGAGGTTCAAAGATTTATAGAACAGTTTGGGTTGGAAGTGACCTTAAAGATCATCCAGTTCCAATTCCCCTTCGATAGGCAGGGACACCTCCCACTAGAGAAGGCAGCTCATGGCCTCATGCAGCCTGGCCTTGAATACCTCCAGGGAGGGGGCATCCACAGCCTCCCTAGAGAACCTGTTCCAGGGAGGTAGTTGAGGCCCCATGCCAGGAGATATTCAAGGTTACACTCTACAAGTCTCTGAGCAACCTGCTCTAGGGAGGATGTCCCTGCTGACTGCAGGTGGGGTTGGACTGGATGAGCTTTGGAGGTGCCTTCAATTCAAACTGTTCTATGATTCTGTGATTCTTATCTGGGGAAGCAAATGGGAGCAGGTAGGAAAGAGACAGTGCTGAGAAACCAGGACTTTGTTGAGAGAAAAGAAGGAATCACCAACACCTCTGTTGCCTCTCTATGGAGTTGCTTTAACTAAAGAATTCTCCTACTGCCATCAGCTGGCTCAAGTAGCAGAGCACTGTGGGGATAGCTCAGAATATTCCACTCCTGCTGGTGACTCATTTGGATGCCAGTGGACTGCTAGAAGATAACATCTCTGTTTATGCAATTTGCTTTTAACCCCCTGAGTTGTGAAAACTCACCAACGTGTACCCATGCACACAGGTGTTAAAAGTGCACTGAAACAAGGACTGATCTTGTTCAAACAGGATCGAAAAGGGGAGAATCAGACAGAAAATAAAGAGGAGTGAGATATACTCTACAGGAGTATTCTCTGGAAGCAGCCTTTGCATGACAACATTCTCACCCACAGCCCTCTATCCCATCTTTTCTGCTGGGTCCCAGATTCATCAAGTGGACAGAACAAAACAATGCCAATATTAGCAGCTACTCTCATTTGCAATCTCCTCACTGAACAAGGTGCAGCACCACGTCTTATATAGAATAGAATAGAATAGAATAGAATAGAATAGAATAGAATAGAATAGAATAGAATAGAATAGAATAGAATAGAATAGAATAGAATAGAATAGAATAGAATAGACCAGGTTGGAAGAGACCTTCAAGATCATTGTGTCCAACCTATTATCCAACACCACCTAATCAACTAATCCAAGCACCCTATCAAATCTCCTCCTGAACACCTCCAATGACGGTGACTCCACCACCTCCCTGGGCAGCCCATTCCAATGGGCAATCACTCTCTCTCTCTGTAGAATTTCTTCCTAACCTCCAGCCTAAACCTCCCCTGGTGCAGCTTGAGACTCTGTCCTCTTGTTCTGGTACTGGCTGCCTGGGAGAAGAGACCAACCCCCACCTGGCTACAACCTCCCTTCAGGTAGTTGTACACAGCAAGAAGGTCTCCTCTGAGCCTCCTCTTCTCCAGGCTAAGCAACCCCAGCTCCCTCAGCCTCTCCTCACAGGGCTGTGTTCCAAGCCCCTCCCCAGCTTTGTTGCCCTTCTCTGGACTCGTTCCAGCAAGTCAACCTCCTTCCTAAACTGAGGGGCCCAGAACTGGACACAGTACTTGAGGTGTGGCCTAACCACTGCAGTGTACAGGGGCAGAATGACCTCCCTGCTCCTGCTGGCCACACTGTTCCTGATGCAGGCCAGGATGCCATTGGCCCTCTTGGCTGCCTGGGCACACTGCAGGCTCATGTTCAGCCTACCATCAACCAGCACCCCCAGGTCCCTTTCTGCCTGGCCGCTCTCCAGCCACTCTGACCCCAGCCTGTAGCACTGCATGGGGTTGTTGTGGCCAATGTGCAGAACCTGGCACTTGGATGTGTTCAATCTCATGCCCTTGGACTCTGCCCATCTGTCCAGCCTGTCGAGGTCCCTCTGCAGAGCCTCTCTACCCTCCAGCAGATCAACTCCTGCCCCCAGCTTGGTGTCATCAGCAAATTTACTGATGATGGACTCAATGCCCTCATCCAGATCATCAATGAAGATATTAAAGAGGATGGGGCCCAGCACTGATCCCTGGGGGACACCACTGGTGACTGGCTGCCAGCTGGATGTGGCGCCATTCACCACCGCTCTCTGGGCTCAGCCTCCAGCCAGGAGCTGACAGCTTGGCCAGGAGTTTGCTATGGGGGACAGTGTCAAAGGCCTTGCTGAAGTCCAGGTAGACTACATCCACAGCCTACCCCACATCCACCAGGCAGTCACCTGGGCATAGAAGGAGATCAGGTTGGTCAGGCAGGACCCCCAACATAAGGACACAGAGCTGGTGGAGCCTGTCCAGATGAGGCCACAAAGATGATCCAAGGCCTGGAGCTGGGGGTGCTCAGCCAGGAGAAGAGAAGACTTCAGGAGGCTCTTAGAGCTACCCTCCTATAGCTGAAGGGATCTTACAGGAAGGCTGCAGAGGGACTTTTCATGAGGGTGTCTGAGGAAGAGCAGGGTTAGAATGGTTCTTAGGAAGAAATTCTTTATGACAAGGGTGGTGAGACTCTGGAACAGGCTGCCCAGGGAGACTATGGATGCCTCCTCCTTGGAGATGTTGAAGGCCAGGCTGGATGAGCAGCTGAGTTTAGCTGAGAGGTGTCCCTGCCCATGGTGGGGAGGGTGGAGGAGATGAGCTCTGAGGTCCCTAGAGCCATTCTAGGATTCCATCATAAACACTCTCATGACTGGAGCTCTCATGTGCAGTTATATATCTAGCAAATCAAAACATGCCTCCAGAACCTGTAACTTACTGAATTAACATAGAAAACCTAACAGCTGGTGATAGAAGACCCACCCAAGGTTACTTGAACTCTCCTGTAAGAGACTGCTACCATTAGACCTCATTTTATTAAATGCTTCTATACCTCACTGCCTTTTTTTCAGCTTTGCTTCTCTATTTCCTCCTCGCTGCCTTAAGATGTATTCACTTTAATCCCAAAACTGCCAGGAAGGATTTTTTTCATCACTGAGGAAAAAAGAAACAAACAAAAACCTAGAAGACCTGTCTTCAGCTGCTTGTACTTCACAGCAGAAAGCCTCACAGCTTGCATGGCTTCAGGTATGGCTTGTACAATGGACAGAAGCTCTCAGCTGCCACGCTTGGTCTCTAGATGATGCTAACAGGGATTCAAACCTCAGAGCGGGAGGCAGCTTAAAACAGGACAAAACTCATCTGGAACTTGAGTGCTTTGCAGGAAATTCTCCTACTTAAGGGCCACCACAGATGTTTTGCCTGAATCTGTCTGCACATGCAGTTAGCAGAAAAGGAAGAGAAAAATGTAATTACTTGGGAAAGATCTGGGCAATTATTGACAAAAATTAGCGGAGGCATTTATCTCCTGCTTTGATGTTCACACCACTCCCCATTTGGAAGCTTTAAGAAGATGTTTCTCTTCTCATGTAAAGGAAGCTGGAGTAAGTGCACTGTGAAGGTGCAAGAATAACTGAACATTCACACTGCAGGAGTGTACAAGGGCTTCAGCCTTGGGCCTGACTCTGTTGAGGGCTGAGCAGACTTTGATTCTTTGAGTGCTGCATCCAGCTCTGGAGCCCTCAGCACAGCAAGGACATGGACCTGATGGAGTGGGGCCAGAGGAGGAGCATGGGGGAGTCCAGGGGATTGGAGCAGCTCTGCTATGAGGACAGGCTGAGGGAGCTGGGGGTGTTCAGCCTGGAGAAGAGAAGACTCCAGGCAGACCTTAGAGCAGCCTCCAATACCTGAAGGGGCCTCCAATAAGGCTGCAGAGGGACTGTTTGCAGAGGCCTGCAGGGACAGGACAAGGGATAATGGTCTGAAATGAGAGCAGAGCAGATTTAAATTGCATGTGAGGAACAAATTCCTTAGCATGAGGGTGCTGAAACACTGCAACAGGCTGCCCAGGGAGGGAGCTGAGGCTCCATCCCTGGAGATATTCAAGGTCAAGCTCCACAAGGCTCTGAGCAACCTGCTGTAGTGAAGGATGTCCCTGCTGAGTGCAGTGGGGTTGGACTGGATGAGCTTTGCAAGTCCCTTCCAACCCAAACCATTCTATGATTCTATGAGTCTCAAGCCTTTAGGGTAATGGCCCTTACTACAAAATAAGCCTTAGGTATTTGTAATAGACAATCTCAGTTTCAGTTGAAGAAATAGAAAAATTCAAGATTAAAACCCCCAAATCCCCATATGAGGTTTGTTTACACAAATACACCCCCCAAAAAAAGCAGGTTTTTGCTTAGTTACTCTTTATGGGTGGAGATGGGGAGCAAGTTCAGGTTCTACCCCCTCTACTCTGCCCTGCTGAGGCCTCACCTGGAACACTGCATCCAGTTCTGGGCTCCCCAGTTCAGGAGGGACAGGGATCTGCTGGAGAAGAGTCCAAGGGAGGGCTCTGAGGATGCTGAAGGGACTGCAGCACTGCCTGGGGAGGAGAGGCTGAGAGCCCTGAGGCTGTTTATTCTGGAGAGGAGAAGGCTGAGAGGGATCTGATCAATGTCTATCAATATCTGAGGGCTGGGGGTCAAGAGGGAGGGCACAGGCTCTGCTCACTTGCATCCTGTGACAGGACAAGGGGCAATGGATAGAAACTCCAGCACAGGAGGTTCCACCTCAACATGAGGAGGAACTTCTTCACTGGGAGGATCACAGAGCACTGGATCAGGCTGCCCAGAGAGGTTGTGGAGTCTCCTTCTCTGGAGACTTTCCATCCCCATCTGGATGCATTCCTGTGTGCCCTGTGCTGGATTCTCTGCTCCTGCTCTGGCAGGGGGGTTGGACTCAATGATCTCCAATGGTCCCTTCCAACCCTAACATCCTGGAATCCTGTGTTAGTTTGAAACAATTTTGTTCTTGGGATGTATTTTGAAGCAGAAATATACTGCTTGCTGCAGCACTGTGAACACTTTGATATATTGAACAGTAGAGGAAATGTCTCAGAAACTATGTAAACTGCTTCCAGCCTCAGCAGGCTGCTTTTTAGTTTTTTTTGTGTTGTGTTTTTTTTTTTTTTCCTTTCTTTTTTTGCCAGAATTTCAAAATCTTTTTAGCTGAATAAGCATCTTTTGGACATTACAACAGGCTGTGATCACTTTTTCATCTGAGCTGCTCTTCGTGTGCACTTTATTACTGTAGTACAAAAAGGGTGGAAAGTTATCCATGGGGGGGGGGGGGAGAATAAAAACCCCCAAACCCAACGAAAAATAACCACCCAAGAGGCACAGAGAAATTTAAAATAAAAAAATCCCTAAAATATTTTTCGTTCCACAACCCACCCCCCAACCACCCTCCCCAGTAAAATGCATGACCAAAGCTCCTGTAGCTGATGAATGTGTGACTCGTATAGCTTCCTCTTTTACTGTAAGCCTCTCTGGGATTCTCTCTCTCCCCCCAGGGCTGGCTACCATGTGGTGTGTGAATGTTGGTTAAGATGTTTTCTTTCACCTGAAGTGAGCTAAATAGCTTAAGCAGCCCTTGAGAAATTACTCTGCTGTCTCTGCCACACTGCTCTGACGCCAGCGAGGGGAGACCTGAAAGCTCAGCTTCTGAGGACAGAGAGGATGTTTAATTTCTCTCTTTCATCTCCCATTTGTATGCAAACTTGTTCAACCTGCATGGTCTTGGTAGCTATTAAAAAGTATTCAGCAGACAGTATTATTTTTCCTCCTTCAGCATGAACTGATTACCCAAGTATTTTGGCACTAAACATGAAGAGATTATTTCTATCATGTCAAAATGTAACAGAATTTCTTGGTCTTTTTACTTCTTTGAAGAATAGAATAGAATAGAATAGAATAGAATAGAATAGAATAGAATAGAATAGAATAGAATAGAATAGAATAGAACAGAATAGGAATAGACCAGGTTGGAAGAGACCTTCAAGATCATTGCGTCCAACCAACTTTAAGGGCAACAAGGCTGGGGAGAGGCCTTGAGCACAAGCCCTATGAGGAGAGGCTGAGAGAGCTGGGGTTGCTTAGCCTGGAGAAGAGGAGGCTCAGGGGAGACCTTCTTGCTCTCTACAACTCCCTGAAGGGAGGTTGTAGTCAGGAAGGGGTTGGTCTCTTCTCTCAAGCAACCAGCACCAGAACAAGAGGACACAGTCTCAAGCTGTGCCAGGGGAGGTTTAGGCTGGAGGTGAGGAGAAAGTTCTTCACTGAGAGAGTCGTTCGCCATTGGAATATGCTGCCCAGAGAGGTGGTGGAGTCACCATCCCTGGAGGTGTTCCAGAGGGGATTGGATGTGGCACTTGGTGCCATGGTCTAGTCATGAGGTCTGTGGTGACAGGTTGGACTCGATGATCTTTGAGGTCTCTTCCAGCCTTGCTGATACTGTGATACTGTGATCCTATCAACTAATCCAACCCACCTAATCAACTAACCCATGGCACAAAGCACCCTATCAAGTCTTGTCCTGAACACCTCCAATGATGGTGACTCCACCACCTCCCTGGGCAGCACATTCCAATGGCCAATCACTCTCTCTCTGTAGAATTTCTTCCTAACATCCATCCTAAACCTCCCCTGGCGCAGCCTGAGACTGTGTCCTCTTGTTCTGGTGCTGGCTGCCTGGGAGAAGAGACCAACATCCACCTGTCTGCCTGGTAGTTGTAGAGAGCAAGAAGGTCTCCCCTGAGCCTCCTCTTCTCCAGGCTAAGCAACCCCAGCTCCCTCAGCCTCTCCTCACAGGGCTGTGTTCCAAACCCCTCACCAACTTCGTTGCCCTTCTCTGGACACCTTCCAGCAAGTCAACATCCTTCCTAAACTGAGGGGCCCAGAACTGGATACAGGACTCAAGGTGTGGCCTAACCAGTGCAGTGTACAGGGGGAGAATCACCTCCCTGCTCCTGCTGGCATTCAGCTCCTTGTGAGCAGGTCTCCTGCCAAAACAGCCCAAACACTCAGCCAGAATTAGCTTAGAAGACATGGATATAATCTGGAACACAAGAACTTCCACCCCAACACGAGAAACTTCTTTACTGTGAGGGTGATGGAGACCTGGAGCTGGCTGCCCAGCAAGGTTGTGGAGTCTCCTTCTCTGGAGACTTTCAAAGCCAGCCTGGATGTGTTCCTGTGACCTGCCATGGGTGCTTCTGCTCTGGCAGGGGGGTTGGACTGGATGATCTCTGGAGATCCCTTCCAACCCCTAACAGTCTGTGATTCTGTGACCCCGCACAGAGCATTTCTCCGCCGAGGCTCAGAAGAATGCTGGTGGTTGCAAACAGGATACAAAGCAAACCTGTAACTGGTGTGGAACTGTCACAGGATTATTACTCAAAGGACACAACTGCCACAGGGCTATTCAAAGTGAAGCTCGACTGGGCTCTAAGCAACCTGATCCAGTTGAGGCTGTCCCTGCTGACTGCAGAGGGGTTGGACTGGACGAGCTCCGCAGGTCCTTTCTAACCCAGACCATTCCATGACTCTGTGACTACAGGTCTGATTCACCTAACCAGTTGATAGCCCTACTCCTTCGGAACTGAAAGAATCATAGAATGGTCTGGGTTGGAACAGACCTTCAAGATCATCTAGTTCCTACCCCCTGCCATGGGCAAGGATGCCTTCCACAAGACCAGGTTAATCAAAACCCCATCCAACTTGGCCTTGTCCACTAGACCAGGTTGCTTGAAGCTCCTTCCAGCTTGGCCTTAAACACTTCCAGGAATGGGGCTCAGGATTTTACACAGTGAAAAACTTGGTCACATGCAAAGGTAAAGGCTACTGAGATGATGAAACAGAAGCTCTGTGAATCAAACTACCATAAACAGCTTCAGAGAATCATAGAATGGGTTGGGTTGGAAGGGACCTCTCCCCACACTGTTGCCAGACTTCAGGGGGGATGCTTTGCTTGGTTGATGTAACACCTCTAACTCAACTACAAGATTGTTTCCTGTCATCCTGCGTCCTGGGCTGTGCAAGGACAAGGTTGCAGCCAAATGTGACTGTGGGGGTAGGTTTGATGTAGTTTAGTGACCTTGCTGGAGAAGGGCAGGGTCTGGGCATGAGATGCTATTCCTTGTAGTCATCTGGTGTGGGTTTTCCAGCCTGAATGATTCCCTGATTCTATGATTCTACCTTTCTAAAGCCATACATCTTTGTGGTGCAAACACTTCCAGCACAGCAAGTGCTTTTGCCTGACCTCCCAGTGCGTTCCTACATGCAAAGGCAGTAGCCAGCAGCTACTCAGCTGCACTCTGCCACCCTGTTAGCAGTCAGGAAGTGAATTGGTTTTGCTGGTTTAAAATCCTTTCAAATAAGGGAATGAACTAAGGTACCAATTGAATCTGTAACAATGTTACTCAGACAAATGTTTGGACATCTGACATGGTAGAGTGAAGCGTGATAGCACCTATCATCAGCTGATGCTGTGCAATTAGGCAGCGTCTCCCTGCAGTCAGGAACCACAGCAGATTAAAATGCTGCACTAGAGAGGCAGGCAAAGAACTTCCTTGCAGGAACAGGATCACACAGGCCTGACAGTTCTGCCCTAGGGACACCAGGAATGCACACCACAGAATCACAGAATCCATCACAGGATCACACAATGTTAGGAGTTGGAAGGGACCTCAAGAGATCATCCAGCCCAACCCCCTTGCCAGAGCAGGAGCACCCAGGGCAGCTCACACAGGAACACATCCAGGTGGGTTTTGAACACCTACAGGGATGGAGACTCCACAACCTCTCTGGGCAGCCTGCTCCAGGGCTCTGGCACCCTCACTGCTCTCTACAACTACCTGAAGGGAGGTTGTAAACAGGCAGAGGTTGGTCTCTTCTCCCAGGCAACCAGCACCAGAACAAGAGGACACAGTCTCAAGCTGTGCCAGGGGAAGTTTAGGCTGCAGGTGAGGAAGAAGTTCTACACAGAGAGAGAGATTGCCCATTGGAATGGGCTGCCCAGGGAGGTGGTGGAGTCACCATCACTGGAGGTGTTCAGGACAAGACTTGATAGGGTGCTTGGTTGCATGGTTTAGTTGATTAGGTGGTGTTGGTTGATAGGGTGGACTCGAAGATCTTGAAGGTCTCTTCCTATTCTATTCTATTCTATTCTATTCTATTCTATTCTATTCTATTCTATTCTATTCTATTCTATTCCATTCCATTCCATTCCATTCCATTCCATTCCATTCCATTCCATTCCATTCCATTCTATTCTCACCATACAGAAGTTGAGGTGGCACCTCCTGTGTTGCAGCTTGGACCTGCTGTTCCTTGTCCTGTCACTGGGCAGCAGCACACAGAGCCTGGCACCTTCACCTGGACACCCATTAAACAAGACTTTCAGGTGTGTAGCTGGGGGCCACCAGGCATCAGTGGGAGTTACACCTGTGACAGCATCTTTCAGATACTTAAACCCAGAGCATATTTAACTCCATGACCTTGGTTGCATAACCACCTTTCTGGATATGAGTCTCCTTGAGTGAGTCACCCAGTGCTGACACAAACCAGTATAAAACCCTCCTTCCCAACATGCAGTATGGAAACTGTATTAGGAATCCATTAGGATGCTACTTTAGTCTCTGTCTTTAAAAAACACTTACTGCAGTTACCCAAAGCTTTGCTACTAAAGTGCTAAACTCCTTAAAAAGCATTTAAACGTTTCTTACATTTTCCAAAGTCTGATGTGTTAAGACTTTTAGAGGCTTCAGTTCTAATTCACACTCTAGTGAGTGCAGCTTGGGGAACAAAACTCCCTGGGTCTGTTCTTTCTCTTCCAAAACAAGGACTGACCTATTGGAGAGCAGCTCTGGAGAAAGAGAGATGGAGATCCTGGTGGACAGCAGGATGCCTATGAGCCAGCAATGTGCCTTGTGGCCAAGAAGGCCAAGGGCATCCTGGGGTCAATTAGAAGGGCTGTGGTCAATAGGTGCAGAGAAGTTCTCCTGCCATTCTACTCTGCCCTGGTGAGGCTGCATCTGGAATATTGTGTCCAGTTCTGGGCCACTCAGGTCAAGAAGGACTTCAGGGAACTGCTTAAGAGAGTCCAACACAGAGCCACAGAGGTGCTGCAGGCAGTGGAACATCTCCCTGTGAGGCCAGGCTGAGGGAGCTGGGGCTTGGAGCAGAGGAGCCTGAGGGCTGCTCTCATTGCTGGGGATAAAGATGTGCAGGGCTGGAGCCAGGCTCTGCTCAGGGATGTCCAAGGACAGCACAAGGGGCAACAGTGGCCAGCTGGAGCAGAGGAGGTGCCACAGGAACAGAAAGGAAAAACTTTTTCCCTGTGAGGGTGCCAGAGCCCTGGAGCAGGCTGCCCAGAGAGGTTCTTGAGGGTTTGGGTTTTTTTGTTCATTTTCACTTTGTTTAGAAGTACATTTTGTAGGTGAAGCATCATAAAATGCCTTTGAGAGTAAAGTGTTCACCTGTGCCTCTCCTGAAGCTTAAACTGTTCTGGCAATACATGCATACACAGGAAGAGGATGAGTGCAGAATTAGACTCACCATCATTAAGGTAATTAAAATGCAGTATTAATCTTTAATGGTAATTATTCTTTTAATAGCTCCTGCAAATTATAAGGAGGGGATAGCGAAAGCTTTCCCTTCAGCAACAGCTCTCGAACCCCTGCAAGGGAGGCACAGCACTCCCTGTGGGGCGTGCCAGAAGGAGCCCCTACCCAGCACTGCAGCTTCCCTTTCCCACACACCCAACATTCACACAAAGGGCTCTCAACTGGCCACCTTCCAGGCCAACCTTCCCTGTGAAGTGAAAATCCCATGCTTCTCTCAAACAAAATTCCAGAGGCACTGTATGCAATATCCACCTCAGTTCCACACCTGGCAAATGCAAGTCTGCTAAATGCAGCAAGGGCAAATCTTTGCTTTTCACAGTATCACTAAGGTTGGAAGAGACCTCAAAGATCATCAAGTCCAACCTGTCACCACAGACCTCATGACTAGACCATGGCACCAAATACCACGTCCAATCTCATCTTGAACACCTCCAGGGACGGCGACTCCACCACCTCCCTGGGCAGCACATTCCAATGGCAAATGACTCTCTCAGTGAAGAACTTTCTCCTCCAGCCTAAACTTCCCCTGGCACAGCTTGAGACTGTGTCCTCTTGTTCTGGTGCTGGTTGCTTGAGAGAAGAGACCAACTCCCTCCTGGCTACAACCACCCTTCAGGGAGTTGTAGAGAGCAATAAGGTCTCCCCTGAGCCTCCTCTTCTCCAGGCTAAGCAACCCCAGCTCCCTCAGCCTCTCCTCACAGGGCTGTGCTCAAGGTCTCTCCCCAGTCTCGTTGCCCTTCTCTGGATACGTTTAAGTGTCTCAGAAAAAGAAAGGAAATTTCTGCATTTTCAGCCTATTTCTGTTGCACTGTTGACCTTTTCTCAGTCTCTGCTTGCACCTTTTCACAGCCTACTTAAAAGTAGTGAAGCTGGTATTAACATGGTGACAAGAGGAAGGAGGGATCAGGTTGATCATAAAATCACTAAGGCTGGAAAAGACCTCTGAGATCATCGAGTCCAGCCATAACCCAGCTCCCATGACTACTAAACCACCTCCTGAAGCACCACATCCATCTACAGCTTCTTCAACACCCCCAGGGATGGTGACTCCACCACCTCCCTGGGCAGCCTCTCCCAACCCCTCACCACTCTCTCACTCAAGAAGTTTTTCCTCATGTACAACCTAACCCTCCCCTGGCACAACTCAAACCCAGTTCCTCTCATCCTGGTGCTGGTTCCTTGGGAGGAGAGACCAACACCAGCCTCACTCCAGCCTCCTCTCAGGCAGCTGTAGAGAGCAATAAGATCTCCTCTCAGCCTTCTCTTCTCCACACTGAACAACCCCAGCTCCCTCAGCCTCAACTCATGTGACACCCTCCAAACCCCTCCCCAGCCTCACTGCTCTTCTCTGGACACCCTCCAGCTCCTCAATGTCTTTCCTGTCCTGTGGCACCAGAACTGACCCCAGTGCTCAAGCTGTGGCCTCACCAGGGCCCAGTAGAGGGGCACCAGCACTGCCCTACTCCTGCTGGGCACACTGCGTGTGGTGCAGACCAGGATGCCCTTGGCCTTCTTGGCCAGCTGGGCACTCTGCTGGCTCATGTTCAGCTGCTGACCATCACCCCCAGTTCCTTTTCTACCAGGCTGCTTTCCAGCCACTCTGCCCCAAGCCTGCAGCATTGTCCTCACTCTGCATCCACCTAATTAAAGGATTTGTCTTCACCCAAAGTGACTGTGACGTATCTGGAGTCTTCTTGCTCCTTTTACTGTGGCACAGAAGTCTCAGTTTCTCTAGGAAAAACAACAAACAAAGCATTTCCTCTGCTGGGCAGTGCTTCAAAATCTCAAAGAATCCACACAACAGCTCAGGACATCTAATGGCATCCAACTTTTGCTTTCACTTATGAGTAATCCCAGGGGTTTAGGAGCTGTTGGACCCCACCTGAACAAAAACCTGAATTAAAGTGAGAGCTGCTTTTCCTACATTAGCTTTTGTACAGCTTGAGTATTTTTCACTCTAGGTCAGAAAGCAGTGTGTATAGTCATTGAAATAAATGAGAGACTCAGAGAATTGTTTGGGTTGGAAGTGACCTCCAAAGGTCATCCAGTCCAACCCCCCTGCAGTCAGCAGGGACGTCCCCAACTAGAGCAGGTTGCGCAGAACCGTTTCAAGCCTGACGCTGAAGATCTCCAGGGTACGGCCTTAACTCCCTCCCTGGGCAACCTGTTGCAGTGTTCCACCACCCTCATGCTAAAGAGCTTGTTCCTCACATCCAATCTAAATCTGCTCTGCTCTCATTTCAAACCATTGTCCCTGGTCCTGTCCCTGCAAATAGTCCCTCTGCAGCCTTCTTGGAGCCCCTTCAGGTACTGTCAGGCTGCTCTTAGGTCTTCCTGGAGCCTTCTCTTCTCCAGGCAGAACACCCCCAGCTCACTCAGCCTGTCCTCATAGCAGAGATGCTCCAGCCCCTTTAGCATCTTTGTGGCCTCTTCTGGAGCCATTTCCTCTGGTCCCCATTGCAGAATATAGAACTCTTCACTCTGTTTGCTTCTCACCTCCTTCAAACAAAAGCTCCACATCCATACCCACTCACACAAGTGTGGATTAAAGCAATAATGCCAAGAAGTGGTGAATCTGGTAAATCTGATGCACTGTGAAAGAATTACTGGGTTTCAAGAATAAAATCACTGCCAGAAAGAAGTCAACTGTTAAAAGTCTTATCCTGTTGCAGTACACACAACAGGAACTGTGAACTTAACCCAGAATCAGAATGTGGGTGAGTGTTTGCAATGTTGTCTGGAGGTTTTGGTGATCTCTGCTTTCAGAGCCAGCTTCAAGGACCTCCCCACGTGCTCTGTGGCATCCATGATTGTGAAAATGTTCCAAACCACAGAAAAGATACACAGCTGTGCAGACCTGCTTCCTGACTCCTCAAATTACCTTCTAATTACACTGAAGGCGTTACAGGGAGGTCACTACTTGCCTGAATCCAGAAGTTCATGCTAAATGAAACAATTAGTGAATGGCAGAACTGTTTTGGCCCATGCCAAGTGCTTTATGCCTTCTAAAGTGTTGGGAAAAAATAGCTAAGTGTAGTAACAAGAAAATATCAATGTCACAATTACAGTATGGTTTGATATAGTGGTCATTTTGCATAGCACGTTGACCCCACCTGCAACACTGCCTCCAGTTCTGGTGCCCCCAGCATAAATGGGACATGGATTTGCTAGAGTTGGTCCAGAGGAGGCCACAAAGGTGATCAGAGGGCTGCAGAACCTCTGCTATGAGCACAGCCCGAGAGAGTTGGGGCTGTTCAGCCTGGAGAAGAGAAGGCTCCAGGGAGACCTTAAAGCAGCCTTCCAGTACCTGAGTGGGCTACAAGAAAACTGGGAAGGGACTTTTTCCAAAGTCTTGTAGTGACAGGAGCAGAGGGAATGGATTGAAGCTTGAGGAGGGCAGAGATAGGATAGGATAGGATAGGATAGGATAGGATAGGATAGGATAGGATAGGATAGGATAGGATAGGATAGGATAGGATAGGATAGAATTGAACAGGCTGGAAAAGACCTTTGAGATCATCAAGTCCAATCTATCACCCAGCACCATCTAATCAACTAAACCATGGCACCAAGTGCCTCATCCAGGCTCTTCCTAAACACCTCCAGGGATGGTGACTCCACCACCTCCCTGGGCAGCACATCCCAATGGCCAATCTCTCTGTCTGGGAAGAATTTCTTCCTCACCTCCAGCCTAAACCTCCCCTGGCACAGCTTGAGCCTGTGTCCTCTTGTTTTATTCTGTTGGGCTCAAAGCCCAGTTGAATCTCCAGATACTGACAACAGTTTGCTTTTTGAAGGTGATTAGTAGCTGTGTGAGACACTGAAACCCTACATATATGATTTTTTGGGGGTGTTTCTTAGTATTCTTCCAACTGTGGAGATTTTTTTTCAGTCCTTCCTCTGTTGAAACCTGCAGCCCCTCATGGACACATTCCATGATTCAGTAAAGTGTTTATTTTCTGAGGTGTTTTTTGGTTGGGTTGTTTGGTTTTTTTTTCTTTGCTTGTTTGTGGTTTTGTTTTTTTTTCCCCACAGAAAAGCTGAATATTTGTAAATATTTCCATTTCAAACCTGCTCCTGCTCTTTGCATGTGCCTCACCCAAGATGGCATTTTTAAGGGTCAGATGCTACTTGGCATGGCTGAGACAATGAACTGATTATACCTAAGCATTTGGTGGTTGTTTTGGGTTTTGTTTGGTTGGTTTTTTTTTTTGGGGGGGGGAGGGGTTGTGATTGTTTGCAGCCAGCACAGCTGAAGAGTTAAAGCCATGTGCTGAATTTCAATCTACAAACATGCAAGATGGTGCCAACTTGGCAGCCAGTCCTGCATTCAAAAGGAAAAGGGTCTCCCTGGCTGCTTCAGATGGAGGCATCAATAGGAGCTTTAGCTGCTGGCTCTCTAAGCTTACAGATCCAACCTAACCTTGCCTGTGTTGCCTTTTACTCAAAACAGTCCCTGTTTTGCAGAAAGCCCCTTCAAAACAGACCAAGAAAGGTCACAGCTTGCTTTCAATGAGCATATTAAAGAGAGATCTGGCAGATTTTATGAGTTAAAAAAAAAAAAAAAGGAAAAGAAAATAAATCCAAAAAGATCAGATCTCAAGATACACCTAGAAAAACAAACAATTTGTTAACTGGCTTTTAAACAAATCAAACTCAAGAAAGGGCTAACTGCTTTCAGAGGAATGGGGCTCCAGAAAAGCGAGCTTGAAACGAGATGTCAGCTCCTGAGCTGCAGGAGGATCCCTCATGATGTATGCAAGATACAGCATTTAAAATTCACAATGCAGTTGGGATGGAATCACATTCCAGGGGAGAAATCTGTATTTCAGGTGAAGGATCCTGCTTCTGGCAGCAGGGTTGGACTGGAGGACCTCTGGAGCTCCCTTCCAACCTCTCACATTCTGTGATTCTGTGACGGTAAAAGGCCAAACCTCTTTATAACTGGAAGATGAAAAACAAAGCTAAGGAAATGCTTTGAGGAAGACACTCTTTGTATCTATATCTATATCTATATCTATATCTATATCTATATCTACATATCTATCTCTATATATCTATATCTCCATCTATATATTATATAGGCCAAACTTCTTTATAACTGGAAGATGAAAAACAAAGCTAAAGAAATGCTTTGAGGAAGACACACTTTGTATCTATATCTATATCTATATCTATATCTATATCTATATCTATATCTATATCTATATCTATATCTATATCTATATCTATATCTATATCTATATATCTATCTATAACTATATAAAAAGCAAGTTGTTAAAAGATCAGGTTGTTGATGCTAGTCCAAGGTGGTTTTCTTTACAGATCCCAGGATGTTAGGGTTGGAAGGGACCTCCAGAGATCACAGAGTCCAACCCCCTGCCAGAGCAGGACCAGAGAATCCAGCACAGGGCACACAGGAATGCATCCAGATGGGGCAGTCTCCAGAGAAGGAGACTCCACAGCCTCTCTGGGCAGCTTGTTCCAGTGCTCTGTGACCCTCCCAGTGAAGAAGTTCCTCCTCATGTTGAGGTGGAACCTCCTGTGCTGGAGTTTCTATCCATTGCCCCTTGTCCTATCCCAGGGTGCAGCTGAGCAGAGCCTGTGCCCTCCCTCTTGACCCCCAGCCCTCAGATATTGATAGACATTTATTAAATCCCTTCTCAGTCTTTTCCTTTCCAGAATGAACAGCCCCAGGGCTCTCAGCCTCTCCCCACAGGGCAGTGCAACAGTCCCTTCATCATCCTCATAGCCCTCCACTGGACTCTTCTCCAGCAGATCCCTGTCCCTCCTGAACTGGGGAGCCCAGAACTGGATGCAATATTCCAGGTGAGGTCTCACCTGGCATGAGATGTGTGACCATTAAAGCTGTATGAATGTCTTCTGAAGACCTGAATTCTAAAAGCTGGCTAATTTTTTGCCAGTCTAGGCAGAAATGAAGACCTCTGCATAGACTGTGCAGCAAACATTTCAGGATATAACTCAAATAAAAACCAGGAAGAACTCCCAAACCCAAAGCAGAAGGGACATGAAGTTAACACAATGGTTTCTACGAAAGGCCAAGAGTCATCTTTTATTCTCAGAGAAGATGAAACCCCAGCAGCAGCACAATGCAGGGCTGGGCACTGCCCTCTCATTGCTTCCAGCTGCACTGAGGTTTGATTTGCTGCTGCTTATCATGGGCAAAATGAAGAGGGAGGGTGGGGGGGAAGGGAAGCTGGCATCAAGTCACGTCCTCCATCTTAGCCCCAGCTGGTACCAAGCTCCAAGGAAACAAAGCGACTCCAGAGCCCGCTATCATATATTCATGACCAAGGGAGACATAGCAAAACCAGCACATTTGAATTCCTGACAGCCAGAGAAGAATGGTGCCTTGGCATGTTGGATTTTTCCAGCCAGCCTTTGCTGACCTATAAACCTTTGTGACTGGAACAAATGCAAATAGAGCTGACTTGCCTCACAAACTACTGAAGGGTATTCAGACCCAGTTGTGTCTAACAGGCTAACAATAACCTACTGTCCCACCCATGCAAAACACACAGTCTGGGGGGAAAAACCCAAAACAAAACAAAAACCCCAAAGCTCCCCCCCCCCAAACAACCCAGCTTTAGAAAAGCACTTGAGGGAGACATAAAATGCAGACTGTGCCACCAATAAAAACCCCAACTCGCCCCAAAAAATCAAACCAAAACACCCAAACAACAAAAAAAGAAGCACTCATTCCGCCTAATTCTTCATCTAAAATGCCATCAGGAGACAGAAGAAAAAAGCGGTTTGTAATAACATGATGTAGCTGTGAAAATGAAGAGTGCAGTGGTTGGTGTAGCTGTGCAAATGAAGAGTGCAGTGGCTGGTGTAGCTGTGCAAATGAAGAGTGCAGTGGCTGGTGTAGCTGTGCAAATGAAGAGTGCAGTGGTTGGTGTAGCTGTGCAAATGAAGAGTGCAGTGGCTGGTGTAGCTGTGCAAATGAAGAGTGCAGTGGGTGGTGCAGCTGTGCAAATGAAGAGTGCAGTGGCTGGTGTAGCTGTGCAAATGAAGAGTGCAGTGGCTGGTGCAGCTGTGCAAATGAAGAGTGCAGTGGCTGGTGCAGCTGTGCAAATGAAGAGTGCAGTGGCTGGTGTAGCTGTGCAAATGAAGAGTGCAGTGGCTGGTGCAGCTGTGCAAATGAAGAGTGCAGTGGCTGGTGTAGCTGTGCAAATGAAGAGTGCAGTGGCTGGTGTAGCTGTGCAAATGAAGAGTGCAGTGGCTGGTGTAGCTGTGCAAATGAAGAGTGCAGTGGCTGGTGCAGCTGTGCAAATGAAGAGTGCAGTGGCTGGTGTAGCTGTGCAAATGAAGAGTGCAGTGGCTGGTGTAGCTGTGCAAATGAAGAGTGCAGTGGCTGGTGCAGCTGTGCAAATGAAGAGTGCAGTGGCTGGTGTAGCTGTGCAAATGAAGAGTGCAGTGGCTGGTGTAGCTGTGCAAATGAAGAGTGCAGTGGCTGGTGTAGCTGTGCAAATGAAGAGTGCAGTGGCTGGTGTAGCTGTGCAAATGAAGAGTGCAGTGGCTGGTGTAGCTGTGCAAATGAAGAGTGCAGTGGCTGGTGTAGCTGTGCAAATGAAGAGTGCAGTGGCTGGTGTAGCTGTGCAAATGAAGAGTGCAGTGGCTGGTGCAGCTGTGCAAATGAAGAGTGCAGTGGCTGGTGTAGCTGTGCAAATGAAGAGTGCAGTGGCTGGTGCAGCTGTGCAAATGAAGAGTGCAGTGGCTGGTGTAGCTGTGCAAATGAAGAGTGCAGTGGCTGGTGTAGCTGTGCAAATGAAGAGTGCAGTGGCTGGTGTAGCTGTGCAAATGAAGAGTGCAGTGGCTGGTGTAGCTGTGCAAATGAAGAGTGCAGTGGCTGGTGTAGCTGTGCAAATGAAGAGTGCAGTGGCTGGTGTAGCTGTGCAAATGAAGAGTGCAGTGGCTGGTGTAGCTGTGCAAATGAAGAGTGCAGTGGCTGGTGTAGCTGTGCAAATGAAGAGTGCAGTGGCTGGTGTAGCTGTGCAAATGAAGAGTGCAGTGGCTGGTGTAGCTGTGCAAATGAAGAGTGCAGTGGCTGGTGTAGCTGTGCAAATGAAGAGTGCAGTGGCTGGTGTAGCTGTGCAAATGAAGAGTGCAGTGGCTGGTGCAGCTGTGCAAATGAAGAGTGCAGTGGCTGGTGCAGCTGTGCAAATGAAGAGTGCAGTGGGTGAAACCCAGGATGGTAATTAGAAACTGGGGGGGGAAGATTAAAAAGGAAAATGAAATTAGAAGTCAGAGCCTGCCTCGTTTGAAGTCAGGTGGGGTTCAGCCATCAGATTTCACACCCTAAAAGCAAACCCAGAGCAAAAACAAAAAGCAAGCATAAAATGAAATGGAAATGGTGGTGTGGTAATGAATTGCATAGCAGCACTCTGGGAAGGGGTAGCCAGAGTAAAATGCTGCTCAGCTACACACATCCCTGCTTTGCCTTTCTGAATCAGCATGATTCTTGCATTTTGGCTCGAGGGTGAGGGAGACATCTGAAGATACTCACCTCTCCAGCTTTCATATGCCCTCCCCCCAGATAACTCCAGATAAGGAAAAGCAAACTCATAATCATTCAGCAAAATTCTTCTTCCATCAGAGCAAGGAAGTAAAGCAGCACTGCAGGGCATTTATTTGGTGAAACAAATCATTTCTGCTGGTGAGGGAGTTGGAACAGCAGAGTGGATGACTCCTGAGTATCTGTGCGCCTTCACTATCCATTGCTTTAGCTCTGCCCAGGTAGCCACCCTTGGTCTGCTGCCATCAAAGGCCAATTAAAGCAGTCTCACTCCCTGTGCAGAAAGCAATGAGCAAGAGCAAAGTAACATGAGGGAAATGTAATGCCAGCTCAGAGCTCCTGCTGGGGTTTAGGGAGAGTCATTAGTGATTAAGTCTGACCCTAAGCTTCATCCTGTGCTTGCACTGCTTGAACATTCATTAGGGAAGCCTTATCATTTTCATCTGAACACTGCCAGATAAGCTCAGGTGTCTGATTTATCCCATTTTAGTTCAGGTACCCAGACACCCAGTTCTATGAAGCTGGGTGTGTATGCAATGAGGAAAAAAAACACAGGGGGCAGCTCCCGAGGAGCATTCAGATCACCAGCTGACTGTGCTGGAAACCCAGCCTGAGCAAACTCCAATAGAATGGAATGGAATGGAATGGAATGGAATGGAATGGAATGGAATGGAATAGAATAGAATAGACCAGGTTGGAAGAGACCTTCAAGATCATTGAGTCCAACCTATCATCCAACACCATCTAATCAACTAAACCATGGCACCACCTCCCTGGGCAGCACATTCCAATGGGCAATCACTCTCTCTGTCTAGAACTTCCTCCTAACCTCCAGCCTAAACCTCTACTGGCACAGCTTGAGACTGTGTCCTCTTGTTCTGGTGCTGGTTGCCTGGGAGAAGCAACCAACTCCTGCCTGGCTACAACCTCCCTTCAGGGAGTTGTAGAGAACAATAAGGTCACCCCTGAGCCTCCTCTTCTCCAGGCTAAGCAACCCCAGCTCCCTCAGCCTCTCCTCACAGGGCTGTGCTCCAAGCCCCTCACCAACTTTGTTGCCCTTCTCTGGACACCTTCCAGCAAGTCAACATCCTTCCTAAACTGAGGGGCCCAGAACTGGACACAGTACTTCAGGTGTGGCCTAACCAGTGCAGTGTACAGGGGAAGAGTGACCTCCCTGCTCCTGCTGGCCACACTGTTCCTGATACAGGCCAGGATGCCATTGGCCCTCTTGGCCACCTGGGCACACTGCAGGCTCATGTTCAGCCTACCATCAACCAGCACCCCCAGGTCCCTCTCTGCCTGGCTGCTCTCCAGCCACTCTGACCCCAGCCTGTAGCACTGCATGGGGTTGCTGTGGCCAATGTGCAGAACCTGGCACTTGGATGTGTTCAATCTCATGCCCTTGGACTCTGCCCATCTGTCCAGCCTGTCCAGGTCCCTCTGCAGAGCCTCTCTACCCTCCAGCAGATCAACTCCTGCCCCCAGCTTGGTGTCATCTGCAAATTTACTGATGACTGACTCAATGCCCTCATCCAGATCATCAATGAAGATATTGAACAGGATGGGGCCCAGCACTGATCCTTGGGGCACACCACTAGTGCCTGGCTGCCAGCTGGATGTGGCACCATTCACCACCACTCTCTGGGCTCATCCCTCCAGCCAGTTCCTAACCCATCGCAGTGTGCTCCCATCCAAGCCATGGGCTGACAGCTTGGCCAGGAGTTTGCTATGGGGGACAGTGTCAAAGGCCTTGCTGAGGTCCAGGTAGACTACATCCACAGCCTACCCCACATCCACCAGGCAGGTCGCCTGATCATAGAAGGAGATCAGGTTGGTCAGGCAGGACCTGCCCTTCCTAAATCCATGCTGGCTGGGCCTGATCCCTTGGCCATCCTGTAAGTGCTGTGTGATTGCACTCAAGATGACCTGTTCCATAACCTTGCCTGGCACTGAGGCAAGATTAATCTGGTGCTTTAATTTACTCTCCAGATCTAATCTCCCTAAAGCAGAAAGAATCCAGGCCAGAGTACTGCTCCTAAAAACAGCTGCCCTGAGTTGCTTTGCATTTGGCTAACAGCTTGTGTGTGTAAGAACTGATGGTGTGCAAAGTCCTATGATTCTGAACATGGCAGATACAGTGTTGAAGCCTTTTTCATGTCTCAGCTTTAAGAGCAGGAAGTTAAAGAAAGTTGAGGAGGTTTGTCTCGACCTTGCTTTAAAGCATTTGTGATAAAGAATCACAGAACCAGAAAAGAGCTCTAAGATCAAGTCCAACCATCAACCCAACACTGCCATGACCACTAAACCATGCCCTGAAACCACCTCAGAAATGCCATAAGTGTTCCCCCATATTCATTACACAACTCAGAGGCAATCAGAATCACAGAATGGTTTGGGTTGAAAAGGACCTCCAAAGATCATCTAGTCCAATGCCCCAGCAGTCAGCAGGAGCATCTCCAATGGTCCCTTCCAACCCCTAACATCCTGGGATCTCATACAGATTAAAGAGAGGAACCAGGTTTCATCAAATGTATGGTAAAAAAACAATTGTCAGGTCTCAACCTTTTGCTCAGGAGGATGTACTTTATCAAGTGAGTCCCAAAAGCCTAGCTTAGATGTTGATTTAACCACCATCATGTCAAACCAAAGCAGCTTGCTTTGTGCAGTAACCCCAACCATACCATAGCCCAAATTTGGGAGGCTGGTTCACTTAGGTCAGGCAGGTGCAGGTGCATGCACTGGATGGCAGAGCTACTTCTTTCCTTCACTCTCAGCCAGGAGCAGCACCTCTGCTCCTCTGCAAGTGCTCTCTGTATTGGTACTGTGCTGCATGTTGTCAGATGCCCAGAGGGAACACCATGTCTCTCTGGAAAAGTCTGTGAAGTGCTGCCCCCATCTCACTCTTTCTCCAATGAGCTATGTTCCCCAGATCAGGCTTGCACACAACCAAAGCAGGTCCTAACAGGCAGTAGTTTTGTAAGAAAAAGAAATGAAATCCAGAGTAGCTACAAATTTGATTTCCCTCTTAGCTGAACCATAGGACACTCAAATTACAAGGTCACGAATCCTGCTGGCTCTTCTTCACCTCACCCTTACAGAACAGAAGAGAGAGGGAAGTGGCCTCAGGCTCTGGCCACAACTTGAGGGGAGAGGCAGAAAGGGGGAAAGAGACTTATTTGTTCAAATGCACCATTTATCATGCCTTAATTAAATACAGCTCAGCAATTTCCTCAGACTTGTGGAAGGAGGACCAGAGAGCTTATGACAGACACTTAGAACTTACAGTCCCAGCACTGTCTCTTCCTAGCAGCACAGCACCCTGCAAACTGCTGGCTCTCAATGCAGCCAGATGCTGACCACGACTCTTGTTGTCCCACCCAGGTTTTCCAGCACTCTGCTCTGCCTCACCTAATGGCCTCAGTCGATTATCTATGCTCTGCCCTGGACTTCCTAGCACTTTAAGTTGTCCTCAAGCGGCTTATTACCTACATTTTCATCTTTATGAAACAGAGAGAAGATATTCTCTGTCAAAAAAGAGGACTTGTAAACCTTGCAAATTACTACTTTGAAATCCTCATCTGCTAAGGTCATGTATAATTGCAAAGACTCTGATGATGCTCATTCATGTTTAATTGCACCCAGCAGCTCACCAGGGCTGCTGGGATGAGTAATGTGAGACAGGAGGAAGAGTTGGCAAGATCAAAGCCCTGTGAAACTATTCTCTTCTTTCTAGTTTAGAGGCAAGGCAGCGAGGGAATGGCTCCTAACAATCATTGCTATCTCTTCCTGAAGAGACAGATTAATCAGATTCTGCCCAACAAATGCCACCAGGAAGGCTGAAAGCTAGGGCTGCTGCAAACTCCACTCATTTTCTCAGACTCTGCTCCTCAAGCTGTCCATGATTACTTCTCTTGGGTTACATTTCCCTGGACCTTTTTCATGTAGCAGCTGGTATTTACCCTCAGCGTGACACGTTGGAGATAAACTGACACAGACTATGCCCTCTCCCCAGCCTCAGACAGATTTACAGACACTGAGTACAGATAAACAAAACCATGCTCATGAAACTGATGTTCATCTTTTTGAAGGACTGCATTTTGAATAATGATAATAACAATAATGATGATGATGATGATGATGATGATACTACTAATAATAATAGTAATAATAATAATAATAATAGTAATAATAATGCAAACCCCCAAACCAAACAAAAAACAAACAAACAAACAAAAAAACCCAACAAAATATTCCTGGAAACTTTCAAGCCTGGTCTTGATGAAGGGCCATGAGGATGATTAGAGGGCTGGAGCTCCTCTCCTGTGAGGACACAAGCCCTACAAAGAGAGGCTGAGGGAGCTGGGGGTATTTAGCCTGGAGAAGAAGAGGCTCAGGGGAGACCTCATTGCTCTCTACAACTATCTGAAGGGAGGTTGTAGCCAGCTGGGGGTTGGTCTCTTCTCCCAGGCAGGCAAGCAGCAGCAGAACAAGAGGACACAGTCTCAAGTTGTGCCAGTAGAGGTTTAGGCTGGAGGTGAGGAAAAAGTTCTTCCCAGAAAGAGAGATTGGCCATTGGGATGTGCTGCACAGGGAGATGGTTGAGTCGCCATCCCTGGAGGTGTTCAAGAGGGGATTGGATGTAGCACTTGGAGCCATGGTTTAGTTGTCAGAGGGTGTTGGGTGACAGGTTGGACTCGATGATCTCTGAGGTCTTTCCCAATCTTATTGATTCTATTCTATGAAAAGCCTCAAAGCAAAACCAAAACCCAATCAGGAGAAAATTGAAACAAAACTAAAAAGAAATGTTGTAGTTCTTACAACAATTCAGTACCATTCTGCTAATGGGCCTTTAATGTGCTTTTTTACATACTGAATTGTGATGCAATTGCAGTTTCTGTCTCAGTAATGTTCACAGAATCATAGAATGGGTTGGGTTGGAAGGGACCTCCAAAGCTCATCTAGTCCAACCGCCCTGCAGTCAGCAGGGACATCCTCCACTGCAGCAGGTTGCTCAGAGCCTTGTCCAGCCTCACCTTGAAGAGCTCCAGGGATGGAGCCTCAACTATCTCCCTGGGTAGCCTGTTGCAGTGCTCCAGCACCCTCAGGCTAAAGAACTTGTTCCTCACATCCAGTCTAAATCTGCTCTGCTCTCATTTCAAACCATTGTCCAGTGTCCTGTCCCTGCAGGCCTTTGCAAACAGTCCCTCTGCAGCCTTCTTGGAGCCCCTTCAGGTACTGGAGGCAGCTCTCAGGTCTGGCTGGAGCCTTCTCTTCTCCAGGCTGAACACCTCCAGCTCCCTCAGCCTGTCCTCATAGCAGAGCTGCTCTAGACCCCTGATCATTTTCATGGCCTCTGGACCCTCTCCATCAGGTCCATGTCCTTCCTGAGTTGAGAGCTCCAGAGCTGAACACAGCACTGCAGGTGAGGTCTTACCAGAGCAGAGCTCTGTCCATAGTTCAGTTTAAATTTCTCTTGGAGTTAACAAGAGTCTTTTCTCAGCAAGAAAGTGAGACCTGGCCTAAGTCCCCTCTGCTATGAAGAGCAGCACTCAGTCTCCTCCAGCCTCGCCTCAGCACCTTGTACTTCCTGCCTTCTACAATCTTCTCCTCCCTTTAGCAAGGATGTTTTTAAACTTGAGCTCTTCATTTCCAGTTCCAGCCTCTATGGACTAAACTGGAAAGAGTTTTGGCTTTCAGGAGGAACTCATCAGTTCCAAGAAACCCAGAAGCCACAAAAAAAATCACAGCAGCCTGCTTTTCAGCACTGCTGCTAACTGACAGACTCCTCTCCTCCTCAGCTTTTTGTGGGGTGGGGGGGGGTGTGTGTTTTCTGATGGTGGTGGTTCTTTAGTCAGTGAAACTAGACTATTGAGCTCTGAGGAGGCAAAGAGAGCTGGCTGCTTTCATTTTATAATTAGTGGAGATTCAGCAGTGGCATCACCAGCTGTCTCTTTCAAAGAAGCCCTTAGCATCCTCCACGCACAAGTTGCAGCACAGACTGGGAAGCATCACTGGCAACAACGTGTTACACATCCAAGCTGGTGACACACTGGCAGTGGGGTTTGGACTCCAGGGCAGCCCCAAACTCCTTGTTTGAGCAGCCTCATGGCTTTGTGGGTCTATTTTTCTTTCTTTCTTTCTTTCTTTTTTTTTTTTCCCCCAGAGCATAACTTTTCACATTTAACTTTTGCTTCACAACGTTGGAGGAAAGAAGGCACCAGAGGAGCAGGCAGAAAGACAGACAGTGTTCCACATGATGAGATCAATTAGGCAATCATTTTGGACATGTTCAGACAAAGGAGGTGGTCTCCTTGGAAACTGCAGTCACATGCATACACACTCAGAATAACTTCTCCCACATTCTATTCTGTGCTCAGTACAACAAACTTGGATGGAAGCTCCACACATCCAGCCTCGACAGACTTGTCAGCGTTTCAAACGCCACACAACAGCACAGCTCCTCCCTACCCCCCTAGCTCCTCTTCCACACATCCACCACAGACTGAACTAGTAGAAGGTGTACTGGGGGGGTGACAAGGAAGGGACAGAAATAGTGTTGACAGAGGAAAATGATGACTTTCTGGAAAGCAAGATGCTGTAAGAAGGCTTTAAAAGGCTTCGGAAACCTCTCAGCAATCAAACAGCTCCAAAACAAAATCCTGAGTTTGCTACAGCCAGCATGGCTTCACCCAGGGCAAGTCCTGCCTGACCAACCTGGTGGCCTTCTATGAACAGGTCACAACATTAACAGATGAGGGGCAAGCAACTGATGTCATTTACCTGGACCTGAGCAAAGCCTTCGACACTGTCCCGCACCACATCCTGGTCTCCAAACTGGTGACACATGGGTTTGATGGGTGGACCACTAGATGGATAAGGAACTGGCTTGATGGCCACACCCAAAGAGTGGCTGTCAATGGCTCCATGTCCCAGTGGAGGCCAGTGACAAGTGGAGTCCCTCAGGGATCAGTCCTGGGACCTGTCTTGTTCAACATCTTTGTGGGTGCCATGGACAGTGGCATTGAGTGCACCCTCAGCAAGTTTGCTGATGACACCAAGCTGTGTGGTGCAGCAGACAGGCTGGAGGGAAGGGAGGCCATCCAGAGGGACCTGGACAGGCTGCAGAGGTGAGCACAAGCCAACCTCATGAGGATCAGTAAGAGCAAGTGCAGGGTCCTGCATCCGGGTCGAGGCAATCCCAGGCACAAATCCAGGCTGGGCAGTGACTGGCTGGAAAGCAGCCCTGAAGAGAGAGACTTGGGGGTGCTGGTGGACAAAAAGCTCAACATGAGCTCTCAGTGTGCACTTGCAGCCCAGAAAGCCAATCAGACCCTGGGCTGCAACAGGAGAAGTGTGGCCAGCAGGTCAAGGGAGGTGATTCTCCCCCTCTACTCAGCTCTGGTGAGACCCCACCTGGAGTACTGCATCCAGTTCTGGAGCCCCTATTACAAGAGGGATCTGGAGGTGCTGGAAGGTGTCCAGAAAAGGGCCACGAGGATGATCAGAGGGCTGGAGCACCTCTCCTATGAGGACAGACTGAAGGAGTTGGGGCTGTTCAGTCTGCAGAAGAGAAGGCTCCCAGGTGACTTAATTGTGCCCTTGCAGTATCTGAAGGGGGCTACAAGAAGGCTGGGGAGGGACTTCTCAGGATCTCAGGTAGTGATAGGATGAGGGGGAATGGAATGAAGCTGGAGGTGGGAAGATTCAGGCTGGATATGAGGAGGAAGTTCTTCAGCATGAGAGTGGTGAAGCCCTGGAATGGATTGTCCAGGGAGGTGGTTGAGGCCCCATCCCTGGAGGTGTTTAAGCCCAGGCTGGATGAGGCTCTGGCCAGGCTGATCTAGTGTAAGGTGTCTCTGCCCATGGCAGGGGGGTTGGAACTAGATGATCCTTGTGGTCCCTTCCAACCCTGACTGATACTATGATACTACTGGGACAAGACAAAAGCTCAGAGGTTTAGTAGGTGTTTGGAGTATTTTTTTCAGTTTGAAAACTAAGGGAAATAATATTTCATACCCACAGCTGCAAAAAAAAAATCTTTGGACCACAGCATTCTTATTGACCAAAGGTGTTTTACTACTGAAACAAACCTTCATGACTGTGATAAGATCTTCAGTGTGAAGGCTCTCCTCTCACTCTACTCCACACTGCTCAGACCACACCTGCAATGCTGTGTCCAGTTTTGGGCTCCCGAGTTCAAGAGAGACAGAGACCTGCTGGAGAGAGTCCAAGGGAGAGCCAGGAGGATGTCTGTGAGACTTGAACATCTCTGCTGTGAAGATAGAGAGACCTGGGGGTAATTGGTCTGAAGAAGAGAAGGCTGAGAGGGGATCTGATCAATGTCTATCGATATCTGAGGGGTGAGTGCCAAGATGAAGGTGCCAGGCTCTTTTTGGTGGTGCCCAGTGACAGGACAAGGAACAGCAGGTCCAGGCTGGAACACAGGAGGTTCCATCTCAGCAGGAGGAGACACTTCTGTATGGTGAGGGTGATGCAGCCCTGGAACAGGCTGCCCAGAGAGGTTGTGGAGTCTCCTTCTCTGGAGACATTGCAGACCCACTGGGATGTGTTCCTGTGTGACCTGTCCTGGGTGCTCCTGCTCTGGCAGAGGGGTTGTACTGGATGATCTCCTGAGGTCCCTTCCAACCCCTCACATTCTGTGATTCTGTGATTTATAAGAAGTTCAAATGGCAAAGTTTTCACAGGATTGTCTATCCATTTTGCTTCCCAAAGGAAGTATTCAAAAGAAATCATAGAATCATAGAATTGCTGGGGTTGGAAGGGACCTCAAGGATCATCCAGTTCCAGCCCCCTTGCCATGGGCAGGGACACCTCACACTACAGCAGGTTGCTCACAGCCACATCCAGCCTGGCTGCAAAAACCTCCAGGGATGAGGCTTCCACCACCTCCCTGGGCAACCTGTGCCAGTCTCTCACCACCCTCATGGGGAACAACTTCTTCCTAACAAGGAGCACACTTGTCCTGTCCTTCTGCTGAGCAGCTTTTAGCAGTTTAAGAAATAAACAAATCCTGTGACTCATAGCAAGCATCTTTTTCTTGCAATGAACTAGACTTTAGACTGGATCTTAGGAAGAAGTTCTTCAGTACAAGGGTGGTGAGACTCTGGAATAGGCTGCCCAGGGAGGCTGTGGCTGCCTCTTCCCTGGGGGTGTTGAAGGCCATGTTGGATGAGGCCTTGAGCACCTTAGTCTGGTTGAGAGGTGTCCCTGCCCATGGTGGGGAGGTTGGACGAGATGATCTCTGAGGTCCCTTCCAACCAGAGCCATTGTAGGATTCTATGACAGATGTCCAGTTCTGGAGCCCCTATTACAAGAGGGATCTGGAGGTGCTGGAAGGTGTCCAGAGAAGGGCCACGAGGATGAGCAGAGGGCTGGAGCACCTCTCCTATGAGGACAGACTGAAGGAGTTGGGGCTGTTCAGTCTGGACAAGAGAAGGCTCCCAGGTGACCTAATTGTGGCCTTCCAGTATCTGAAGGGGGCTACAGGAAGGCTGGGGAAGGACTTCTCAGGATCTCAGGTAGTGATAGGACTAGGGGGAATGGAATGAAGCTGGAGGTGGGGAGATTCAGGCTGGATGTGAGGAGGAAGTTCTTCAGCATGAGAGTGGTGAAGCCCTGGAATGGGTTGTCCAGGGAGGTGGTTGAGGCCCTGTCCCTGGAGGTGTTTAAGCCCAGGCTGGATGAGGCTCTGGCCAGCCTGATCTAGTGTGGGGTGTCCCTGCCCATGGCAGGGGGGTTGGAACTAGATGATCCTTGTGGTCCCTTCCAACCCTGACTGATCCTATGATACTATGATAGAAATTCACCCTCAACACTTCAGGTCCCACGACTTGAGCAGATGGAAGGCAAGAACATGGCCTGTGATGTTTTCAGTCAGGCAGACACTGCTGCAGCACCAGTGATCCCGTGACAGAAAATCCCTGTTGCCGCTGTTCTGACTCCTTCAGAAAATCTTAAGCAGAGGAAATCAGACACACAAAAAAACAAACCCAAAGTGTCTGGCACAATGGGAGCTGTGTAAAAGCAAGGAAAAAATCCATCAGTCAAATCAGAATGTTAGCAGCTTTGTGTCTACTGCCCAGAACGTTCCAATCTATCACAAATTCTCTCATGACCCATCTGTTTAGGTGCTCCACTTCTGTCCATATGGAAGCAATAAAGATCTCATTTCTACTGCCACCAGTTTCTATACACTTTCCATTCTCTTCGAAATGATTGACTCACACAAATGAAAATATGACACAGATACTGTGGTGGGATCTCTGCTTTTTATAACCACAGCACAGACACATGGAGAAACGCTACATGGAGCTTAACAGTCTCTTGGTGTTGCCTAAGAGTTGATCAGATGCTTTCTTGGACAACCAGCCATAGAGTTTGTGATGACTCTGTGATGAGTCACCTGGACATGGTTCTCCTCCCACTCTCTAGCATAAGCCTGCTAAGAATTTCATAGAATCATAGAACCACCAAGGCTGGAAAAGACCTTTAAGATCACCGAGTCCAACTATAACCCAGCTCCCACAACCGCTAAACCACCTCCTGAAGCACCACATCCATCTACAGCTTCCTCAGCACCCCCAGGAATGGTGGCTCCACCACCTCCCTGGGCAGCCTCTCCCAGCCCCTCACCACTCTCTCACTCAAGAAGTTTTTCCTCATGTCCAACCTAACCCTCCCCTGGCATAACTCAAACCCAGTTCCTCTCATCCTGGTGCTGGTTCCTTGGGAGAAGAGACCAACACCAGCCTCACCCCAACCTCCTCTCAGGCAGCTGTAGAGAGCAATAAGATCTCCTCTCAGCCTTCTCCTCTCCACACTGAACAGTCCCAGCACTCTCAGCCTCTCCTCATGTGACACCCTCCAAACCCCTCCCCATGTTTCTTGTAAATAAAGATAAGCTATGAATTAAAGAACACAATGACAAATTCTGGTTACAGAAAGCCACTTCACAATGCACTTGAACAAACAAAAAGGTGGATGTTGAACCCCAGAAGAGCTGTGTACCTTTCATTTTAAACAAGTGGCCAGCAGGGCAAGAGAGGGGCTCCAATCCTGCCTCCAGTTCTGGTGTCCTCAGCATAAGGACACAGAGCTGCTGGGAGGAGTCTAGAGGAGGCCGCAAAGATGATCCAAGGGCTGGAGCAGCTCTGCTGTGAGGATAGGCTGAAGGAGGAAGGGTTGTTCAGCCTGGAGAAGGGAACAATCTGGGGGGTCCTTAGAGCAGTCTTCCAGTGTCTGTCACCCAGTCTAATCTATTAGTATTTTAGTATCATTTTACACTTAATTAAGAGCATTGTATCTAAGACAAAATAAGGCTACAGACTAAAGATTCTGTTAGTCTTTTAAGGCGTCCACAGTCCTGGGCTATTAGTTACACAGTTAGTGATGGAAATAAAAGAGGAAAAGAGGATCATAGTATCAGTCAGGGTTGGAAGGGACCACAAGGATCATCTAGTTCCAACCCCATTGCCATGGGCAGGGACACCCCACACTAGATCAGGCTGGCCAGATGTGCAGGAAGCCTAAAACTGAACAACTGTGTAGCTCTCTGTGCACAGTGAAGATCCTCAAGGAAGAAAGCTCAGAGGAACGACAGAAAAGAGATTTTAGGACCACTCACCCAGCTAACACTTTCAGATCTGGTGTACTACCACTGCTCACCAGGGAAGCATTCCCACAGAAGTTCCCAAGCCTCCCCTTCTGTACAACATCAACCACAACGATTCAAGCAAAGCAAATCCCAAATAGCCTCTGGGTCAAACAGCAGTTCCTCAGCTCACAGCTCTGCAGGAGGAGAAAAGAAAGGGCTGTACAGGCAGCTACCTTCCAATGCAAAAGGCAGCAGTAAGAGGAGCATCTTTCTCCCATGTTTTGGGTGGTTTTGTTCTCATTCTTCTGTAGCTTTATGGTGTGGGGGTGTTGTGTTTGGTGGATTGTTCTTTTTTGTTCCTTTCTCTATTTTGATGTCCTTTTATTCTTCCATCTTGCTGACTTCTCTGCCTCCAAGAGTCTCTTGCTCTTCAAGTCAAGCAGGGGAAAAAACCTGTCAAACAAGAACGAACCTGTCCCTGGACAAATTAATCTTGCAGCTTTAGTGGCTGCATCCAGAAAGTTTTTCTCTTTAGCCACTGAAAGCTGAGTGAGTGATTCTGCCCCTGGGAAGGTGTGGTCATGGGCAGTCACATAATATGAGCGTTCAACGGATCCGTGAGTGATCTCATCTTTCTCCAGCCCCAGGGAATCATTGTTTCTCCAGCACTCTTCCCTGCCTGAATTGGCACTGCAGTCATTACTCCTCTTAGCCAAGAAATGAAACCTTCTTAGGGATATATGCAGAAAGAATCTCATCCATACAGCCTCTGCAGGAAAGCAGTCAGGGAGGTCTTCTGTCTTCAGGTATCTTCAGGCGTATACAGCAGAGCTTAAACAGACAGTTTGATAGAGTCTCTGTCTGGTTGGACTGGTTTTGGAAACATGAACAAGCAGTTTTTGCTTCACTGAAGAGGTATTTACCATCATAGACTCCTAGAATAGCTCAGGTTGGAAAGGACTCGATGACCTTTGAGGTCTCTTCCAACCTCGGTGATACTGTGATACTGTGACCTCAGAGCTCGTCTCCCCCAACCTCCCCACCATGGGCACGGACACCTCTCAGCTAGACTGAGCTGCTCAAGGCCTCATCCAGCCTGGCCTTCAACACCCCCAGGCAGAAGGCAGCCACAGCCTCCCTGGGCAGCCTGTGCCAGACTCTCACCACCCTTGTATTGAAGAACTTCCTAAGATCCAGTCTAACCCTGCTCTCCCTCCTCATCTTCAAACCATTCCCCCTTGGCCTGTCTCTAGACACCCTCATGAAAAGTCCCTCTGCAGGCTCCCTGTGGGATCCCTTCAGGTACTGGGAGGCAGCTCTAAGGTCCCCCCACTACAAATTTGTTTCACTCCACCTAACTATTGAAAACCACTCATAAATTTCCAGCTAAGATCAAAGCCAAACTTTGAACTGAGCTCTGAAATAACAACTGCTGCTTTTCCAAAGCCTTTGCACATGCATGTGAGACACACAGCCACACCAGCTGGGGAACTATCTATATCCTTCACAACATCTGGATTATAAAGAGGTGTGAGTTTAGGATCTCCACACACAAAACTTACACTGTTAACTTCTAAAAGGGAAGGCAGCGTTTGATTTGGCATTAGACACTTTGCATCACAGGAGCCAGGAGCTAGGGGATGATTACTGCAGAATCATAGAATTAGAGAATCAATAAGAGAGAGATCATGAAGTCCAACCTGTCACCCGCTAAACCATGGCTCCAGGTTCCGTGTCCAATCCCTTTTTGAACATCCCAGTGATGGTGACTCCACCACCTCCCTGGGCAGCACATTCCAATGGGCAATCTCTTTCTGGGAAGAACTTTCTCACCTCCAGCCTAAACCTCCCCCTGGCACAGCTTGAGACTGTGTCCTCTTGTTCTGGTGCTGGTTGCCTGGGAGAAGAGACCAACCTCCACCTGGCTACAATCTCCCTTCAGGGAGTTGGAGAGAGCAAGAAGGTCTCCCCTGAGTCTCCTCCAGGCTAAGCAACCCCAGCTCCCTCAGCCTCTCCTCACAGAGCTGTGCTCCAGACCCCTCCCCAGCTTTGTTGCCCTTCTGTGGACACCTTCCAGCATCTCAACATCTTTCCTAAACTGAGGGGCCCAGAACTGGACACAGGACTCAAGCTGTGGCCTAACCAGTGCTGAGTACAGGGCAGAATGACCTCCCTGCTTCTGCTGGCCACACTGTTCTTGATGCAGGCCAGGATGCTATTGGCCTTCTTGGCCATCTGGGCACACTGCAGGCTCATGTTCAGCCTACTATCAACCAGTACCCCCCAGGTCCCTTTCTGCCTGGCTGCTCTCCAGCCACTCCGACCCCAGCCTGTAGCACTGCATGGGGTTGCTGTGGCACTTGGGACTTGTTGAATGCCATCCTGTCAGACTCTGCCCATCTGTTCAGCCTATCAAGGTCCCTCTGCAGAGCTCTCCTACCCTCTAACAGATCAACTCCTGTCCCCAGCTTGGTGTCATCTGCAAATTTACTGATGATGGACTCAATGCCCTCATCCAGATCATCAATAAAGATATTGAACCGGATGGGGCCCAGCACTGATCCCTGGGGGACACCACTAGTGCCTGGCTGCCTGCTGGATGTGGAGAGACAGTAGCAATGGTCTTGCTATTCTAGCTTTGCTTCTCCACAAGCTAGGGACACCAAGAAGTTCCACAAAGAAGATGCCCCAGCACCGTAGTTCCGTGATTCAGCACCACTGCTATGGTTCCAGGTCATGGCCAAACAATGTGGAAGCTACATCGCCACAGAGGTTTGTTCTGTACAAACTGCTTCTCTGCTGTCACAGAAGTCTGTCTCACACAGCTGCTACTCTTCTCCCCCTTCTCTGTATTGAAGGGTACTCTTACACTGAACACTGAGGAGATCAAACCTGTCCCAGGTGTGGGACAAAAATGAACCACAGAATGGAGGGGCCTGGAAGGGACCTCGAGAGATCATCCAGTCCAACCCCCCTACTCAAGCAGGACCACCCAGGGCAGGTCACACAGGAACACATCCAGGTGCGTTTGGAATCTCTGGAACAGTAGGCTGCAGTTTGGGTTGCAAGATCATCTAGTCCAACCCCCCCTGCAATCAGCAGGGACATCCTCCACTGCAGCAGGTTGCTCAGAGCCTTGTCCAGCCTCACCTTGAAGATCTCCAGGGAAGGAGCCACAACCACCTCCCTGGGCAACCTGTTGCAGTGTTCCAGCACTCTCATGCTAAAGAACTTGTTCCCCACATCCAATCTAAATCTGCTCTGCTCTCATTTCAAACCATTGTCCCTCCTCCTGTCCCTGCAGGCCTTTGCAAACTGTCTCTCTGCAGCCTTCTTGGAGCCCCCTTCAGGTACCGGAGGCTACTCTCAGGTCTGCCTGGAGCCTTCTCTTCTCCAGGCAGAACACCCCCAGCTCCCTCAGCCTGTCCTCATAGCAGAGCTGCTCCAGCCCCTGATCATCTTTGTGGTCCTTTTGTTACTAACAAGATAAGTAGCTCTGTATGCAAAATACTTAAAGTGTGTTGATTTCTCTTCTTAAAGCTAAGCTTTGTAATTAGTAAATCAGACAGCAATTAGCCTGCCAGGAGACAGCAGTGGAAGGAATAGCCCCTTCCTGACACCACCTTCTACTGGTGTCATCATCTAATCCAGAGAAAGGTAGGCTCAGAACTGTGCCAAGGGCAGCTGGATGAGGAAAATGGGATTGCCCTCCAGATTTGAACTCTGTAAAGAGTCATCAGAAGAGCTGAACATCCAGCATCTGATTCTCTCACATCTTGGCCCCACTTAATTTGCTAAGACAGATGTAAGCATTGTTTTCCAGATGCATTTGGGGGTCAGTGCCTGGCTCCTGAGCACAGGAAAGAAGCTGGTGTTGGAGGACCAGCAGCAGGGGAGCTCAGTGCCAACAGCCCAAAGGAATACTAAGCACCACCTCAGAAAACTGTACACAATCATCTGTATCAAATTCTGATGGAGGTCACAGGGTCCATATAGTCTCAGAGGGGAAATGGAGAAAGAAAAGCTCATTATTTCTTCAGGGAACCCCAAGGCAAATAAAAGTGTGTTTGTATGCCTAGTGTCAAGAGAAAATGACCTGTTTGGTGTGGCTCTTGCCCTGCCCCTGCCTGAGCTACAGGTTCTGAGAGCTTGTTTTCTTGTTAAGAAAGAGAAGGGCTTACAGGGGATGGACAAGTAGCTAGCACAGGGCAAATCCCATTTCTCTTTAGAGCCATGAAGATGGAAGGAAGCTAAGTAAGGCAGGTTAGGGAAGCAAAATCAGAACTTTGGAGAAGCCACCTGTGCAGCCTCCTAAAAACAGAGACAGCTCAGTAGTACCTATCACAGAATCTCAGAACTGTCAGGGTTGGAAGTGACCTCAAGGACCAGCCAGTTCCAACCCCCCTGCCATGGACAGGGACACCTCACACTACAGCAGGTTGCTCACAGCCACATCCAGCCTGGCCTGAAAAACCTCCAGGCATGAGGCTTCCACCACCTCCCTGGGCAACCTGTGCCAGTCTCTCACCACCCTCTTGGGGAAGAACTTCTTCCTGACATCTAATCTAATCTCCTCTCCTCTAGCTTGGATCCATTCTCCCCCAGTCCTGTCACTCCCTGACACCCTCAAAACTCCCTCCCCAGCTTTCTTGTAGCCCCCTTCAGATACTACAAGGTCACAATTAGGTGTCCTGGGAGCCTTCTCTTCTCCAGACTGAACAGCCCCAACTCTCTCAGTCTGTCCTCACAGGAGAGGAGCTCCAGCCCTCTGCTCATCCTCGTGCCCTTCTCTCTACCTGTACTGTACATCTATGTCCTCCCTATACTTAAAAGCTTACTGGAAAGGCTGCTTGAGAACTTAGGACTTCTGCCTCCAAGATGAACTGAGCAATAAAGTCTCCCACCCCTTTTGCTATGTCTGCTCAGATGTGATGGCTGAACATGTAAAAGCTGGCATGCCTGTGTTCAACACGTGCTCACAAAGCATTTCTGTGTCAGAGCTGCTTGCTTTGTAACACAAAAAGTCCCTGAAGCTTCATTAGTGACCAAAATATCAACACTGAGACTGGGAAAGCACTTGAACTGTGTTCTGCTGCATGCATTAGCCACAAGCAGGCAGCTAAACTCCAACTGGGGACTCTTCCAGTTGGTGAGTGCAGCACTGAGAGCACACAGAGCAGTTTTCAAACTGAACCCTGCTCTGACCTGCAAGAAAGTGAATCTGTAAGTCATCGAGAGAACAAACAAAGGCAGACAGGGAAAGGAATGTATTAAACATCAGATTCCCAGGATACCATGTTCAGTTGTTCTTCCAACTGTTCATGCACATTGGAAAGAATTAGAACTCTCAGGCATGGTAGAGAAACTGCCTTATAGTTACTGCATCTCTACACAGCCGCTCACTGCAGCCTCACAGGGGGGAAACGAAACAAACACAAAAGGTTTAGTTCTTAAGCTGATGTCCTACTAAAAGGAAAACACCAAAAGAAATCCTCTGCTGTAAGGACAGGCTGAGGGAGCTGGGGTGGTTCAGCCTGGAGAAAAGAAGATGCCAGGGGCACCTTAGAGCTGCCTTCCAATCGCTGAAGGGATCCTCCAGGAAGGCTGCAGAGGAACCTTTCCTGAGGGTGTCTAGAGACAGGCCAAGGGGGAATGGTTTCAAGCTGAGGCAGAGCAGGGTCAGAGTCGAGCTGAAGAAGTTCTTCAGCACAAGGGTGGTGAGAGTCTGGCACAGGCTGCCCAGGGAGACTGTGGCTGCCTCCTGCTTGGTATGCTGCCTCATCCAGCCTGGCCTTCAACACCCCCAGGCAGGAGGCAGCCACAGCCTCCCTGGGCAGCCTGTGCCAGACTCTCACCACCCTCACACTCAAGAACTTCTTCCTAAGATCCACTCAGTGACAGATTTAAACAAATCACAGAATCCAGAAGATGAAAAGAATGATAAAATCTTGGCAGAACAAGACTTATGAAGGAAATTTTAGTGAACTGGATTTCTGTGAACAATGTGAGCTTGCAGCCCAGAAGGCCAAGGGCAGCCAGGTCTGCATCCAAAGCAGTGCTGCCAGAGATGGAGAGAGGGGATCCTGCCCCTCTGCTCTGCTCTGGGGAGACCTCACCTGCAGGGCTGCATCCAGCTCTAGAGCCCTCAACACAGGAAGGACATGGAGCCGATGGAGAGGGTCCACAGGAGGGACATGAAAATGATCAGGGGTTTGGAGCAGCTCTGCTGTGAGGACAGGCTGAGGGAGCTGGGGGTGTTCAGCCTGGAGAAGAGAAGGCTCTGGGGAGACCTAAGAGTAGCCTGCCAGTACCTGAAGGGGGCTACAGAAAGGGTGGAAAGAGACTGTTTGCAGAGGCCTGTAGGGACAGAGCGAGGGGCAATGGTTTGAAATGAGAGCAGAACAGATTTAGATTGGATGTGAGGAACAAGTTCTTTAGCTTGAGGGTGGTGGAACATTGCAACAGGTTGCCCGGGGAGGTGTTTGAGGCCCCATCCTTGTAGCTATTCAAGGTGAGGCTGGACAAGGGTCTGAGCAACCTGCTGTAGTGGACTGCTGATGAGCTTTGGAGGTCCCTTCCAACCCAAACCATTCTATGACTCTATGAACTGGGCATCTTTGTTCTAGGAAGAAATGACTGAGGAGGCATGATCACAGCTGCACACACATTTCACAATGCCTATGAAGACAGCAGTTACCGAGTTTTGGCATGTCCACATCTAAGAGTTCTGCCCCATGAGGGTTAATGGGATTAACTTACAGAAAGGGAATGTTTGTGTGCTTAGATCTTAAATAAGGTCATGTCAAAGCAGAAAGGAGACTCCATAACTTCTCTGGGCAGCCTGCTGCAGGGCTCTGGCAGCTTCACCATAATGAGATGTCTCTCATGCTAAGGTAGAACTTCTTGTGTTCCAGCTTAGACCTGCTGTTCCTTGTCCTTCTCTGGAGTCTCCTTCTCTGGAGACATTCCAAACCCACCTGGATGCATTCCTGTGTGAGCTACCCTGGGTGCTCCTGCTCTGGCAGAGGGGTTGGACTGGATGATCTCTGGAGATCCATTCCAACCCCTAACATGCTGTGAACCTGTGATTCTGTGGTCAGAAAAACCTGTACAGAACAATCTGAGGCAGAGCAGGTATCTCACTGACTTGTATCCCTCTTTTGTTTGGCTCAGCTCTCTCAAGACTTTCACTGCAATCCTAAATCCCTCCCTCTTGTCAACCCTGCTCACTGGGATACTTAAAATAGCTCTGCAATGTTTTGTAGCCTGGAGTCACTGATATCTCTTCTCAGCTTTAATTCTCTTTTCATGCAGATTTGGCCAGGAGTATATGCCAGAAGATTAGAAAACTGTTAAAACAAACCACTTCAGGGGAAGTTGCTTCTTCAAATGAAGTGCCTGGCCTCAGGTAATCACAAGGTGCTGTGGCTGCCATGGATACAGACTATTAGGGATATAACACTGGATCTCCTGTCTTCATTCTTGGAGAGGCCCCCAAAGGTGTTCTTAGGCAATAGCTTTTCTAAGCAGACAACTCAGGTGCTGCATAATGTGGAGTGCTCCTGTCCTCCTTGATCCAGTGTGTGGATGAGTCCCTGTGGTGTTGGGGCCAAGTTCCAGTGTAAAACCCCCCAACCTATTCCCTCAAAACTTCAGCTGGATATTGCACACCTCACTTTCTGTCCCTGTGCAGGCTGGGGCAGTGATTTTAAACAGCTGATGCACATCACTGTGGATGTGCAGCACAATGAGGAGGTTGTAGTAGATGATCTCTGAGGTCCCTTCCAACCTGAGCCATTTTAAGATCCTAGGGCTGCAGGCTCACACACATACAGGCAGGTAAAAGCAGGCAGAGAAAGCATTTTCTGTCCATCACAATTCAACACTCCACCACTGCCTCTAACATTTCAGAATCACAAATGTCAAACAGCTGCCACCACACAAAGAGAGTGTGGAGAAAGTGAAAAACCAGAACTAAAATGTTTTGTCCTCCCCCTCACTGAAATATGCAATTTCCTGCACTGCTCTCTCTGTGTCCAGAGCCTGGGATAGGTAAAACTTGTCTGTAGTTCAGAAAGAAATGTTGGATAAATGTTTGTATCAGAGTTGTAAAACTGCATTCCCCCCCCCCCCCATTGCATGACTGGAAGCAAGGAAGAGCTTTTGATCACTTGTTAGAAACAAGTTCTTTAGCATGAGGGTGCTGGAACACAGTTTGCCCAGGGTGGTGGTTGAGGCTCCTTCCCTGAAGATATTCAAGGTGAGGCTGGAGGAGGCCCTGGGCAACCTGATCTAGTTGGGGATGTCCCTGCTGACTGCAGGGGGGGCTGGACTGGATGAGCCTTGGAGGTCCCTTCCAGCCCAGCCCACTCTGTGAATCTGTAAAAAAACCATTGCTGAAGTTCCCTTTGGTATCAAATCCCACCATGTGGTGTTTTGGAGTTCCTCAGCAGCAGACTGGCTGGAGTGGATGATCAGAGGGCTGGAGCACCTCTCCTGTGAGGACAGACTGAAGGAGTTGGGGCTGTTCAGTCTGGACAAGAGAAGGCTCCCAGGTGACCTTCTTGTGGCCTTCCAGGATCTGAAGGGGGCCTACAAGAAGGCTGGGGAGGGACTTCTCAGGATCTCAGGGAGTGATAGGACGAGGGGGAATGGAATGAAGCTGGAGGTGGGGAGATTCAGGCTGGATGTGAGGAGGAAGTTCTTCACCATGAGAGTGGTGAAGGCCTGGAATGGGTTGTCCAGGGAGGTGGTTGGGGCCCTGTCCCTGGAGGTGTTTAAGCCCAGGCTGGATGAGGCTCTGGCCAGGCTGATCTAGTGTGGGGTGTCCCTGCCCATGGCAGGGGGGTTGGAACTAGATGATCCTTGTGGTCCCTTCCAACCCTGACTGATCCTATGATACTATTTCCAGAAAAACCTTCCAGGTCACCAAGATTCTGCCAAACTCTGCGCTCACAGCCCTGAAATCCTGTTCAGAGCCATAAGGATTTGGTCAGGATGTGAAAAGTACCCAGGAAAGAGCAAAGTTTCCCTTGGCTTTTTAGCAAGGGCTCCAAGATGCCTCCTTTTGGATTTCTAATCCTTTTGTCACCTGTTGCATAAACTAAAAAGTCTCCATTTCCACTCAAAATCTCTATTTCTACTAAAAATCTCTATTTCTACTGAAAATCCCTATTTCTACTCAAAATCTGTATTTCCACTAAAAATGACTATTTCTCCTGAAAATGTCTATTCCTACTGAAAATCTGTATTTTTACTGAAATATGTATTTCTATTAAAAACCTATAGTTCTACTTTAAAATGTCTGGTTCTACTAGAAATGTCTATTTCTACTGACAATGTCTTTTTCTACTAGAAATCTGTATTGCTAAAAATCTGTGTTTCTACTAAAAATCTCTAGTGCCACTAAAAATATCAATTTCATAGAATCATAGAATGGTTTGGGTCGGAAGGGACCTCCAAAGCTCATCCAGTCCAACTCCCTCTGCAGTCAGCAGGGACATCCCCAACTAGATCAGGCTGCCCAGGGCCTCCTCCAGCCTCACCTTGAAGATCTCCAGGGAAGAAGCCTCAACCACCTCCCTGGGAAACCTGTGCCAGGGTTCCACCACCCTCAGGGCTAAAGAATTTGTTCCTCACATCCAATCTAAATCTGCTCTGCTCTAGTTTGAAGCCATTGTCCCTCATCCTGTCCCTGCAGGCCTTTGCAAACAGTCTCTCTGCAGCCTTCCTGTAGCCCCCTTCAGGTACTGGCAGGCTGCTGTTAGGTCTCCCTGCAGCCTCCTCTTCTCCAGGCTGAACACCGCCAGCTCCCTCAGCCTGTCCTCATAGCAGAGCAGCCACCAACCCCTGATCATTTTCATGGTCTCCTCTGGACCCTCTCCATCAGCTCCATGTCCTTCCTGTGCTGAGGGCTCCAGACCTGCACACAGCACTCCAGGTGAGGTCTCAGCAGGAGCAGAGCAAAGTGGCAGAATCACCTCTCTGGCTCTGCTGGCAATGCTGCTTTGGATGCAGCCCAGGCTGTGATTTGCCTTCTGTGCTGCAAGCTCACACTGCCTGCTCCTGGCCAGCTTCTCATCCACCAGCACCCCCCAAGTCCTTTTCCTCAGGGATGCTTTCCAACACCTCCTCCCCCAGTCTGTATTGATAGTGAGGATTGTTCAGCCCAGGTGCAGAACCCTGCACTGCTGAAAATCTCTCTCTACTAAAAATATTTCTACTACAAATGTGTATTACTCCTAAATAAAAAAAATCTCCATTTC